>NC_090275.1:36021902-36396902 GCF_040414725.1 Anabrus simplex
GGGCCAATAAAACAAAAGCCTGTTTTCGAGCTATTGGCATTTCAAGTTTTGCTTACAGTTTTCCAATCATATTATTTTTTCAAAAACAAATCTTAAAAAAACGTAAGTTTACACTTTCTCTGTGGAAATAAATAATATCGTATTCTCTAACAATTCCCGGGTGTGTAATCGTCGTCAGTAATCTAAAATTATTGGCAGGGCTTATTTAATTAAATGTTAACTGTTAGTTTAATATTTATCAGAGACATTGACACTTTTTAATATGTTGCAGACCAGGATATAATAATTTTGTATATGTTACTGTCTCATTTTTTATTAAAAATTGCATTCGCTCTTTTAGAACCAAGTCACGGAGTTAATAACAAAACAATTCTAGGAACAATGCAATTTGTTTTTTCGCTGTATACGATTTGCGCCATATTACGTACTTCAGCCAACCATAAGGTCACCGCAAACAGAAATCGAACACGGACATTAGCGACGGTGAAAGTGACCTTGACAAAAACAGACGGCACACAGCTGGCAGTCCAACACCCGTACGAGGGAACTGGGCCAGACAGATCGCAGTGGAACTGGAAAAGCTCCAAGGAATAGCAGCCGGGTGATTTCCGACAAAAGAGTAGCGTTACGAAAATGTTGTAAAGAGCGGGCTGGAAAGACTTTCAAGAAAGGAGACGAGCTGCTCGACTAAGTGGTATGTTCCGAGCTGTCATTGGAGAGACGGCGTGACATGACATCGGTAGACGAATAAGGTTGAGTGGTTTTTTTTTTCTAGGGGCTTTACGTCGCACCGACACAGATAGGTCTTATGGCGACGATGGGATAGGAAAGGCCTAGGAGTTGGAAGGAAGTGGCCGTGGCCTTAATTAAGGTACAGCCCCAGCATTTGCCTGGTGTGAAAATGAGAAACCACGGAAAACCATTTTCAGGGCTGCCGATAGTGGGATTCGAACCTACTATCTCCCGGATGCAAGCTCACAGCCGCGCGCCTCTACGCGCACAGCCAACTCGCCCGGTTGTGGTGTTTTTAAAAGTAGGAAAGATCACAATATGAAAATAAAGTTGGTATTCAAGAGGACAAATTGGGGTAAATATTCGTTTAGAGGAAAGGGAGTTAGATATTAGAATAGTTTACCAAAGGAGATGTTCAATAAATGTCCATATTCTATGTAATGCTAGGTAAACGACTGTTAGAGAATTTGTCATCTGGGCGACTGCCCTAAATGCAGATCAGTGGTGATTGATTGATTGATTGATTGATTGATTGATTGATTGATTGATTGATTGATTGATTGATTGATTGATTGATTGATTGATTGATTGATTGATTGATTGATTGATAATAGAAAATGGTAGCATGATCCACCAAGATATTAAAATATCGCTACACACCTGCTGTTAGACTGGCTATCCATTTCGTGATTAAGTGGGTGATTCTGAACAGAAATCCGAGAGTATGGTACTTTTATGGTAATAAAATATTATTGCCGGGCTGAGACGGTTCAGGCGCTGGCCTTCCGACACCAACATGGCAGGTTCGATCCTGGCTCAGTCCGGTGTTATTTGAAGGTGTTCAAATACGTCAGCCTCGTGTCGGTAAAAATACGGACACGTAAAAGAACTCCTGCGGGACAAAATTCCGGCACCTCGGCGTCTCTGAAAATCTTAAAAGTAGTTAGTGGGACGTAAAGCAAATATTTATTATTATTATTATAATATTATAATATTGCTTGATGCCTTTGCTGGCAGGACGTAGTGTATACAGTGCACTGTGTCTTCTGGTATGGGCTAGAGCAATATTGTTGCTTTCATTGATCTGTCTCGGCTTTATCCTTGGCTTTGACAAGATGAAAGTGACTGAGGTATGAGGTATGAGTGATGCTAGTAATGCCATTCCTTATGCAGCCAGTCCCTGCTATGAATGGTGTGAAAATGTTGCTCATAGGGTCAGTTGGTGCATGCATTTCAGTGGGCTTGGCAGGCTGATATGTAATAGCAACTTCTGGCTTGGTGAGGAAAGCAACGGGAAACTACCTCACTCCTCATTTCCCTAGTACGCCTCTTCAGTGATGCCTAGGCCATTTATGACAGCTGATGGCGGAGCTGTTGAGGATCCAGCCAGCCTTCGGGCTGAGGACTAAACATACATACAATATTGCTTGCACCGTCAAGCGCACAAAAACTGACTGGCAAATAAATATTTAATTCTATACATTCTTGAAATGCGACGATACTCGTTAATCGGATAGCCAATGGTCGAAGAGATGATAATGCTGTACAGCATGTTCATCCTATTTGGAACAAGGGGATTTTGAAAGAAAGTCACCTTCCTGCGGCCAGTTTGAGATTTGAGTGTACTTCTATTTTATTTTCATTTTGCTGGTGGTTCAACGTCGCACTGGTACACGGAAGACTCCGGCGACTCAAAGTCGGGAGATGGCTAGAATTGGGAAGGTAGCGGCTGTGGCCTTGATTATGGTACAATCCCAGCATTTGCTTAGTGTGAAAATGGGGAAACCATAAGACGTAAAGCCAATTGTAGAAAAGAATTTTAGAATTACAGCGCTGCTTAGTTCTACACGTGAGGGGTGTTTGCAGACTTAAGAATGTTCAGAAACCCTGCTTCTAAAGTGTCATAGCTTCCAAGTCAGTAAATCGCCGTCCCCAGGTGTTTAGGGCAGACTCTGGGACACTTCTTCCTGCGCCCTCGAGTGGAGTCTTTGTTCTTTTCTGTCTCCTCCTCTTTGTCCTGTGTTTTTACTGAAATAATGAGACACTCGTTCTCCCCGACATAAAGGCACTCTTGCTGGACGTGAGCGAAAACACACTGTCCCCTTCCGTATGCGTCATCGTACTTATTAGCATCATCGCTGTAATGATACACCTGAATCTGTTGACGTGCAAGAAAAGCTCCACTCAACGACTGTTTGGGTTGTATGGAGCATGCACAGAGTAAGGAAGTAACTAACTAAAAGTAATCAAATTACTTGTAACGGATACTTTCTTAGTAAATTTACTTTAGACTCGTAAATTGCTTGAAGTAAAATTGTAATCAAGCTATTCGAGATTCTGAAGGTGATCTGCCAAAAGAAGAATTATCTTCAATGTGTACAGAAAGTCAGTTTGCAATGATAAGAATGGAAGGCTATGAAAAAGATGTAGCAATCCAGAAAGGAGTTTGTCCTCACACCTTTTCAATGTTTGCATAGAACAGGCAGTAAAGGAAATCAAGGAGGTATTTGGAAAAGGAATCACAATCCAAGGAGAGGAAATAAAAACACTAAAATTGCCGATGATATTGTTATTTTATCTGATACTGCAGAATATCTGGATAAATTGCTGTATGTTCTGGACAGAGTCTTGGGGAAGGAGTACAGTACGAGATGGAAATAAGTAAGTCCAAAACAAAAATAATGGAGTGCAGTCGAACGAAGTCAGGTGATATAGGAAATACTAGATTAGGAAATGAAGTCCTAAAAGAAGTAGATGAATATTGTTACTTGGGTAATAAAATAACTAATGATGACAGAAATAAGGAGGACATAATCATACAAGCACAAGTGAAGAAGGCCTTTCTTAAGAAAAGAAATTTGCCCACTTCGAACATTGATATGGTAGTTAGAGAGATGCTTTTGAAAACTTTCTTCTGGAGAGTGGCATTATACTGAAGTGAAACATGGACGATAACTATCTCAGAGAGAAAGAGAATAGAAGCTTTTGAAATGTGGTGTTACAGAATACTGAAGGTGATATGGGTAGATCGAAGTACGATTGAAGAGGTACTAAATCGATTTGGACCGGGCGAGTTGGCCGTGCGGTTCGGGGCGCGCAGCTGTGAGCTTGCATCTGGGAGATAGTAGGTTCGAATCCTACTGTCGGCAGCCTTGAAGACGGTTTTCCGTGGTTTCCTATTTTCACACCATGAAAATGCTGGGGCTGTACCTTAATTAAGGCCACGGTCGCTTCCTTCCAACTCCTAGGCCTTTCCTGTCCCATCGTCGCCATAAGACTTATCTGTGTCGGTGCGATGTAAAGCCAGTAGCAGAAAAAAATCGAATTGATGAGAGAAGAACGATTTGGCGAGAAGAAGAGATAAAATTATAGGACACGTCTTAAGAAACCCAGGACTTGTTCCGCTGGTTTTCGAGGGAAGTGTAGGCGGGATAGACCGAGGTATGAATATGATAAACAGATTAGAGCAGATATAAGATGTAGTATTTAGGTAGAAATTAAACTGTTAACATGGGATAGGGTGGGATGGAGTGCTGCATCAAACCAGTCTATAGAGTGATAACACAAACTACTCCACTTTCTATCAATCGATGTGCAACGCAAAGAAGAAGAAACGGCAGGGGGGAAAAGTAAATAAATGTTGATGGAGATAACTTCTTCAATTCTATTACTGCAGAAGCAGTAGCTCCACCACTTTTGAATTAGGTACTGTACTTTCTTACTTCTTAGGTAATTCCAATGACTTCATACTTAACGTGCAGTATTCATCACTACTATAGCTCATTCCATGTTAAGAAAACTGTACAGCTCTTACAAGGAGTGAACACACCCCCCCCCCCCCACCCTCCTAGACACTCAATATTCCTCGTCATTAAGGAATATTATAATGTATTTTATATTGTATTATGAAGGAAAGAAAATTTATGGGGCATGTTTTTGCCCGTGAATTATTAAAATAATTACTGGAAATTGTCTATTTGATAAATAAATTCGCAGGGAGGAAGCATAATGGAGGGAACAGCCATCGCTTTCTTGCCCTCCATTCATTTTCCTTCCGAGTTGCTCTGGTACATGGTTCGAGCAATCCGTCACGCTGTGAATCGCTGACAGCTTATCACTGTTGTGAAGAAGTCATCTATTTATTTGTGTGTATGTGTTTTAATACTATACAGCAGTTCTTACTGAAAATGTTGATGTTGTGGTGTACAGCGATACATCACATCACATCACATCACGACATCACTTGGTAGTGATACAGATATTCGCTATGATGTTTATCTATGCATGGTTTTGTTATTTAGCTTTTGTTTCTTTAGCGCATTTCATTTGTGCCACACAACTATTTAGTAACAAAATTATTTAGTAGGAAATGTCGACTAGCCCGCTCTAACGTAATGTGGTGGGAGTAACCCCTAATGTTTATGCAAACCTCATAGCACTACCGTCGTGCGGGTAGACTCTACTTGTTACTCGCTTCAGTAAGTTTGCATTCTAACCTATTACTGCATAAACATCCGGGCCCGACTTATAAAGAAAGAGGGTATTGACAAATGGGGCAGGAAAGGGCTAGGAGTGCGAAAGGAGCGGTCATGGCCTTAATTAAGGTACAGCCCCAGCATCTGCCTGGTGTGAAAATGTAAAACTACGGAAAATCACCTTCATTGTCACCGACAGTGGGGTTCGAACCCACTATTTCCGGATTGCTATCTCACAGTTGCACGACCCTAATCGCACGGCCAACTTGATCGGCCCATTAATGTATTCATTGTACTTTGTCCTCATGTGCAACCTGCCCATGGGGTAACTGTTTATTCTCTGAACACATTTAATATATTATTATTATTATTATTATTATTATTATTATTATTATTATTATTATTATTATTATTATTATTATTATTATTATTATTATTATATCATCTTCACTTGATGGTACGGCCGGATCCATTCGGTCCACCAGCCAAGCCGCGCTGGTTAGTGGGAGTTCAATACGCAACTATCGGTAATGATTCATTGTTTCAGAGAGAAGAAGAATGATTTTCATTCTGGAGATGTTGGTTCAGCGCTAGGAACGATTGTCCTGTTGGCTCATTAGAAATATTACATAATCATTTTGCTGGCAAGAGCTTAATAATAAACCTGACTTGGCATTTCTAGCACATTACGCAAAGCCATGCAATCTCTGCATATGATACGTGTTAGTAGCTATCGAACGATTGTGTTGTTCCCCCTACGTCATGCAATAACATTGCTTCATGCTTATAAATCTATTAAGGAAAATAAGTGGGAGTACGTGTTTGAGAATCGACATGACAATTATATCCTTATCCTGGCGTGTACAGTTACAAAAAGTATTGCGAACAATTAAATCAGATTGATGTGTTTGTTTTTAAGGCTCTTCAATTACTAAGGACGACGGAATTATGCCTTTAGAAATGGTACATTAATATGATATTAAATTTTCCGACAAAGCAAAGCAAAGTCATCTCCACACAGGCCATGAAGACCCTTGGAGGGGTGGAAGGTAAAGGCTTCCACTATCCGCAATCTCGGCACTTGGTAGGGTAGAGTGGTTAGCTCTACGCCCGGCCGCCTTTGCCCCCAGGAATTAACCTGGTACTCATTTTTGGTGTAGGATGAATAAACCTCAGGGCCATGTGCACCTCCGGAATTGGAAATCTCGTTTCTTAAATTTTACGACGTCCTGGCGGGGATTCGAACCCACGTCCTTCCGGGCGAAACAAGCACGCCTTTGCCGCCTCGGCCAGGCAGCCCCTTAAATTTTTCGACGCAGGACTTAATTTTGTGTCACATGTATGGAGCAGAGTCTCTCATATTTAAGCAATAAATAATAATAATAATAATAATAATAATAATAATAATAATAATAATAATAATAATAATAATAATAATAATAATAATATGATGATGATGATGATGATGATGAAACGTCACACGATACAAGCATGTAAAACAACTCCGCACAGACCAGTCTTTTTCTCCTTTCTCTCGCTGGACTTTAACCAAAATCATTTCCATATAATTTAAAGATACTATACCTCCCCATGTATACTAACAATTCGGCTCAGAATATTACAAAAGGACCTAAGACATCCTCAGAACATTCCTGAAGGCTCAATATGGACCACAAATCGAAGAGCGAAGTAAAAAATGAAGGCTTATATCGTAAATTCATGTGTGTTGTGTTTGAGTCATCAGTCCATAGACTGGTTTGATGCAGCTCTCCATGCCACCCTATCCTGTGCTAACTTTTTCATTTCTACGTAACTATTGCATCCTACATCTGCTCTAATCTGTTTGTCATATTCACACCTTGGTCTACCCCTACCGTTCTTGCCACCTACACTTCCTTCAAAAACCAACTGAACAAGTCCTGGGTGTCTTAAGATGTGTCCTATCATTCTATCTCTTCTTCTCGTCAAATTTAGCCAAATCGATCTCCTCTCACCAATTCGATTCAGTATCTCTTCATTCGTGATTCGATCTATCCATCTCACCTTCAGCATTCTTCTGTAACACCACATTTCAAAAGCTTCTATTCTCTTTCTTTCTGAGCCAGTTATCGTCCATGTTTCACCTCCATACAATGCCACGCTCCACACAAAAGTCTTCAAAAACATCTTTCTAATTCCGATATCAATGTTTGAAGTGAGCAAATTTCTTTTCTTAAGAAAGCTCTTCCTTGCTTGTGCCAGTCTGCATTTTATGTCCTCCTTACTTCTGCCATCGTTGGTTATTTTACTACCCAAGTAACAATATTCATCTACTTCCTTTAAGACTTCGTTTCCTAATCTAATATTTCCTACATCACCTGCCTTCGTTCGACTGCACTCCATTACTTTTGTTTTGGACTTATTTATTTTCATCTTGTACTCCTTACCTAAGACTTCATCCATACCATTCACCAACTTCTCGAGATCTTCAGCAGTCTCAGATAAAATAACAATATCATCCGCAAATCTCAAGGTTTTGATTTCCTCTCCTTGGACTGTGATTCCCTTTCCAAATTTCTCTTTGATTTCCCTTATTGCCTGTTCTATGTAAACATTGAAAAGGAGAGGGGACACACTGCAGCCTTGCCTCACTCCTTTCTGGATTGCTGCTTCTTTTTCAAAGCCCTCGATTCTTATCACTACAGACTGATTTTTATACAGGTTGTAGATAATTCTTCGTTCTCGGTATCTGATCCCTATCATCTTCAGAATCATAAATAGCCTGGTCCAATCAACATTATCGAATGCCTTTTCTAGATCTACGAATGCCATGTACGTGGGCTTGTCCTTCTTGATTCGATCCTCTAAGATCAGACGTAAAGTCAGGATTGCTTCACGTGTTCCTACATTTCTTCTGAAGCCAAATTGATCTTCCCCCAACTCAGCTTCAACTTGTTTTTCCATTCTTCTGTAAATAATACGTGTTAAAATTTTGCATGCATGAGATACTAAACTAATAGTGCGGTAGTTTTCACACCTGTCAGCACCGGCTTTCTTGGGAATAGGTATAACAACATTCTGCCGAAAATCGGATGGGACTTCTCCTGTCTCATACATCTTGCACACTAAATGAAATAACCTTACCATGCTGGTTTCTCCTAAGGCAGTCAGTAATTCAGAGGGAATATCATCAATTCCAGGTGCCTTGTTCCTATTTAGGTCACTCACAGCTCTGTCAAACTCTGACCTCAAAATTCGGTCTCCCATTTCATCAGCATCAACAGCCCCTTCATGTTCCAGAACGAAATTATCTACATCGTTACCTTGATACAACTGTTGGATATGCTCCTGCCATCTTTCTGCTTTGTCTTCTTTCCCTAGAAGTGGCTTTCCATCTGAGCTCTTAATATTCATGCACCTAGATTTCCTTTCTCCAAAGGTTTCCTTGATTTTCCTGTATGCAGCATCTACCTTTCCCAGGACCATACAGCCTTCGACATCCTTGCACTTCTCCTTCAGCCATTCTTCCTTAGCTACCTTGCACTTTCTATCCACTTCATTCTTTAATCGCCTGTATTCTTTTCTGCCCTCTTCATTTCTAGCATTCTTGTATTTTCGTCGTTCATCAATCAGGTCTAGTATCTCCTGAGTTATCCACTGATTCTTAGTTGATCTTTTCTTCCTTCCTAACATTTCTTCAGCAGCCCTACTGACTTCATTTTTCATGACTCTCCACTCTTCCTCTACTGTGTTTCCTTCGGCCTTTTCATTTAGTCCTTGTGCAACATGTTCCTTGAAACAATCCCTCACACTCTTTTCTTTCAACTTGTCTAGATCCCATCTTTTTGCATTCTTTCCTTTCTTCAATTTCTTCAGCTTCAGATGGCATTTCATGACCAACAAGTTGTGGTCAGAGTCCACGTCTGCTCCTGGGAAAGTTTTGCAATCCAACACCTGGTTTCTGAATCTCTGCCTAATCATAATGAAGTCTATTTGATACCTTCCAGTGTCTCCAGGTCTCGTCCACGTATACAGCCGTCGTTTGTGGTGTTTGAACCAAGTATTGGCGAGGACTAAATTATGGTCAGTGCAGAATTCAACCAGCCGACTTCCTCTTTCGTTCCTTTGTTCCAATCCAAATTCTCCTACTGTGCTACCTTCTCTTCCTTGGCCTACCACTGCGTTCCAGTCTCCCATCACAATTAGATTCTCGTCACCTTTGACATATTGTATTAAATCTTCTATCTCCTCATATATTCTTTCAATTTCTTCATCATCCGCTGAACTAGTAGGCATATAGACCTGCACTATTGTGGTGGGCATTGGTTTGGTGTCTATCTTGGCGACAATAATTCTTTCACTATGCTGGTCGTAGTAGCTTATCCGCTGCCCTATTTTCTTATTCATTATTAAACCAACTCATGCATTACCCCTGTTTGATTTCGTGTTGATAATTCGGTAGTCGCCTGACCAAAAATCCTGTTCTGCGTGCCAACGTACTTCACTTATACCAACTACATCTAACTTTAGCCTATCCATCTCCCTTTTCAGATTCTCTAACCTACCACAACGATTCAAACTTCTAACATTCCACGCTCCGACTCGCAGAATGTCAGTATCCATCTTCCTGATGATCGCCCCCTCTCGTGTAGTCCCCACCCGGAGATCCGAATGGGGGACTAGTTTACCTCCGGAATATTTTACCCGGGAGGAAGCCATCATCAGTACATCATTCATACAGAGAGAGCTGCATGTCCTCGGGAGGTGGTTACGGCTGTAGTTTCCCGTTGCTTTCAGCCGTGTAGCAGTATCAACACAGTTAAGCCATGTTGAGTATTATTACAAGGCCGTATCAGTCAATCATCTAGACTGCCGCCCTTGCAACTACCGAAAGGCTGCTACCCCCCTTTCGATGAACCATTCGTTAGTCTGGTCTCTCAACAGATACCCATCCGATATGGTTGCACCTGCGGCTCGGCTATCTGCATCATTGGGACACGCAAGCCTCCCCACCGCGGCAAGGTCACATGGTTCGTAGAGGAAGGTAAATTCATATAACTGTGGAAATTATGGTGGTTATATTTGTTATACCTAATATATCGAAAAGCGAGCTGTATTACGAACTGTAAAAATGAAAATCCACATCTTGTTTCCCGTCATTCGATCGGGTCAGGAATAAAATAAATGAAGCCCCCACCTAGCGGCGAAGATATGAACTGTGCCGGCTGCCGAAGCCTGTCGGACTCCTCTGGAGCAATGATTAATGAGTGACAGATAAAATGAAATGATATTGGAGAGTGTTGCTGGAATGAAATGTGACAAGGAATACCGGAGTACCCGGAGAAGAAACTGTCCCGCCTCCGCTTTGTCCAGCCCAAATCTCACATGGAGTGGGCGGGATTTGAACCATGGAACCCAGCGATGGGAGGCCGGCGCGCTGCCACCTGAGCCACTGAGGAATATTAACAAATGTTAACTTGTCAAAATAATAATAATAATAATAATAATAATAACAATAATAATAATAATAATAATAATAATAATAATAATAATAATAATAATGTCGTCAAAAACCTGTATACTTTGTTCGAATGTTAAAGCAACGTAAAAAGAAGAAATAAAACCGTATAGCCTCGGCTACCACGACCGAACACTTTGAACTGACGTCTTCTAGGCTCACTGCGAATTATTTTGTCGGGTAAACATTGACTGTGTCGCCAGAGATTTTTAATTAAACAATGTTGGCTTTCGTTTTTCATCATTTAGCGAGCCTATATTTGTAATGAGTTATTTTATATATGAAACAACGTGATGAAATGGAGCTTACTTCGACATAGATACCCCAACCCCCGAGACAGTGGAATTAACCGATTATGGTTAAAATCCCCGACCCAACCTGGGAATCGAAAATGGAGTCCGTTGAAGTACAAAGACCAGCAAGCTAACCATTTAGCTATATAGATGTTTTACATGCTGGCATGGAGTGCAGAATATATATCTTCAATGCGTAAACTTGGGATCCACAGGCCAAGACTCAACCACTGATCAACGGAGCACTGATAAATCACCCCTGACAAATGTCAAATTTCTCTTTCTGGTTACGATCCCACAACGATCTACTAACCAGCGCCTGTCAGTTTAATTACGATATCCTCCTTACTTAAAACACTGAGAAGTATAGAATAGGCAAAATTTACTAGACTACAGCCAAACTCCACCGACAAATTTTCGGAGGTTGTTCAGGAATATGTCCTGATCCGTGGTCTCCAGTATCTCGTTAGAGTAATAATGTAATTACAATTTACTAAGTTCGTTACCCCAATCATCCTTGTTTCTGTGAAAATATCTCCATGTCAATGAAAAAGCCTGTAATATGCAATATCCAAAACCTGCATCACGAAACACACAGTAATGCAAAGCCTGTAATATGCAATAACCAAAACCTGTATCACGAAACGCAGAGTAATGCAAAGCCTGTAATATGCAATAACCAAAACCTGCATCACGAAACACAGAGTAATGCAAAGCCTGTAATATGCAATAACCAAAACCTGCATCACGAAACACAGAGTAATTCAAAGCCTGTAATATGCAATAACCAAAACCTGCATCACGAAACACACAGTAATGCAAAGCCTGTAATATGCAATAACCAAAACCTGCATCACGAAACACAGAGTAATGCAAAGCCTGTAATATGCAATGTCCAAAACGTGCATCACGAAACACAGAGTAATGCAAAGCCTGTAATATGCAATAACCAAAACCTGTATCACGAAACGCAGAGTAATGCAAAGCCTGTAATATGCAATAACCAAAACCTGTATCACGAAACGCAGAGTAATGCAAAGCCTGTAATATGCAATAACCAAAACCTGTATCACGAAACGCAGAGTAATGCAAAGCCTGTAATATGCAATAACCAAAACCTGCATCACGAAACACAGAGTAATGCAAAGCCTGTAATATGCAATAACCAAAATGTACACACAGAGTAATGAAGCAACTCTCAGACGAAACACGTACACTTTTGTCACAGTATGTTCAATCTGTTCTGCCAGTGTACTGTACAGAACAGTAAGTAACAAATACAGAACTGTTCTCTTTCAGGTATTGTTCAACATGTCGACCACCATGATCACGGCTTCCGGCGGGACTAAATTCCGACAACCCGGCGATGGTCAAGAACTACCATTAATTTTATTATATTCAGTGCAATACAGGTACAAAGCTAACAGGGAAAACAAACCAAACGAAATACATTTACTCCGTAAGGAGCCATCGGAGACCACGGGTCCCTGATACGAATATACAGTAGTCGGAAGGTAACCCAGCACAACCTCCGAAAGTTTTGCGGTGGTGGTCGGCTCGTCCTGTATGTTGCATATTTACTTCGTAGGAAGCATCCGTGTAATTTGGACCACTTAACTCTGAACGGTCATAATGCAATTGTTGTTGATGTAAGAAGAAGCAGGAGAAGAAGGCTGTTTCTTTCTTTCTTTCTTTCTTTCTTTCTTTCTTTCTTTCGGGAGGCAGTGGAACCACTCTGCTCATTCTCGTTTGGCCGGGCATTTATGGGCGGAATAATATATATTTTTTTTTTGCTAGGGGCTTTACGTCGCACCGACACGATAGGTCTTATGGCGACGATGGGATGGGAAAGGCCTAGGAGTTGGAAGGAAGCGGCCGTGGCCTTAATTAAGGTACAGCCCCAGCATTTGCCTGGTGTGAAAATGGGAAACCACGGAAAACTATTTTCAGGGCTGCCGATAGTGGGATTCGAACCTACTATCTCCCGGATGCAAGCTCTCATCCTCTACGCGCACGGCCAACTCGCCCGGTCGAATAATAATAATAATAATAATAATAATAATAATAATAATAATAATAATAATAATAGAGGCAAACAAGGCACGAATTAGAAAACTAATCTGGCCTACAAGCTAGCACAGAACAGGTATAACAAACGGACACTATCTTACAAGGCCAAAATCCGGCATTATAACTTAGTAATAAAAGCGGAAGGATTGTACGCTTCAGCGTGCCTTATTTTAAAGAAAAAAAGGGAAGCTGTAAGACCTCGTCCGACTCGTTGGCTGAATGGTCAGCGTACTGGCCTTCGGTTCAGAGGGTCCCGGGTTCGATTCTCGGCCTGGTCAGGGATTTTAACCTTCATTGGTTAATTCCAATGGCCCGGGGGCTGGCTGTTTGTGCTGCCCCCAACAACTCACACGCCACACACAAAACTATCCTCCACCACAATAACACGCAGTTACCTACAAACGGCAGATGCCGCCCACCCTCATCCGAGGGTCTGCCTTACAAGGGCTGCACTCGGCTAGAAATAGCCACATGAAATTATTATTATCATTATTATTATTATTATTATTCTTATTATTCTTATTATTCACCGAGCTCGATAGCTGCAGTCGCTTAAGTGCGGCCAGTATCCAGTATTCGGGAGATAGTTAGGTTCGAACCCCACTGTCGGCAGCCCTGAAAATGGTTTTCCGTGGTTTCCCATTTTCACACCAGACAAATGCTGGGGCTGTACCTTAATTAAGGCCACGGCCGCTTCCTTCCCACTCCTAGCCCTTCCCTGTCCCATTGTCGCCATAAGACCTATCTGTGTCGGTGCGACGTAAAGCAACTAGCAAAAAAAAAAATTCTTCTTCTTCTTCTTCTTCTTCTTATTATTATGGTGTAAGACCTCTAGAAGAAGTAAATTAATATTCTGGTTCCGCAGAAGATTAATGATGAACTTGGAAGAAATGAGGAGCTCTACAAATACACTGAAAAGATTGGACACAGTTCGGAAACGAAGGCATGAAATTCTATGGACACCTAGTAAGAATGTATGACAAGCGACTGGCCAAAACGATCTTCAGATATAGTGGTTAGAAGAGGACAAGAGGGATGAGATGAGGAAGCAGTTGGAATTGCACTACAGATAATCCACAGTAGAAGAGAATTCAGAAGAAGAGTCGACACTCTAAAATCATTTGAAGAGAAACTACTGACAAGGAGACCCAGCTGATAATTTCCGAAGAAAAGAGGAAGATGAGAAGCGAAAGATTGGAAAGGTTCTGGGAAGTGAAGAGAATAAAAGCCATGAAGCCTTAAGCTTTATGCGGTCCATCATTGACCAAATTCGGGAAAAATATTTTTTAAGGTTTCTTCAACTATCTCTGATATTATAGGTCCCACAGGCCAAAGCTTTGGTCGTGGAAGACGGTTCCTTAAAATGGCAGAAATCCTACTGGCGTGAATATTAGCACACTTTGAATGCTGAACAACTGACTCTACCAGGATTCGATCATGTAACACTCGTTATAGAGACCGCTTGAGGAGCTCAGTAGCTGATAGAACTTCTTCTCACTTAACAGTTTTAAAATCCTTTGTTCCCATCGAGTTATTTCTTCCCACCACTGCCACCCCTTCACGTCATTTGCTAACATACATATAGCCTACTATATATTCTTTCTTTCTCTACTCCCTCCAACCATCTGTTCTTTTGGAACTCGCATGGCCACCTGGCTTGAAATTTCATATCAAGCATTCTTTCTCTCTGGCATCCTACGGTCAGTTCTCACGCTTAAAATTTCTATGTTCGACTCCTTCCTTGCTACACTGGTTAGACAACATAGTAGGACTCTACGGATGGTTCCATCAACATCATTACTGGAGGCATGATCTATTCGTATAGACGATAAACGCGACAAAAACTACTTTGAAGCTATTTTGAGGTAATGACGTACGGTAATTACTGTACGCAATGTCTCAAAAAAATAATCGTATTTGATGGTTGAACTCTGATTTACACTGTTGTAAACACGGATATTCAGAGAGGTTATGATTAAAATCCCATCCGGCTAGGAATCGAACTCGAGACCCTTTGAACAGAAGACCACTTCGAATTAATTTTTCAAGATTTTTTTTATCATAGTAAATACTGTACATTCATTTAATAATGTTAAAATCAGTTTTAATGATAATTTAATTTTCAGTTAAATTACATTTTACGTTAACTTTAAAATATATTGAATTTGCTTTTAATTGTATGTAGTTACAATGCCCATTATATTGTGTTTATGCAGATGTATAATTATATTATGATTTGGTACAATAGCAGTCTATATAGCCGGAACCCCACCATGTACAGAAAGTAATAAATAAATAAATAAATAAATACGTCAGGTGTAATGAAAGGCACGTTACGTAGTCAGTTCAGTATAGAAGTGGCCAATGATAACTACAGTAAGTGATGAATGGCATCGCAGTACTCAACTATCTCGCCAATAAATACATCAATAAACCCCGTATTTTAGGCAGTAAGAGGTCAGAATGCAAACTGATTTGATTATTAGGAAGTGTCGGCCAGCCCGGTCTTCCGTAATGTAGCGAGGCAGGGGCGTATATAAGGGGGGGGGGGGGGGGGGGGGAAATGTATAAGCCTTGAAGAACCGGACCAAAATGATGGGAATTTTCGATCGTTTTTGAGATACTGAGCCAACAGTTAGCTGTTTATGTGCCATACCTGGACGATTTTTGTAACTAACTAAAAGAACGCTTTGAATCTCACAAGGAAATAGTTGCATCCTTACAAAACATCTTTCCACAATTGTGTATCGTAACAGATTTCGGTTCACTGGAAGCTGATTTTAGTTTCTACGAAGGAGATCTGTCACATAAAGAGATTGTGCAAAGTGAGTTTATGTTGTGGAAAGAAAAGTGGAGTCAGGAAAATCCTTCAAATCTTCCCAAAATGGCTGTAAGTTCTCTAGAAAAATGTGACAAGACTTTCTTCCCCGACATTTATACCCTTCTAAAATTACTTGCCCTGTTTCTATCGCAACCGTAGAAAGAACTTCCTCTAGCCTAAGGAGACTGAAGACTTACTTAAGGAACAGCACATCTGAAAGTAGGCTTAACGGGCTTGCTTTACTCTCTATCCACAGAGACATTATAGTTAGTGATGAAGAGGTTCTTGATAAGTTTGCAAGTGTACCAAGAAACCTGGACTTCGTTTTGTAACAATTGGTGTAATGTATGTATGTATCTATCAATCTTGCCCCCCCCCCCCCCCAAAAAAAAATATATTCTATATTCGCCACTGAGCGAGTGTAACATATCTTCTAGGGATTCTGGGTGCCGAACCCATTAATGTTTATGCAAAACTCAGAGCATAACCATCGTAAGGCTAGATTATACTTGTTATTCGCTCCAGAAAGTTTGCATTCTAAAAATACGGACTCCATACATCAATAAATGAATAAATAAAATACAAATAATAATAAAACAGATTAGTTGACTGAACGGCTGTTATTGGTATTCCTTATTGCGAACTACTGTATCTGGCTGGTCACCGTGCGACACGGATGGCTAATTTTATAGTCCTAGAATATTATTCAAGCTCCAGATAAGCTTCAAAGAACGCGATCTCAACCAGTTCCCGTACAAGCAATGTTGGTAAGGATCCCATACACTGAAACCATTCTCAAATTGGGCCTTACCAGTGAACGTATACCCCCACCTCCCCTTTATGCACCCTTACTACAAACCCTGAATACCCTAATCATCATTTGAAGAAATCTGTAACCTTTATGTGATTATACTAATGAAGGCATTTCCTTATATTAACACCTAAGTACTTAAGAATGGTCGTCGTGAAGTACAATCACCTCTTCAACACAGCAATTAAAACTCAGAGAACATTTCCCCTCGGTAAATCTTACAACCTGACTAGTCATCCCGTTTACAATCATACCATTGTCTCACAACGTCCTTCCCCAGCTACTATCATGTTCCTTTCCATATCGTCTCCCCACTATATCCCAGCCCATTGTCTTTCATATATCCTCAGAACTCTTATCAATTCCAGCTGCTTTTATAGTTTTCAAATTCTTTATCTTATTTTAAATGTATTTATTATCGTAGGTAAATTTCAGTACTCCGTTAACATTAGTCATCTCCTCTATCTGGACATTATCCTTGTAACCAACAATCTTTATATACTCATCCGCACACATCATCCGCACATATCCTTATCTCTGATTTCAGTTCTTTAGTCATATCATTTATACATAAGAAAATAAAAAGGTCCAATAATACTCCCCTGTGGAACCCCCTCTTAATCTTTACAGGATCACATAACACCTACCCTCTTAAATTTCGTTTCTAGTACTGTAACTTTGCCACCCGTTCAACCACTCCTTTGTCTAGTCCAATAGCCCTCATTTTCGTCAGTAATCTCCCATGATCTAGCCTATCAAATTCTTTTGATAGCTTAATAGCGATACAGTCCATTATCTGTGATTCCATTTCTTTACTGATGGCGAGCAGTCAGCAGACCTCGGCATCCGTTTTATGAGGGATAGTGGCCTGTTTTATCGTCTATACAAGTGTATTTTCTACTCGTGTTTACTTTTTATTTTATTTCTAAGTACGCTTTATTCTAATGATTCGACTTTAGTTTGCCTTTGTCTATTTTAATATGTTATTTCAACTTCTGATTTGAATGATATAGATATGGTTGCACTGCAGGGTAATGCCTTATTCTACCTTACTCTATTTTATATCACTTTATCAGAAAATAAGGGACTGCAAATTAGATCTACTGATTATTTTAAATTCATATTCATTTTTCTTCTCCGAGTCAGACGAGTGCCCGCTTTATGGGTGGAAAGAACAAAAAATTATTTTTCATCATAATTTGTTTTAAATTCTAGGCAGTGGATAAATTTTAACGGTTTAATTTTCATTTCATTTCGTTATATCTCGTATGAAAAGGGGCCGATTACCAAGTTGTTAGACCTCTTTAAACAACAAGCATCATCTTCATCATCATCAATAACGAGTTTTTTACTCACCATTTACAGTATAAGAAAGAACAGAGAAAACCCACTCTTAATCATCAGATAATGTTTCACCTACTCTAATTCTCTTGAGTTCTACTTTCTAGATATTTTGTCACGCATTCAGTCAATTTCTTGTCTATTCCGATAGCCTTCAATTTCATCGATCTTCCATGATCTACCCCATCAAAGGCCTTGGATAGATCAATAGCGATGCAGTCCATTTAACCATCATTCTTGAGACTCAAACCTTTGTGTTAAGCGAAAGTGAGGTGACAAATTCTATTGTTTGAAGCATCTTGAACCACATTCGTTTATTGTGTTTCGCGATTAATTATTGCAAACCATATCACAGTCACTTATGCCCTCGCGTATTTGACTGCGACTCACCAAGTGTTAACACTTTCTCTCATGTTCGTCATTTGCATTCAAACGGTACCTGAGCCATTCAGATCGGATTTCAGTTCCGGTATAAAGTCTCAATGTGAGAACATGATTCCATTACAGTAAGGTTCCGAAGTGAAGCAGCCCGATTTCATAGAATTTGTCGCGCCGAAGGAATACTGAATCAGTACAGTAGCGAGTTATACATCTGTCTTTCACCTAAATACTTCACATTAAAATACTTTGAAATGTATAAGTATTTAAATACATAGGAACTTGAAATCTCGTGCTTATCTCAATGAAAACCTCCTATCTCTCCACTCAAGCATAGCCTGCCATGTGTTGAAAACCCGCTGCTCTGTCCCTGGCGCGACTCCAGATGGACTACTGTAAGTATTTAAACAGAAATAATCATAAATGTTTATATACTTTTCTAAATATTTGAGTGTGATTTGATAGAATCTTATGACGTTCTTTCAAGAACGTAACAAATCTATTTTAATTAACTCGTTTCTTTTTTAAGTACAGTAGTTAAATTTTTTTGTGTTTTTCGGGTAGTTTATCAATGTATTACTCAAAATTAGGTTCGGCAGACTAAAAAACTAATTGAAATAGAAAAACTTCATTCTTCTACCGCTTTTCCTACATCTGTGAGGTCGCGGGTGCGAATTCTTTCGCACATGTGGATTTGACCCAGTTTTACGTCCGGATGCCCTTCCTGACGCCACCTTGTATGTAGAGCAAGGGTCTCCAATTGGTAAGGGCTCGAGGGCCATTTTGGAAACCATAGTCATGTTTGCGGGCCGCACATGAATAGGCCAATTTTCGTAAAATTCTGCAAATAGTACAGAAGCACCATTATGAAATAATATGCATAATTCAATTGAAATGAGGGTTTAATAATTTTAATTGCTTAAATATTATTTTGAATTTGCATAAAAGAGTGAAATTTGGAGCCGGGTTGAGTGGCTGAGGCGGTTGAGGCGCTGGCCTTCTGACCCCAGCTTGGCAGGTTCGATTCTGGCTCAGTCCGGTGGTATTTGAAGGTGCTCAAATTCGTCAGCCTCGTGTCGATAAATTTACTGGCAGGTAAAAGAACTCCTGCGGGACAAAATTTCGCACCTCGGCGTCTCTGAAAACCATCAAAAGTAGTCATTGAGACGCAAAAATAACAACATTATTACTTGAAATTTGGTTTTTAAATGTTTTAAAGTTAAAAATATTGAGAACAAGTGAGTTCTTGAAAAGAGGAACTAGTATTAAAGAAGATTAGTTTTGACTTCGGTCTATAAGGTGTATACAAATTAATACGTTTTTAACGAGCTATTAAATATTTTTTGTGACTTTTCTTCACATCATTTCTTACAGTGCTCTCGCGGGCGCAAAAAATAGCTTCGCGGGCCACATGCGGCCCGCGGGCCGCCTTTTGGAAACCCCTGATGTAGAGGGTGGATTTTGGCATAGTTTCATGTTTTGTTTGTTTAAAGATGTAATATGCCAATAAGGAATGAAGGCAATCCGTAGCATTTGAAATCGATTGGGTAAGTTTTATAGTGCATATAAACGCATTATTGACGGCTGTCTATCTCACATCCTTCAACCGCTACAACCTCATTCCTTTCCCGGCTCCGCGACGAAATTTGAAAAGTGGTACGAGGACTGGAACGGGGTGCACTCAGCCGAGTAGAGGGGGAAGGGTTCGATTCCCACTTCAGAAGTGGATTTCCATGGTTTCCCACTTCACCTCCAGGCAAATGCCGGGATGGTACCTACCTTCCGGCCACAGCCGCTTCTTTCCCTCTTCCTTGCCTATCCCTTCCAATCTTCGTATTCCCCCCACAAGGTCCCTGTTCAGCATAGCAGGTGAAGCCACCTGGGCGAGGTACTGGTCCTCCTCCCGAGTTGTATCCCCGACCCAAAGTCTCACGCTCCAGGGCACTGCCCTTGAGGTGGTAGATGTGCGATCCCTCGCTGAACCCTGGAGGGTAAACGGATTAAGAAAGAGGAAATAAAAATGAAAACAACGTATATTGATATTCAAATCGGTACAACAATGGAAAGAAATGAATACGTAAATACTCCGTTCACCTCCGGAAGCCTTTACAGACAGTCGACAGTATTAACAAGAGCTTGACAGGGTGTAAATATTTTTTCGGTGGCGTTTTGGTATTCGGAAAGATTTTACGAGACCTGAAGTAGCAGAGGGGAGAGATCCTTCCTTGATACTTTGCAGGGACCAATTTAGAGTGTTGGCTGAAAGTCAGCCACTGTATAATTCTTCTAAATCCACCTTTATATCATAATTTCACAACTTAAATACACGTTCCAGATCCTTTCTTTCTATTCCAGTGCACCGCACAAAAAACAAAAAAATTAATCGATCGTTTGTAGTGACCGGCGACAGATTATGGAATTCCCTGTCAGATCAGGTCAGAAAAACTAGCTCTTTACCAAGATTTAAGGTCACCTGCCGAGACTACCTGCTGAGGACAGCTGACTGAATGGTGCGTGAGGATTAGTCATTATTAAGAGTTTTTCATATTAATTAGTTTTAATATTAATTTAGTGAGTTATTATTTTAATTTATTATCAAATCTGTTAATTTTTATAGTTTTAACTATTTTAAGTATCTCAGTATTTTATTTAAGAATTTGATTAGTATGTGGTTAAGTGGAAGAGAGGGCCTCGAGCCCTAACTTCGCCACTGTAAAAAAGACATTAATAAATAAATAAATAAATAAATAAATAAATAAATAAATAAATAACATACATACATACATTATCATTATAGACTGTTATGCCTTTCAGCGTTCAGTCTGCAAGCCTCTGAGAATTTACTAAACGTCGCCACAATCCTCGATTTGCAACTAGTGTTGTGGCCTCATTTAGTTCTATACCTCTTATCTTTAAATCGTTAGAAACAGAGTCTAACCATCGTCGTCTTGGTCTCCCTCTACTTCTCTTACCCCTCATAACAGAGTCCATTATTCTCCTAGGTAACCTATCCTCCTCCATTCGCCTCACATTACCCCACCACCGAAGCCGGTTTATGCGTACAGCTTCATCCATCGAGTTCATTCCTAAATTAGCCTTTATCTCCTCATTCCGAGTTCCTCCTGCCATTGTTCCCACCTGTTTGTACCAGCAATCATTCTTGCTACTTTCATGTCTGTTACTTCTAACTTATGAATAAGATATCCTGAGTCCACCCAGCTTTCGCTCCCGTAAAGCAAAGTTGGTCTGAAAACAGACCGATGTAAAGATAGTTTCGTCTGGGAGCTGACTTCCTTCTTACAGAATACTGCTGATCGCAACTGCGAGCTCACTGCATTAGCTTTACTACACCTTGATTCAATCTCACTATATTACCATCCTGGGAAAACACACAACCTAAATACTTGAAATTATCGACCTGTTCTAGCTTTGTATCACCAATCTGACATTCAATTCTGTTGGATTTCTTACCTACTGACATCAATTTAGTCTTCGAGAGGCTAATTTTCATACCATACTCATTGCACCTATTTTCAAGTTCCAAGATGTTAGACTGCAGGCTTTCGGCACAGTCTGCCATTAAGACCAAGTCGTCAGCATAGGCCAGGCTGCTTACTACATTTCCACCTAACTGAATCCCTCCCTGCCATTTTATCCCTTTCAGCAGATGATCCATGTAAACTACGAACAGCAAAGGTGAAAGATTGCAACCTTGTCTAACCCCTGTAAGTACCCTGAACCAAGAACTCATTCTACCATCAATCCTCACTGAAGCCCAATTGTCAACATAAATGCCTTTGATTGATTTTAATAATCTACCTTTAATTCCATAGTCCCCCAGTATAGCGAACATCTTTTCCCTCGGTACCCTGTAATATGCTTTCTCTAGATCTACGAAACATAAACACAACTGCCTATTCTTCTCGTAGCATTTTTCAGTTACCTGGCGCATACTGAAAATCTGATCCTGACAGCCTCTCTGTGGTCTGAAACCACACTGGTTTTCATCCAACTTCCTCTCAACGACTGATCGCACCCTCCCTTCCAAGATGCCAGTGAATACTTTGCCCGGTATACTACTCAATGAGATACCTCGATAGTTGTTGCAATCCTTCCTGTTCCCTTGCTTATAGATAGGTGCAATTACTGCGTTTGTCCAATCTGAAGGTACCTTACCAACACTCCACGCTAATTTTACTACTCTATGAAGCCATTTCATCCCTGCCTTCCCACTATACTTCACCATTTCAGGTCTAATTTCATCTATTCCTGCTGCTTTATGACAATGGAGTTTATTTACCATCCTTTCCACTTCAGTTGTACAAAATATATATAAGAACTTTTCTTACATTTACTACTCTATTTTATGCACGAAAATAATGTGTGAGCATTTTTTTGTTTTACATTTGTATAGCGTTTGTGCGCAGCATGATCACGAACCCTTTTTATTAACAACAGATCTGCTGGTGTGGTTTCAGTCTGGGATTCTAAATAGCCCCTCAATTTGTCCAGGTGCATTGTTGCCTCTCCATGAGTTATTGTTTCT
The DNA here is from genome assembly GCF_040414725.1 of Anabrus simplex. NCBI lineage: Eukaryota > Metazoa > Arthropoda > Insecta > Orthoptera > Tettigoniidae > Anabrus > Anabrus simplex. Next base: position 36,044,867 of record NC_090275.1, read on the forward strand.
TCTGATGGAGCGCCGGTATCATATTCGAATTCACCATCACACTCGTCTCACCTGCCGAGGATTCATCTGTCATTATGCCGTAGTCTGAATTACAGTCATTTTTCGACCACCGAGCACGATAACCGCAGTCGCTTAAGTGCGGCCAGTATCCAGTATTCGGGAGATAGTAGGTTCGAACCCCACTGTCGGCAGCCCTGAAAATGGTTTTCCATGGTTTCCCATTTTCACATCAGGCAAATGCTGGGGTTGTACCTTAATTAAGGCCACGGCCGCTTCCTTCCAACTCCTAGCCATTTCCTGTCCCATCGTCGCCATAAGACCTATCTGTGTCGGTGCGACGTAAAGCAAGTAGCAAGTAGCATTCTTCGACCAGTCATTTACATCGTTCACATCAACGTCCGAGCATCCGGGAATACGTGCCAATGTGTCAAGAAATTCAGAAGAGTCCACGGTTTTCCATTCTCAATTCCAGGCGAATGCCGGGACGGTACCTTTGATAAACCGCGGCTGACTTACTTCCAATTCCTGCCTTTAACTATTCAAGAAGGATCGACCCCGTAAAAAAATACTGTACAAGTAAAAATATTTTTATTATTTTCGAGCCGGATAAACGAGAGATCCGGATTAATGAGGGCCGGATAAGCGAGGTTCTTGTGTATTGCAATTAAAGAGTGCTCTCTTCCCCAGGCTCGGGCGATCCGGAGCTAGGGGATGGGAGTACTCTATTCTATTCTAAGAGTGTTCTGCTTCAGCAGTTGATATTTGGTGAATCAACCTTATGCATAGAGGAAATATAGATCATTGCACAGTATGAATCTGTCCTCTACTTATATGGAGGGGTATAATCACCATTGAGTGTTTCTGTGGTGGTTGGTAATACAGTGTGTTGTCTGAATATGAAGAGGTGAGTATTGGGACAAACATGAACAGCCAGTCCCCGAACCAGAAGTATTAATCAGACACGATAAATTAACCAAGCCGGCCGGGAATCGAACCCGGGGTCCTCTGAAGAGAACGCTTCAACGCTCACCATTCAGAAAAGGAGTCGGGACAATATTTCACTCAGTGCAAATTCTTCTTAATATAACATTATAAAATGTATTGAGCAGTGTACCGGGCGGTACACCTCTACTCTGTTTATTTAAAAGTTGCGCCAGTTGAAACTCCTCTTCTGGAGGAAGGTTGAACTTTATCTATTCTATTAATTCTCTACTTTCTCAGAAGATGTCACCACGTGGAAAATTTTGAGTTTTTGAACTGTGTCACTTTTGATGTGTTTTTGTTTCGCTTGAAGTAAGAAGTGTGAACTTTCTCTTCTAGAGGACACTACTGAAGAATTACAATAGTGCAACCTAGTGCGAAATCAAAGAACTATTTTTTTGGAGAAATTTTTATTTCAAAAGTTTGTTCTTTGTTAAATTTCTTTCTGTCATGGTTTAAGTTGGCTGTATACCCCTCTTTTTCCCCTTATTTTGGATCTAGCCAATCCCGAATTTCTTTAATTAATTTTTCCACCAATAATGTGTTTCTTTTTCCTCTTTGTAGGGGTTTCTGTTCCCGAACCAATAAAAACTTTGAGGGAGGGTGTTTTATTTCCCCTAACGCCTAGAATCTTCCGCGAGAGGTTATAAACTGCTGATTTTGGGGTCTCCGGGCCACTTCTGTTCCATCTTTCAGTGTATTAAGTACATAGCAGGAGGCGGGAAGCGCCTCTTTCCTCGGCAGCGATCTACTACCAGGTAATGGCCTCTTAATAACATCTTTTCTAGCTAGAGTTGGCAGTTTAACTCTCGCGGCGGGTTCTAGGTCTTCCACCATGTAACTTTCCTTTCAAATGTAAAAGCTACTGGTATCTATTCTATCTTTCAAACTACATATCGGGATAGAGAGTGCTTAACCCTCTCGAGCTCCCACTCACATTGTTTTGAGGTGAACTTATTTTTCGCAACCTATTCTTCAGTAATGTAATGTAAGTTTGTGTTTTCTTAAGTCACCTCAGTAGTATGGGATTAGCCCTTGCATCAGCGGCCTAAGAGCCAACGTAGGTCTTAGAAACAAAGTGTATTAAGGAGTGCAAGTTCGCCTCCTCTCAAATTGTGATTTTAGAGGTCATGTAATCAACCTTCTTTTCATGTAATAGACCTCTGTAGGTTGGGTATTTTACCCCTGTGAATACGTCCTTAGAGGACAGCTTGAAGGTAGAGTTTGGTGTGGCCTTTGAGAAGCTTAAATTTTAAGAGCGGATCGCTCTTTTGAAAATGAAGGGTCATATGCCTCGCGGAGGCTTTTTAGTGTAATTTGGAGCAAGGGCTCCGAGGTATGAATGGGGTTTTCTGCCCCTCTGTTGAAACTAGTGTCTTTGAGGTAAAACTGGGCTGATTGCCCAAGCATTGTGTTTTCGGGGCTCGAAGCCCAAATCCTGTAAATATTGTGACTCCCCGTTGATTTGCTACATTGTACCTGCCATGCTTGTTATATCTTTGTTTTGAAAAGAAAATATAACCTTGTTAAATTTTGAAATTAATTTCTCTTTAGTAGCTTGAGATCCATTCACCACCCAGCACCTTCTTTCACGCCTACCTACCACAAAAACACGGTAACAAGTGGTAGCAGAGCGTGGTTGAATGGGTCTCAATTTAGCCCCTTTTGACGGCTAAACATTGCTTTGATTCGAACTCTAACAATTGTCTCAGTTGCTGGAATTTTTTTTGAGTTTTTCAAAATTGTTCTGTCATCATGCCCGGCCCTCGCGATGTTCTCCTCCTTAACTATTTGCGCAAAGAGGAGTTGATATACGAGTTAACTATCAGAAATGTGCAATCTGGAGGCACGGTTGCAATCGACACCAACAAGCTTAGAGAGTCCCTTGATTTGCCCATTTCCATCCCCAATTTGGGAGAGAAAGAAATTGATGAGTCTCTTTCCACGATCGTCGAGAATATTACTGGGCTAGCATCTGTAGTCAGCTTTTTTGATGAAAACGATCCGTCTCCTAATCAAATTAAGCGTGTGCAAGGCAGGCTATATCACTTTTCAAATAGAGTTAATGATCTGTTGTCTCTGAAGGTGAATGACGTTCAGAGGAAGCAAGCTAATACGCTCCTTGAAACTATCTCTGAATTGTCTAGTAAAGTCACTCAATTGTTAACTGGGGAAGTTCCTCCCAAATCTGATCAGCCCACCGTTGTGAATGTAAGTAGTGAGGAAGATCCTGCTAAGGGAGAAGGCAATAGGATAACCGTTGCTGCTCAAACTATCTCTGCCCCATTGGACAACGAGTCTGAACGCCGCACATCGTTGAACAATGTACGTGCTGAATTAACTTCCTTGCCATTGAAACCTTTACCTACTATGTCGCCCGGGTTTAGCAGCTTGCCTCATCCATTGGCAATGTTGCTCAGAGGTATATCCAAGTTTTCCGTTAATACCACCAGTGACGTAATTTCATTTTTAAGATTTCTAGTGGAATTTCAGGATCATGCTCTTGTTTTTTCTCTTTCGCCATGTCAAATTTTGCAAATTATCTATCCGTATGCTATTGGTATTCTCTCTGATAAAATCGTAAGAGCCATTGCCGAGCAATCATCTATTGAGGATTTCCATGCCCATTTGCTAGCTAACTTCATCCCGGCTAGGGCCAGGTCCTCCCTGATTCAGAAGTACTATTACCGTGTACAGCGCTTGGATGAAAACCTGGCAGACTTCATCCAAGATATTAAGTTTTATACTAGGGTGTTTGCTCTCCACTTCCCTGAGGATCAGATCGTGCAAGCTATTGTTGAAGGGATTTCACCACCCTACAGGTCATATTTGTGTTTCGCGGCGTGCCCGCAAACCTTCTCTGAACTGGAAGCATTAGCCGTCTCTGCGGAAGGAGTTAGGTATGCCGATTCCTTGCGTGTGGCGAAAGAACCCCCGCCTTCCTTTAGTAACACTCGGCCTCCACCTCGCCGACCAGTCAATCCCCGTAAATGTTATGCTTGTGGGTCGCCTGACCATCTGCGGAATAAGTGTCCTCTGATCAAGTCAAGTGGGACAAGGAATGGAGTAGGGTCATCACAAGGCTGTTTTAAGTGTGGGGCCTTCTCACATATCGCCAAGAATTGCCCAAACTCAAATAGCACCCCCTCCTGCTCAACTTCTGGTGCAAATTCCAGCTATTCCAATAATAAAAAGTGACTAGTGGCGTCGGCTGAGCCGACTAATCCATCTTCCCGAGACTTAGCCCCTAGTAAACAGGTTGTAAATGCAGAGAACGACCAGCCTTCAAATTCATCTTTTGAATGCCCTAAAGAGTGTCTTAGGATTGCGGCGGATACCCCCGCACCTGTTCCTTTTCTTAAGATTGAGTTAAATAACGAGCCTATAACAGCTCTCTTAGATTCAGGCAGTGTTTGTTCCATTATTTCGGCTGATTGGTATTCTAAATTGAAATCTGTTTGTAAACTCCCTGACTATGTCTCTTCTCCTGTTCAATATGTTTCGGCTAATTCATCTCCATTAGAAATTCTAGGTTCCTTACTGGTCAAAATTCGTGTTTTTAAGTTTACATGGAAAGTTAAATTGTTTGTGGCTAAGCAATTGTCTTGTCCCATTATATTGGGAGCTGACTTTATTTCTCACACGGGTCTTGTGCTCGATCTGCAGTCTAGGTCGTGCACATTCAAATTTGCTTCTAGTTGTAAAATCCCACTATTAAAGTGTAATTCTGTGTCATGTTCATCTATTTCGCCTACCCAGGATGAGATGTTGTTAGACCTTAGACATCTACCTGAGGAGCAGGCTGATAGTATTCGCAAACTGTGTCAGTCGTTTCCCGAGGTGTTCTCTGATACTCTTGGTGTTACTGACCTTATTGAATACAAAATTGAGGTCACGGATTCTATTCCTGTCCGTTTTCCACCGTATAGGCTATCTCCACCTAAAATGAAGGCTCTGAAAGAAATCATCGATCAGATGTTGAAGGATGGTATTATTAGGCCCTCTAAGTCAGCGTATTCTTCGCCTATTTTTCTAGTACCGAAACCTCAAGGAGGCTTCAGGCCTGTCATTGATTACAGGGCTCTCAATCGGAAGGTGGTGTTGCAATCTGTGCCCCTTCCCGACCTTCATTCTTGCTTTTCATGGTTTCGTAAGGCCAAGTTCTTCACCATCTTGGACTTGAATCAGGCCTATAATCAAATTCCCCTTGCCGAAGAGTCTAAACATCTTACAGCGTTTGCCACGGACTGGAATTTATATGAATACAACCGCGTGCCTTTCGGGCTCCCCACGGGGGCAGCTGTGCTCACTAGGCTACTAGATAGGGTCTTCTCCGACATCAAATTTGAGTACTTATATCACTACTTGGATGATGTCGTCGTATTTTCCGAAACCTTTGAAGAACATCTAGATCATTTGCGAGAAGTTCTCAATCGCCTTCGTAAGGCTGGGTTAACTGTTAAGTTGTCCAAGGTTGCCTTTGCTAAGCCCTCTATGTCATTCCTAGGGCATATTGTGTCACCTGATGGTGTAGCAGTCGATCATTCTAGAACACAGGCCATCCGTGATTTTAAACCTCCTAAGGACATCAAAGGTATCGCTAGATTCATTGGTATGGTGAATTTCTTCAGGAAGTTTATTCCTAACTTCGCTAATAGAGCGGCGCCCTTAAACCTTCTTCGTAGGAAAGGCATCAAATTCGAGTGGGGACCTTCTCAACAAGCCGCTTTCGAAGATCTTAAATTAGCTCTCTGTAATGCCCCTGTACTTGCTATGCCTGATTTCTCGAAGAAATTCATCGTCCAAACGGACGCGTCGTCGTCAGCTGTAGCTGCAGTCCTTCTTCAAGAGACTGAACTAGGGAGGCGTCCCATCGCCTATGCATCTAGGACTCTATCGGTTCAAGAAGCAAAGTACTCCATATATGAGCTTGAAGGTTTGGCAGTCTTATTCGCCTTAGAAAAGTTCCGTCTCTATCTGGAACACGTCAAATTCGATCTGGAGACAGATAATCAAGCCTTAAGCTGGGTCTTAGGTAGACCGCGTCGTACAGGTCGTATAGCCCGTTGGGCCATCCGTATTTCTGCCTTCCAATTCGATGTACGGCATATCAGAGGTACTGAAAATGTGGTTGCTGATGGACTCAGCCGTATGTTTTCAAACGACGTTGAGAACCAGGAACCGGTCGACCGTTCATCTCCTCCCGAATCCACACTATTTGATGTTAATGCCATTTTAACTGATGCCCCCATGCTCTTTAGGGATATCGAGAAATACCAACGTGAAGATCCGACGCTGGCTCCGATAATGGAAACCCTTTCTTCTGGGGAGCATGTCGTCCCTTATGTTCTGAGGAATGGTGTTTTATGTTGCCCTTCGAGGCATGACAAGATGATGAAAGTTGTCGTTCCAGCTGTTCTCGTGCCTATGATCTTCAAATACTATCATGAGACCCCATTGGGGGGGCATCTGGGTATCTTTAAAACTCGTGAAAAGATTCGTGAAATGTTCATCTGGAAAGGTATGGACGGTGAAATTCGGGAACTTGTAAAAGCTTGTAAATCTTGTTTGATCAGTAAACCCACCATGTCCACTAAAGTAGGCCTTTTGTCTTCTCATCAAGCGTCGCGCCCCATGGAACGCCTGTATATCGATTATGTGGGACCCTTCCCCCAGTCAAAGGGTAATGCCAACAAGTTTATCTTTGTATGTGTAGATGGTTTTACTAGATTTTCCTGGTTATTTCCGACTAAGCTGGCTACCGCTCAGTCCACCATTACCTGCTTAAATTCTATTTTTGCTTCTTTTGGTCCGTGTCAATATATCGTATCTGATAATGCTAAGGCTTTTACATCTAATTTATTTCGTAAATTCTGTTTTGACTTATCAATATCTCATGTAACTACTTCTGCTTATTACCCGCAACCATCTCTGGCTGAACGAGTTAACCGTAATCTCAGGTCCGCACTCATTGCCTATCATCATGAAGATCCTTCCAGGTGGGACACGTCCCTGCATTGGATAGCTTTTGCTTTGAATTCGGCGGTTCATGAATCTCACAAGTTTACTCCAGCTTCCTTGATGTTCAAGTTTGTTCCCAACTCGCCGCTCTCTAACCTCTGGTCTTTGAATGACATTCTACCCGAGACAATAGATCCGGATAACATTAAAGATCTTTGGAAGAAGGCTAAAGCCAATCTTAAAGTGTCTCATGAAAAGGTTAGGGAAAGGTATGATCGTGGACGGAGACCCACCACTTTGAAGGTAGGTGACCAGGTTATGGTCAAAAATTTTGTTCCCGCGGGCAAGCTTGCCCCCAGATTTCATGGGCCTTGTATCATTCTCGATTTTCTTACGCCGGTTACCTTATTGTTAAGTAATCCAGCCACCGAGAGGATATTTAGAGTTCACCTGTCCCAGGTGAAACCGGTGTAATTTCTGTGTTAACTTGCTTCATAGTATTTTGAAAGGATATGAAGGTTATATTTTTTTTTTTGAGTTTCACTTTTAAGGCATTCTGCCCCTTCTGTAATATTTTGGTTTTAGATGTAAGCCTTATGTAAAACCTGCCCCGACCCGTTAAACTGCCATCCTGTTCTTGCCACGGCCATTACCACGCTCCCGTCTCCTGCTCCACCTTACACTGTGGCTTTATAATAGGAAATGCCATGGATATCTACACGCCGCTGGCCCCTCAACCTCTCCACAAGCCTGTACCCTCAAAGAAGATGATTGTCCAACACAATTCTGCCGCCTAGCTTTAATGTTTCAGCGCCCCCGCAGCCGCGCAGCGCCGTGCAGCGACTGGGGAGGGGGATGGGCCCCCTCCTCTCCAGCGAGGACGACATGTGCACGGCGAGCCGGAGCTCACCTCCCGGCCAAGGCTGATGTGCGGCGCACGACCTGCTACATGCCCGCAGCCTGTATCTGTTCACCGCGGGCGCGGCGTACTTCAACACCTCTGCTCCCCTCATAGTGCGGGCGAGCGGTATCTCAGGGTACTTGAGGGGTCCGAGCGGCCCCCGTTGGACGCAAGCTGCAATGGCCGGTCCGGCCATTCGACTCAATCTACATCAACTACATGGACAGTCACCTTAAGCGATAACTACATATGGGAATTTAACAACAATATTTGGTGGACATTGCAAAACTTTTCTTCACTTTTAAGCATTAAAGGTTTATCTTCAGAAATTCAACTTCTACAAACATAAAAACTTTACTGCACCGGCAACAACAAAATTTTGAAATTGCAACCAACCAAATTACTAAAATCTTATAAATGCTTCCCCAATTAATCTTAATATCAACATCAAAACTTGGACCTTATTTTGGAAACAAAGCTTATGTTCTTCTGTGTTACCCCTTGGAGGAACTTTTGGGGGGGGAGGTCTGTACCGGGCGGTACACCTCTACTCTGTTTATTTAAAAGTTGCGCCAGTTGAAACTCCTCTTCTGGAGGAAGGTTGAACTTTATCTATTCTATTAATTCTCTACTTTCTCAGAAGATGTCACCACGTGGAAAATTTTGAGTTTTTGAACTGTGTCACTTTTGATGTGTTTTTGTTTCGCTTGAAGTAAGAAGTGTGAACTTTCTCTTCTAGAGGACACTACTGAAGAATTACAATAGTGCAACCTAGTGCGAAATCAAAGAACTATTTTTTTGGAGAAATTTTTATTTCAAAAGTTTGTTCTTTGTTAAATTTCTTTCTGTCATGGTTTAAGTTGGCTGTATACCCCTCTTTTTCCCCTTATTTTGGATCTAGCCAATCCCGAATTTCTTTAATTAATTTTTCCACCAATAATGTGTTTCTTTTTCCTCTTTGTAGGGGTTTCTGTTCCCGAACCAATAAAAACTTTGAGGGAGGGTGTTTTATTTCCCCTAACGCCTAGAATCTTCCGCGAGAGGTTATAAACTGCTGATTTTGGGGTCTCCGGGCCACTTCTGTTCCATCTTTCAGTGTATTAAGTACATAGCAGGAGGCGGGAAGCGCCTCTTTCCTCGGCAGCGATCTACTACCAGGTAATGGCCTCTTAATAACATCTTTTCTAGCTAGAGTTGGCAGTTTAACTCTCGCGGCGGGTTCTAGGTCTTCCACCATGTAACTTTCCTTTCAAATGTAAAAGCTACTGGTATCTATTCTATCTTTCAAACTACATATCGGGATAGAGAGTGCTTAACCCTCTCGAGCTCCCACTCACATTGTTTTGAGGTGAACTTATTTTTCGCAACCTATTCTTCAGTAATGTAATGTAAGTTTGTGTTTTCTTAAGTCACCTCAGTAGTATGGGATTAGCCCTTGCATCAGCGGCCTAAGAGCCAACGTAGGTCTTAGAAACAAAGTGTATTAAGGAGTGCAAGTTCGCCTCCTCTCAAATTGTGATTTTAGAGGTCATGTAATCAACCTTCTTTTCATGTAATAGACCTCTGTAGGTTGGGTATTTTACCCCTGTGAATACGTCCTTAGAGGACAGCTTGAAGGTAGAGTTTGGTGTGGCCTTTGAGAAGCTTAAATTTTAAGAGCGGATCGCTCTTTTGAAAATGAAGGGTCATATGCCTCGCGGAGGCTTTTTAGTGTAATTTGGAGCAAGGGCTCCGAGGTATGAATGGGGTTTTCTGCCCCTCTGTTGAAACTAGTGTCTTTGAGGTAAAACTGGGCTGATTGCCCAAGCATTGTGTTTTCGGGGCTCGAAGCCCAAATCCTGTAAATATTGTGACTCCCCGTTGATTTGCTACATTGTACCTGCCATGCTTGTTATATCTTTGTTTTGAAAAGAAAATATAACCTTGTTAAATTTTGAAATTAATTTCTCTTTAGTAGCTTGAGATCCATTCACCACCCAGCACCTTCTTTCACGCCTACCTACCACAAAAACACGGTAACAAGCAGGTTGACCAAATGTGGAACTTCCTGTTTTAAGAAATATGCTTTGTTACATTGCAACATAAACCAATACTGAATAAAAAAGATCAAATGTAATAAAGAAAGAGTTTTTGCCAGACTGAGTAGCTGACCCCAGGTTCGATCCTGGCTCACTCTGCTGGTAATTGAAGGTGCTTAAATACGTCAGCTCGTATTGTTAGATTTTTTGTCACGTATAAGAACTCAGGTAAAAATTTCGGCATTTAGGAGTCTCCGAAAACCGTTAAAAGTAGTTAGCGGGACGTAAACCCAATAACATTATTATTATTATTATTATTATTATTATTATTATTATTATTATTATTATTATTATTATTATTATTATTATTATCCAACAAAAACCGTTCCCGTGTTAGTGGGAGGTTACGAATAGTGAAAGCCTGTATTTTCCACACCAGCAGAGAGAGGCCTTCATGACTCTACGGATATGCTTTTGCTTTCGCTTTACGCCTCACGGCCAGAAGCCGTGTGATGGTATGAATTGGATGGGATGCGACCCGCGACTGGCTTGTTAGAGAAGAAAGCGAATGTCAAGGTCATTGCACTGACACAAGCCAGTGCAGCACTGTTTTCTTCTAGACGTATAGAGCCGCAGTATAACTGTAGCAGGAGCTACTTGAAGCAGCGAAGTAATTTGAGAGGAAAGGTAAAACTGTTATCTCTCTATATAACAATGGAATGACGTCTCTCTATCTACGTTCCGAAGCATCACGTCCAAACGGTTAAATGGACCTTCATGAAACTATGCTGCAACATTCCCAGAGGAAACTGTCACATCACTAAAATTATATATTTATTTATATATTTTTCGAAATTATTTGCAAAAATATCGCGTAATATTTTACAATGGAACTGTGTGCCTTTCTCATTCAATCAGTCGGTCACTGCTTGTCGCCCACGGGACAGATTCCCTATCTGATTTTTACCTAGTCATTTCTTAAATAATTGCGAAGAATTCGGAAATTTATTGAACATCTCCCCTGGTAAATTACTCCAATCTCCAACTCCTCTTCCTATAAATGAATATTTGTCCCAATTTGTCCTCTTGAATTCCAAATTTATCTTCATATTGTGATTTTTCCTACGTTTAAAAACACCACTGTGACTTCGTCTGCTAATGTCATTCCACGTCATCTCTCCACTGACAGCTCGGAACATACCACTTATTCGAGCAGTTCGTCTCCTTTCTCCCTAGTCGTCTCAGCTCAAACTTTGCCACATTTTCATAACGCTATTCGTTTGTCGGAAATCACCCAGAACAAATCGAGCTGCTTTTCTTTGGATTTTTTTTTTTTTTTTTTTTTTTTTGCAGTTCTCACAACAAGTAATCGTAGTGAGGATCCCATACATTGGTATGGTCTTACCAGCGATTTATATTCCTTCTTTTTTACATCCTTACTACAACCCCTAAATACCCTCATAACCATGTGCAGAGATGTGTACTCTTTATTTACGATTCCAATACCTAGGTACTTACAGTGGTCACCTTAAAGATCTTTCCATCGAAGCAGGAATTAAAACTGAGAGGACTTTAGGTTAGCTAATTGTTTTGTTCTTAGATTTCGTATTAGGATGTACTGTGATACATATATTCTGGACTTAATTCGCATACCCCCCGTACTTCATTCTTCTACTCCTCTTGTCCACTTACTGGCGCGATCTTTGTCAATCACCTGACCCTTCCGCTCCCATGACGGGAGTTCTGTCTCTCGTAATTTTATAAGGAACGTACGATCATACAAATACCCCTGCCTCACGCGGTAGGTTGAACGAGAGTCCTATTCTTGTGGATGCGTGAGCACGTTACTTTTGTTCGACAGGGCTAATTCTCTGCCCTAGCTACCGCAACGGTTTTCAGGTGAGAAAAGAGATAAAATAATGTACGATATACCTTCTTATATTATTCTATTCGAGTTGGGGCAGTTATCGACTTACAAGCCACTATTTCACATTGCGTGTGAACGTGCTACAGACGTCTGAACTGCTGTAGGCCTAATTCTGTCATTCACTGCATCCGAACACTTCTCATTTTAACGCATTATGGACATTTTCATGTGATTCAGACTCATTGCTCCTGTATCTAATAACGTAAATATTTGTGGTCGTGTCTCTCAGCTTCCTATCTCCCTTCATTCCCCACCCTATTCCCTATCTTGTTAAAATGTTGGTTGTCCTCGTCTACTTGAGTCAATTGCGCTTTTACCCCATTGACTTCATTTTAGCTTGTGTTGCGTATTTTAATGTGTTATTTTAACGTCTAATCTAAATTATGTATATATATATATATCTGCACTACCAGGCAATGCCTTATTCCCTTTTTATCCCCTTATTTCTCTTATTTTATTAGAAAATAAGGCATTGCGAATTAGATCCACTGCTGTTTTAATCTCATACTCATTTTCTCATCACCATTTTTTTAACTCTTGTCAATGGATTCACTTTAAAATTTTAAATATCATGTATCGTGTCGTCCATCTCGTTCCATTAGGGGCCGATGACCTTCGATGTTAGGCCCATTCAAACAACAAACATCATCATCATCATCATCATCATCTTCATCATCAAAATGTTGGTATCATTTGTATAAGAATTTAAGAACTGTATCATCTAGACCAGGGATGGCGAACCTTTTCCAACTACTGTGCCATTTTATGTCTGGATTATTATTCTCAACTGTCTACTGTGTCACTTGTTATTTTAGTTTGTAATGGCTACAACCCCCACCTCCACTCACCACCGCCACCACCGACTTCCATCCCTAATTCCAAATTATGTTTCATAATATGTTATTACATATATATTTTAAAATACCTAATACATGTGATTGCATGTTTCGTGGTCGTTTTTTTCCAATACCGCAAAAATACTTCGAAGCTACGTCATTTATGTTAGTTTCATAACTTGTCTTCACAACATTCATAGTAGAAAATAGCTGCTTGCAGGCGTATGATGACCCAAACAAAGTAAGTAGCGCCGAAAACTTTTGTAGGAAGATGTTACACTGTTCAAGTATTAAGTTCTCCGGCTTCTGGAGAGAGTATTCATCATGAACAGCACACTAGATTTTCACTAATGCTTCATCAAGTTGTACGAACTTTTCACCCATAAATGCTTCCTTAAAATTCAGTCAACTCCATTTCTGAACTACCAATGTCTAACCACTCATAAAAAAACCTCATTTGTGCAATATGAGGTTTTGAAATAAAGTGCGATAGTTTCTCCAAATTTCGAAATTGGGATAATTTCTTGACAACTATTTGTCTTACAAAATTCAAAACAATAAACAGTTACTCACTAAGAATAATTGCGCGATGCTGGCAACCACACACAAGCCAAACTTCACTAATTCACTGATGTGGGTGAGCGAATATCTCGTCGGCCGCATCTGACATTTATTTCTTTTGACTTCCTGACCTATCAGTGTTGCAGTGTTGGCATAATGCACGTCCGAATGGAACTAGAATTTAGATTTTCGGTATGTATTTTTTAAACATGAATCACTATGACTATACGATGCATGAGATACGTATAGTCTACAGTACAAAATGTACATACAAATTTTAATGTGCGCATGTGGTGTGCCACCGAAATCGTGTTCGCGTGTCACCTAATGACACGCGTGGCATAGGTTCGCCATCCCTGATCTAGACCATTAATCTTTCTACTGTAAGGTTGCTGTATGTTGTTAATTCTGTTAAATATTTCCCCTTTGGAAATAGCTTTTACTTACACTTATAACCTCGTAATGTGGTATTTTACACTCATTCGTCTAGGTATTTTCACTTCATTTATTGTTGTTAAATTAATGTTTTGGGTTGATCTTGTTATAATTTAATTTTCCACTTATTTGTTGTCCAAATATATTCCTCGTAGCGCATTCGTGTTATGTTAATTTTCCGTTCGAGATGAATACGCATGTACGGGCTAGATCAACTACTTAACTCAAATTGATCCTCACCAGTTTTTTATTGTAATTAGCTAATCATCTTGAGGTAAACTTTTAGTGGAAGTTATAATCTTCGGAAATTATTCCTGCTATTGTATGTTGTAATCTCTCGGTGGTCGGGAAATGTATACAGTACATTTATGGAAGTAAAAGTAACTGTTATTATTGAAACTATCCGTTTCTTTAATTTAACTGTATTTATCGTTGCCACTCTCTGCAGTCCTGGAACCCTCGGGGCCTTATGATTTGATATTTTACTGCGCATGCCTATTATACAGTAATAACTGTTTAATTATTTGTTGCCCTCCTTACCTGTTCTCATTTGCCGAACTCGAATTCGCCCAATAACCTGTTAAAAGGATATAGTTACATATTTTATTGATTGTCTGAAGACCGGGCGAGTTGGCCGTGCGCGTAGAGGCGCGCGGCTGTGAGCTTGCATCCGGGAGATAGTAGGTTCGAATTCCACTATCGGCAGCCCTGAACATGGTTTTCCGTGGTTTCCCATTTTCACACCAGGCAAATGCTGGGGCTGTACCTTAATTAAGGCCTTTCCTATCCCATCGTCGCCATAAGACCTATCTGTGTCGGTGCGACGTAAAGCCCCTAGCAAAAAAAAAAAGATTGTCTGAAGATCTTCATTATTGATCCGTTGTCCGACTCGTTGGCTGAACGGTCAGGGTACTAGCCTTCGGTTCAAAGGATCCCGGGTTCGATTCCCGGCCGTGTCGGGGATTTTAACCTTAATTGGTTAATTCCAATGGCACGGGGGCTGGGAGTATGTGTTGTCTTCATCATAATTTCATCCTCATCACGACGCACTGGTCGCCTACAGAAGTCAAATAGAAAGACCTGCACCTGGCGAGCCGAACCCTTCCTGGGATATCCCGGCACTAAAAGCCATACGACATTTCATTTTTTCATTTCATTGACCCGTTTGTTTTACAGTAGGTTAGTAGGGATTATTGTGACTGCTTGATGTGTGTTTTTCATGTACTTTTTTTTTTGCTAGTTGTTTTACGTCGCACCGACACAGATAGGTCTTACGGCGACGATGGGACAGGAAAGGGCTATGAGTGGGAAGGAAGCGGCCGTGGCCTTAATTAAGGTACAGCCCCAGCATTTGCCTGGTGTGAAAATGGGAAACCATGGAAAACCATTTTCAGGGCTGCCGACAGTGGGGTTCGAACCTACTATCTCCCGAATACTGGATACTGGCCGCACTTAAGCGACTGCAGCTATCGAGCTCGGTGTACTTTTTCTTAAAATTGACAACACCGATATCGTGATAACAAGTAAATTAATGTGTATTGTTATTATGTTCCTTGTCATTCGTTGTCAATTCGTAAAATCTTGCATATTATTTGTATATCATGTTTACTTTTCTTCCGTTAATGTTCTAAGCTACCGAGCTCGATAGCTGCAGTCGCTCTAGTGCGGCCAGTATCCAGTAATCGGGAGATAGTGGGTTCGAGCCCCACTGTCGGCAGCCCTGAAGATGGTTTTCCGTGGTTTCCCATTTTCACACCAGGCAAATGCCGGGGCTGTACCTTAATTAAGGCCACGGCCGCTTCCGTCCACTTCCTAGACCTTTCCCATCCCATCGTCGCCATAAGACATATCTGTGTCGGTGCGACGTTAAACAAAATACCAAAAAAAAAAAATGTTCTAAGCTTGTGGTATTTCTATTACTTTCTTCGCTATTCTAGCTCTTTGTTTTCGTGTTTCATAAATACTGTATTTACATATACCCAAGGTAATGTAATGTAAGTGCTGGCGTGCGATCATATAACGCTCTGTGTTGAGATCTTGCATTTTCCGAGTGAACCTTACATTCGCGAGTGATTCATTCAGCTGATGCGACTGCCATCTGTTTATACTGCGCGGAAACAAAGTTGATCGTCAGTTGTCTTAAAATCGGCGACATCTATCGAAACGTCAAATAAAAACTAGATCTTGATAAACTATAGTTCACCGGGGGAGTGTCCGCCTCCGTAGCGTAACGGTTAGTGTTATTAGCTGCCGTCCTCGGGGGCCCGGGTTCGATTCCCGGTACTGTCAGGAATTTAAGACTGGCAGAAGGGCTGGTATGTGGTTGAAATGGTACATGCAGCTCACTTCCAATGGGGGTGTGCCTGAAAAGAGCTGCGCCACCTCGGGATGAGGACACGAGTTTACATTTGTCCGACTCATTGGCTGAATGGTCAGCGTACTGACCTTCGGTTCAGAGGGTCCCGGGTTCGATTCCCGGCCGGGTCGGGGATTTTAATCTTAATTGGTTAATTCCAATGGCCCGGGGTCTGGGTGTTTGTGCTGTCCCCAACATCCCTGCAACTCACACACCACACACAACACTATCCTCAACCACAATAACACGCAGTTACCTACTCACGGCAGATGCCGCCCACCCTCATCGGAGGGTCTGCCGTATAAGGGCTGCACTCGGCTAGAAATAGCCACACGAAATTATTATTATTATCGGGGGAGTTGGTCGTGTAGTTAGGGGCGCGCAACTGTGACCTTGCATTCCGCAAAATAGTGGGTTCAAACCCCACTGTCGGCAGCCCTGAAGATGGTTCTCCGTGGTTTTCGATTTTCACCTCAGGAAAATATTGGGGCTGAACCTTAATTAACGCCGCGGCCGCTTCCTTCCAACTGTTAGGACTTTCCTGTCCCGTCGTTGCCATAAGACCTATCTGTGTCTGACGTAAAGCCATTTGCGAAAAAAAAACCTATAGTTCGAACAATGGGTAGACAGCACCCGTTCTTATTGAGTAATTCCTATGATGTGCTGGTGTCTTGCTGTTGTCCAGGCAGCCTCGACACACATGTTGTGTATGACACAGCAAAGACTTGCTACACGTTTTCTCACAAAGACATGACAATGATCTTTATGTCAGTGATATCTTCTTACCTCACTTCTTTTCCCTTTCGTAGCTTCCTCTTTAATAAACGCATTCACTTTCCCACAGAACAATAGAATCTTAATCTTTCTTATTAACGGAGTGTCAAGGAGTGGAGCCTGTAGAGGACGCGGGCTACTTCAACTCTGACGAAAAAGAAGACAGCCTTGGACTGAGAAATGACGGACAACATCTGAGAAATATCGGGACTGGAGATGGAGTGAGGAAACACTCTCTGCTGGACTGGAGGTGCAGTTGGTTCCCAAGTAAACAACACACTTTGCACACTGAGGGCTGTCTATTACTGCTGCAATAGGTGTGGTCAAAAACGTTGTTAAATAGTATCAAAATTGATTTTCTTCTCCTTTTATTTCTTCTTCTACAAGTGCCATCTCCTTCCAGAAGGTCAGCTACCACCACAGAAATTCTTGCTTTGGATGTCTTAGCATGATGCAGCTCGACAGTTGAACCAAGTTTTCAGACTACACTGGTCAACAGTAAAAAATCTTCCGAATTAAAGGCATTCATTTCCTATTCATTTGTATGTGAAATAAGTAAATATGATATTTGAAACTCTTAGTTAGTTCCTATTCCCTTGAAAAACAGCCATTTGTTTTATGATGAACGGACAATGTCTAATTTTGATAAAACTTCTGCTTCAAATAAAGGTTGTCAACAATTGTTCAATCAATCACCACCAATCTGCATTTAGTCTTTTCTTAAATAATTGCGAAGATTTTGGAAATTTATTGAACATTTCCATTGGTAAATTATTCCAATTCTTAATTCATCTTCCTATAAACGAATACTTGCCCCAGATTGTGTCTACTAATGTCATTCCACGCCATCTCTCAACTGACAGCTCGGAAGATACCACTTAGTTGAGCAGCTCGTCTCCTTTCTCCCTATTCTTCCCAGCCCAAACTTTGCAGCATTTTCATAACGCTACTCTTTTGTCGGAAATAACCAAGAACAGATCGAGCTGCTTTTCTTTCCAGTTCTCCAATCAAGTAATCCTTGTGAGTGTCCTTTACACTGGAACCGTACTCTAGTTGGCGTCTTACCAGAGTCTTACACGCCCCCTCCTTTACGTCCTTACTGCAACCCCTAAATACCCTCATGACAATATGCAGAGATGATGAATCAGTCAGTCAGTCAGTCAGTCAGTGCATGTTATTTTATAAGAAAACAGTTAAAAAACGAAATAAAAAGCGATGAACAAAGGAAAAAATATATAAAAAACGCGTGTATTCGAATGCATCGTTGTCTCAAAATTTATCTGCACATTTTAACCTCAAACTTTCATTATGTGGCTGAAGATGCCTTAAATTTAAGGAGAAACGTGATTGGATTTTTTTTAAAATAAATGTACACGTAATCAATAAGATTATATGAAGTATTGAATAGGTGGACACTCAAGGGAATTCTTTCACTCATTGGAATACTTGGTATTACCCAAACAGATTTACAATCCTACAGAAAAGGAAAATATACTTTATTTACTCCCTTAATGTAACACTAGTGATTTTAACAATACTGCAGTGGCAGAACCGTATAATCTCCCAAGTAACGAAAAAATTATGATTACATAGTGCCAACCTGCAATATTAACAGTTACTCTCTCTCTCATTCTCCTCAAACTGATGGTTGGTGGGTAGCATGACTGTCCTCGTCCAATGACCTTCTATCATGAGCCAGCTACTTGATTAGTTGATATGGACGTCGCCCTTTAATGCCATCGAGGAACCCTGCTCTTGGTTGTCCTCATCTAGTCTTTCCTTGAAGTTTCCCTTCAAGCAGTGTGGTGCACCATGATGAATGCCGGACTAAATGACCTATCCAACTACATCTTCTTTTCGCGATCTCTAGACTGATGGTTTCTTCAGCTCTCTTGAGAACTTCTTCATTTGTTAGCCTGTGAGTCCAAGGTATTCGTAACATTCGACGCCAGCACCACATTTCTAATGCATCTATTCCTTTCTTATCAGCCTTTAATAGAGTCCAGGTTTCAGAGCCATAGGTCGCAATGCTCCAAATGAAGCTCTCAATGAAATGCTTTCTTACTGGTAGGGATATTGCCTTGGAGGTCAACAGACGTCATATCGGCAAGTGGGGTGCCTAAACTGTATAGTTGACGACACTGAATCGAACCCAACAATATGTATTTATTTATTTATTTATTTATTTGGGAAACCAAAACAGCGAGAAGCCGAATTACAGAGTTCCGCAATGAAATACATATTTACAATAGAGTAGCACAAGGCAAGCATAAAGAAAAGTGGAAGAATAATGACGAAAAAACATCTAACGATAAAAATAGAGGAAAAAATTAAAAACTAACAAAATTAGAGACAGAACATATAAAAACAAAAAATAAAGGCTAAAGAAACAACGAGAAAAATTGTTGAACGTAAAACGAAGAAAAGAACTTATAGCTAGGCACAGTAAGATAAATACAGATATAACACTTAAGTAATTGTATAGTACAGTAAAAAAAAAAATATTATATTATGTACAAAAGAGAGGACAGCAATGAGAAGAGAAAAAAAGGAATATGAACAAAATGAACTAGGTCAAGTTAAGGAAGAATCGATTAAAGGAGGCATACGAAGAAAAAACGTCCAAGTTCCTGTCAGAAGATAAAGAGTTAAGGAGGGTTGGTATGCGGATAAATAAACTTATTTGAACGAGAGAGAGGCGGGAATACGGAATATGAAGGGGCGGAGTAATCCTGGTTTTGCGAGTTGGAACATGTAAGGAAAAGAAGGATGCAGGTTCAGGAGAACGAAATAAACCGTTAACAGCGTTATATAGGAATCTAAGGTCGGCTACTTTCCTGCGACTAGATAACGGGTGAAGGTTTAACTTGTCTAGTATCTGATTACTGCTCAAGTTTCGACAATCAGATACTCTGGCTCTAACAATGGCACAGAAGAATGACTGCACGCGGTCAATATGATTCAGATTAGTGGGTGAAGAGGTAGACCAAATGGGAGACGCGAATTCAATAATCGGTAGGATGGAAGATACATAGTAGGCTCGGAGGGCGCGGATATCGGTGATGTCAGAAAATCTATACAACAAACCGAGAAGTGACATTGCTCGCGCGGTTATCTTTTGTGTATGGGGGACAAATAACAATTTACTGTCAAACGTCACTCCTAAGTCATTTTGTTCTGTTAGAGTTGGGAACGGGTTACCGAGGAGGGAGTATTTACTGAGAATAGGGGATTTACGAAGCGTGATCGAAATAGAGGAACACTTGGCAGGATTAGGCTTAAGACGCCATGTGGAGCACCATTCAGAGAGTGAATTAAGCCCACTCTGTAAGGAGTTTACGTCAGATAAAGAATCGATTTGTTTGAATATTTTACAGTCATCTGCAAATAGTAGAATTTCACAAGAAACGGAGGATATAGAATTAATGAGATCGTCAATAAATAAGACAAAAAGAAGCGGACCTAGGACACTGCCCTGTGGGACGCCAGAATGTACCATAACAAGAGTCGAACTGAACCCATCAAGAACCACACGCTGAGTTCTGGTATTGAGGAAGCTCTGCAGGAGAGTTAGCAAGCGACCATGGATATTAAAACGTTCTGAGAGTTTATAGGAAAGAAGTGCGTGGTCTACGGTATCAAAAGCCTTAGCAATATCAATGTAGCACACGTCCAGTTGAGAACCGGCGTTAAGAGCAGATGTTGCACGATGGAGAAGAACAGCCAGATTAGTTAGGCAGGAGCTACCAGGAAGAAAACCATGCTGCTGGGACGATATATAAGGAAGTGTGTAAGAAAGAAGGCGCTGGTGGATAATCTTTTCACAGATGAGTGACAGAGTGGGTAATATAGAAATCGGACGATAGTTTCTGACATCAGACCTCTTTCCACTTTTAAAAACCGGAGTGATGTTAGCGATTTTCCAGTCGTCAGGAAAGTAGCCGGCTAAGAAGCAACGGTTAAATATAACAGCAATAGGATGGGCAAGAGTCGTAGCGGTATTCTTAAGGAAGACAGGACTGAGAGCATCCGGACCAGTAGGTTTATTTTCTGGCAGGGAGGAAAGTAACGAATAGACTTCTGACTCAGAGGTGGAAAGATTACTGAGACTATGAGAAGGAACAGAATCAATAGACGGAAAATCAGGGAACTGAACAGGTGCAACAAAATTAGACGCAAAGTAATCGTTGAAAATTTCCGGTCTATTACTACCACTGGCTAAATTATCACCCCAAGTCACTGTGTCTGGCACACGCTTTGTATTTTTCCTGCTGTTTATCAGAGACCAGAATCGTTTGCTATTACTTCTCACTTCTAGGCAGGCAGAGTTTATGTAGTCCTGATAATCCCGTTTTAGAAGCTGTTTATGGTGTTTGCGAAGGTCAGAAAAAGTTTTATAGATGGCTTCAGAAGGTGACCTTTTCCAGTCTTTCCAGGCTTTCGTTTTATTAATTTCTGCAATTTTGGTGTCACTTTTCTTCCAAGGTGGGCATCTGGCGGATGTTTTACGAGTGGGAACAAGGTCACGGATCACAGCACGAGTCCAGTCATAGAACAGGTCCACTGCTTCTTGCACTTCACCCACTTGCAGCAAGTGCCAGGGTAGAAGAGAGAGGGTGTGATTGACAGCCTGCCAATCAACCTTCCGCCACAAGGGTACACAGTTCCTGGTAAAGGGTCGATGACATTTCGGGGGGCGGGGAGGGGCAACAGAGTATGTTGCCTCTACAGACTTGTGGTTCGATTTAAAAATATTTCGTTCCACAGAAATAACGGAAGGCTCCACGGAGCAGAGCAGGTAGTCAAGAAGACTATCCCCGCAGGTGTTCTCTAGGACGTACTGTTGGAGGCCTAGGCCCGTAATATAATGGTCGAGATACCACTTGTCAAGGCTATTAGAAGGGACACCATGAGTAGGGGAATTCCAAGAAATAGAGAGGTTAAAGTCGCCTAATATAATTACATTAGGATTCAGATTAATGGCTTTCATTACAGAAGAGAGAAAATTTTCAGAATAATTGAGGGTTGATCGAGGTGGCCTGTAAAAACAAGCAAATAGATATTTGGAATGTTGAAATTTCACTTCTATCCAAATGGCTTCGCAGTCACTACTTAAATCAGTACGTTGGTTAGCATGCCATTTGGATTTAACGGCCAGGAGAACTCCCCCGCCCCGAGATCCACGGTCCGTTCTGAAAATGGAAAACTCTTTGGAAAGAGGGATTTCCGTGTCTGAAACAAAGTCAGTTAACCAACTTTCAGAGAAGGCGACAATATCGAAAGAAGATAGTTCTTGTAGGTAGAGCTCACAGTCAGTAATTTTGTTTTTAAGAGAGCAGATATTCTGATGGTAAACTGAGATCGCACTATCCGCCGCGGGTCCCGGGTTTATCTCCACATCACCAGCTAACAGTAGGAATGTCCACAACAAACTTAAAGTAGACCGAGTAGAAAACCGAGATAATTTACTGGAGGCTGGAATCGAAGCTGGTGCTACAAGAATGCAAGGGAGGTTTGCAGTCGGCAGTGAAGGAAAATGAAACTGACGAACGGCAGTCAACCAGTTTCCAACCTGAGGTATATTCAGTCTTGAGACGGCGAGTCGTATACTTCCGGCAAGGGAGGCCTGGGTACGCCAGCAGCCGCCGTAGCACGTGGAATAAAAACAAAGCCGTTTATATTGAACAGACTTACTTCTGAGCATTTCACAACACATGGAATCACTGGCTGGATCATCTAGATGAACATCACTATATTCTTTTGCGCACACTACTTGTTTTGACACTAAAACTCCTAAAAGAACACAGAGGAAAAACACACAGTTACTCTCACTCGCCGCCATCTTCCCTTGCATTAACAGGGGTGAAAGAGTAAGGTTGTATCCTTAGTGAATAAGCTTACATGGGAGAGACTATAAGTACGGAAAGAAGGTAATTACGTCATTGTATGAAATAATGAATTGACATATTTTTAAATATCCTCCAAAATTTTCTAGCACAACCTTCCCAAATATTATATTAAGATCTGCCAACACTGGATTGGGACCACTTCTCTAATCCCGATTATCAGCCCCAGCATTTATTGGACAGCATTTTTCGGACACCCTGTACATAATACTGGAGTGAGCTCGCATGATCTGTGAACAGTTATCCCATACGTCAGTTGCGGTTGTACTTTGTACCATTCGTTCTAATGTGTCATGCACGCTTATTTTATGAGTTCATAAACACTGCTTCAGTCAGTAATAGTGCATTCCACAACGTGTCTGCTGACTGTTCTGAGAACAAGTGCAAGTTTCGTTTCCTATATAAACCAAGATACTTACGTCATCGAACCAGTGTTGCCAACTTAGCGGATTTCCCGCTAAATCTTTCGGATTCTGAATCCTCCTACCGGCGAACAAAACGCATTTAGTGGCTAGCGGAATTTTCAGCGGGATTTTGATATGCCAGAGGATTTTCTAGAAGCTTTGTAAAATGTAATGGTTCATACTTATGGCATAAATATCACTGAATCAAATTAGGGGGAAATATTAGAATGTTTCAAATCCCCAGGGGAAGTACAATTTATTATTTTTTTTTTTACTGGACGAGCTCTGTTTTCTTTTTTGAGCATGTTTCTTAGTTCAGTTTATCACTGTGCGAGAGTGACTCATTCTACCGCAGCTTCACAGGGGTCATTATTTTAAAGAATTCAGTATTTTAGTGACTTTCATCAGTATGTTGTGCATACATTCTAAGTTTCTTATATTTAAAAGATTTAATTCATAAATTTATATTGCCTATACCTTAATGGAGTGTAGCAGCGAGACATTATTGTATTTAACTGAGTGCTTTGTTTAAATACAGAGTGTTTTACTAGGTTTTATCAAAATACCAAAACCACAATACACCCAAACATTTAGGAGTGAATGGTTAAAGGATAAATTGTTCCAGGATGGTTTCTTTCAAAACCTGGTTGAGAAGGAGCTATTTACGTGGAGTGTACATTTTGTAGATGTCCGCTGGGGTCGCGATATAGTGACTTAAAAGTAAAAGGCATATTGGAGCGGCGAATATACGAGGGTGAGTCAATAAATTATTCGCAAAACTGAATTGAGGCAAAAATAATCAAAGTAACTTTCTGACATTTATTTCACTTTTCCACATATTCACCCTGTACATTCAGGCACTTATCCCATCTCTTTACAAGTACTTGAAAGTCAGCAGCAAAGAAGTCCTTTGGTTGCTGTCGCAGCCAACCTCATAGATTACGGCATCATCTGTGTCAAAATGACGGCCACCCAAATGATTTTTTTTATGGGCCCAAACAGATAAAAATCACTGGGGGCTAAGTCAGGACTGTACGGTGGATATTCCTAGCGCCCCCCATCTCTGATGCTTTTCCTTCCATGGTTAAACTTCTGGATCCAATCGAACACAGCTTTCCGTGAGAAACACCATACACGGGATGCATTTCGCGATGCACTTCTTCTGTTGACAGTCCTTTGGCCCAAAAAACCGCACAACTGCACGCTGTTCTTCTCGTGTACAGTCATGTAACACATGTGCCATCGTCCACTAAGAGCCTCTGACGGACTGAATGCCTGCGAGATGTCGTACGACAAGCATACATATGCTGCCATCTACTGGCAAAACTTGCGCGCGTAATTTCAAATGGTATAAGGCACACGCATGTTTGCGACTTATTTATTGAATCACCCTCGTATTGTCTCCAGCTCGACAACAGGCTAATTTATTTTCAAAATTATGCACAGTTATTACATTTTAATCTGCCGGGAGCAATCCTGCCTTATTTATTGCAGAACACTGTAGTTTATTAACCACTGATCACTTTGAGGAAGTTTTGCGTGATGATGTTTATAGACTCAGTTGTTGCGAGAGATTTTCAGAATCACAGAACCGCCACGGTGGTGTTACTGCCACCTTATGTTCTGTTAAGCTTCGTTCCAGCTCGGGAAACTAATGTGCAAGATTACATACTTTATTTAGGTTTTTACCGGTATTTATAATTAAATGAAAACAAATGTTGAAGAATCTAGCGGAATTGGCACAATTAATTAACGGATTTCACTCTTACAGTGTTGGCAACGCTGCATCGAACAGCGAATTCTGGCTCTTCAACTAGGATCAATTGGTAGCGAAATTAGCAGCGTTATATCATTTGACCAGCCACAGAGATAAATAAGTTCAAAGGAACGAAACTGACATTCAGTGGTGTGCAAATTATCTATCTATGTATGTGTTGGATATTCATCCCGAAGGCAGGTTTGATCCTCATAGCTCTGCCAATAGCTATGATTATAGCCTATGCATCACTGAAGAGACATACTAGGGAAATGAGGAGTGAGGTCGTTTCCCGTTGCTTTCCCCACTGAACCAGAGGTTGCTATTACATATCAGTCTGCCAAGCCCACTGAAAGGCTTTCACCAACCGACCCCATGAGCGATATTTTCACACCATTTGTAACAGGGACTGGCTGCAAAATGAATAGCATTACTATCATCGCTCATACCTCGGTCACTTTCATATTGTCAAAGCCAAGGATAAGAGTGAGACAGATCAATGAAAGTAACAAATTTATTCTAGCCCATACCAGAAGACGCGGTGCGCTGTGTAAACACTACATCTCGCCAGCAAAGGCATCTTTCTGTGTATATACAGTCCCTAATGTCTATCATTCACAGCGATATTGAGAAAATGATAAGGTTTCAGCAGCTGAAATTGGTACTATAGATAGATAGATAGATAGATAGATAGATTTATCATCAACAGGTTGTTTTCCCAATTAAAGATGATTCAATAAAAATAATATACAACAAATACACCTTAAATAAATAACACTAATTTCCTAAAATAATAACCGAGTTCAAACTAAATCAAGATACCTGTATATATGCATATTTACAACACCTTAAATAAATAAATAAAAATAAATAAATAAATACAACTAAATCTCCTTAAATAAGTGGCATTATTAAACTACATCTAGTAACATTTACATATTTACGAGTACATATTTTACAGATAGGGCCTGACATTCATGAGGTCATTAGGGCAGGTCTGAGTTTAGACGGAGGTGAGTGAAAAAAGTCCACTGATTCACCCATCTCATTCAGCGATGTTAGTACCCTCACAAGCCAGGAGTTAGCCCGAGCCACAGTTCTCACTTTAGGCAGTTGAAAAATATACCTTTGCCTAGTATTGCGACGAGGGACATGTAATGGAACCAGATACAGATTCTGTCTTCTTTACAAGAAATACAATGACCCTCTCATGACTACGACTTTTGTACTTAAAAAATATGTTTCTATCAACGAAGCCATTGTCGCATATTGACCATGATGACATAGGTACACAGCCACACTGGGTAAAATAAATATTCATACATACATGGTTTCAAACGGTACACAAACGGGAATTATCGGTGAGCGGTTTATACTACTGTAACACTACGGGTGCAAGACTATTTGACGTAATTAACTGTAACGTACATTGGTCGTGCGCAGTATAACAAAGTATTGTTTTATGACATACAAAAAAGTTTCCATACAATTAGATGGCAGTCATGTACAGTACCGGTCAAAAGTTTAGGACCACATAAGGAAATCACGAAATGTCATCTAGAACCTAAAATTGTGCCACTAATCCTCCATAATTTTCTTTCTGAGCTCTCACATCTAATAGGATATATGTCGCTTGATTTCATTGAGTTACTCCAAATACTGTGGAAGTTATGAATTTTTAACTCTTGGAAGGTCACACCAAAAGATCAAACATTTTGGTAATATAATGTACTGTACACTCTAATTGGTTGCAAGTAACACCAACAAGATTTTTCTATAGACTTAGGGATAAGTGGGGGCCATTTTAGTATAAATATAGACATTCCGAAAATATGCGGCACCGGTTTTTTTTCGTGTTTTATTTTTTTGAACCAGGGCCAAAATTGTTGATTTTTCTTTGCCTTTCTCATGTAAGGCCTAAGGTCTCAGGGCGAGCTATCGGCGTCAAACTTATCTGCCCTGATAGATCCATTTCCACTCTGCCGATGGCATCCAAGAACACATTTCTGATGCCGATAGCTCACACTGAGACCTATGACAAAAACAAGGAAAAATTGACTATTTTAGCGCTGGTTCGAAAAGAAAATAAAGGCACAAAAATGGGTGCCGCATTTTTTCGGAATTTTTATATTTATACTAAAATGGCCCCTAACTATTGCTAAGTCTCTACAAGAATCTTGGTGGTGATACTTGAAACCAATTAGAGGATATAGGGCCTAGTACATAATATTTCCAAAAATGCTGACTTTCTGATGTGACCTTCGAAAAGTTAAAATTGTATAACTTATTCAAAACTTGGCGTAAATCACTGAAATCAGGCGATGTATATCATATTAGATGCAAGAGCTCAGGAAAAAAAATACAGAGGTCTAGTAGCAAAATTGTAGGTTCTAGATGGAACTTAATGATTTTTTAATGTGGTCCTAAACTTTTGACCGGTACTGTATAGTATGAATGTGTCATCCCAATCATGTGTGTCAATTATTACCCCTCTACCCCCCAATATTGCGGACCTTCGGGTCACCCTATATTTAGGATCATTCGATTTTCCCATAGGGAAATTTGTCACCATTTTCCCCACTTCTCCTTTGTTTATCCGTTTTTCTTCCAGTGTTGCCAACTCAGCGTATTTTCCGCAAAATTTGACGGATTTTTAAATGGAACAGCGGAAACATTTTTCATTTAGCGGACAGTGGATTTTTTTGACGGATTTTCAAACTTCTATTAACGATTTCCAGCGGTAACAATAGCTTTGTTCGTAGTACAGTCAGAAACTGTTGCCATCTATCAGACGCATGCGCACATTCAAATTCGCGTTCGTAGTAGCGATCATCAGAGTTGCTGACCACTAATGTGTTGTTCGTACAAACTTTTCAAACTGTTGGAAGCCATCAGCAAACCGTTGGAACAGTTTCTGGTCCTGGACGAAAACTCTTTCAGTCAGCGAGTCAGAATATGCGCGCGCATATCCACTTCCATCTATGTTCGTTTCGTAACTGACCTGAGAATTACTTCACGGCCGTGATTAGTTACTGAAGTAACCTTACAAAATAAGTAAAATTTACCAAATATGAAAATATGTATTTATGTCTATGTATATATATTCAGACTTTTAACTAATATTACTAATACTACGTAGTCATTCACGTTATCGTACAGTGTTCATCAATTTTTAAACCTGAAGTTACGAATAAAATCCTAATTAATTTCTGAAGCTTACAGAATACAAAACACGTTGGTTCAAAAGCGCAGACGTTTCCAACCACTTCCGTTCGTAGTGGAAATTAGCTCGTCACATTTCAAACTAGTTGCCAACCGCGCACGCGCATATGGACAATAAATCGAACTATCACGGATTCGTTCTGCGAACAAACTTAATATCACCTTTCATCACTACATATACATACATACATTATCATTATAGACTGTTATGCCTTTCAGCGTTCAGTCTGCAAGCCTCTGAGAATTTACTAAACGTCGCCACAATCCTCGATTTGCAACTAGTATTGTGGCCTCATTTAGTTCTATACCTCTTATCTTCAAATCGTTAGAAACAGAGTCTAACCATCGTCGTCTTGGTCTCCCTCTACTTCTCTTACCCTCCATAACAGAGTCCATTATTCTCCTAGGTAACCTATCCTCCTCCATTCGCCTCACATGACCCCACCACCGAAGCCGGTTTATGCGTACAGCTTCATCCATCGAGTTCATTCCTAAATTAGCCTTTATCTCCTCATTCCGAGTGCCCCCCTGCCATTGTTCCCACCTGTTTGTACCAGCAATCATTCTTGCTACGTTCATGTCTGTTACTTCTAACTTATGAATAAGATATCCTGAGTCCACCCAGCTTTCGCTCCCGTAAAGCAAAGTTGGTCTGAAAACAGACCGATGTAAAGATAGTTTCGTCTGGGAGCTGACTTCCTTCTTACAGAATACTGCTGATCGCAACTGCGAGCTCACTGCATTAGCTTTACTACACCTTGATTCAATCTCGCTTACTATATTACCATCCTGGGAAAAACCACAACCTAAATACTTGAAATTATCGACCTGTTCTAGCTTTGTATCACCAATCTGACATTCAATTCTGTTGAATTTCTTACCTACTGACATCAATTTAGTCTTCGAGAGGCTAATTTTCATACCATACTCATTGCACCTATTTTCAAGTTCCAAGATGTTACACTGCAGGCTTTCGGCACAGTCTGCCGTTAAGACCAAGTCGTCAGCATAGGCCAAACTATTTACTACATTTCCACCTAACTGAATCCCTCCCTGCCATTTTATACCTTTCAGCATATGATCCATGTAAACTACAAACAGCAAAGGTGAAAGATTACAGCCTTGTCTAACTCCTGTAAGTACCCTGAACCAAGAACTCATTCTACCATCAATCCTCACTGAAGCCCAATTGTCAACATAAATGCCTTTGATTGATTTTAATAATCTACCTTTAATTCCATAGTCCCCCAGTATAGTGAACATCTTTTCCCTCGGCACCCTGTCATATGCTTTCTCTAGATCTACGAAACATAAACACAACTGCCTATTCCTCTCGTAGCATTTTTCAATTACCTGCCGTATACTGAAAATCTGATCCTGACAGCCTCTCTGTGGTCTGAAACCACACTGGTTTTCATCCAACTTCCTCTCAACGACTGATCGCACCCTCCCTTCCAAGATGCCAGTGAATACTTTGCCTGGTATACTAATCAATGAGATACCTCGATTGTTATTGCAATCCTTCCTGTTCCCTTGCTTATAGATAGGTGCAATTACTGCTTTTGTCCAATCTGAAGGTACCTTACCAACACTCCATGCTAATCTTACTACTCTATGAAGCCATTTCATCCCTGCCTTCCCACTATACTTCACCATTTCAGGTCTAATTTCATCTATTCCTGCTGCCTTATGACAATGGAGTTTATTTACTATCCTTTCCACTTCCTCAAGCATAATTTCACCAACATCATTTTCCTCCTCCCCATGAGCTTGACTGTTTGCAACACCACCATGATGATTTCCTTTTACATTGAGAAGATGTTCAAAATATTCCCTCCACCTCTCCAGTGATTCCCTGGGATCTATTATGAGTTCACCTGAATTACTCAAAACACTGTTCATTTCCTTTTTCCCTCCCTTTCTAAGATTCTTTATTACTGTCCAGAAAGGTTTCCCTGCTGCTTGACCTAGCCTTTCCAGGTTATTACCAAAATCTTCCCGTGACTTCTTTTTGGATTCTACAACTATTTGTTTCGCTCTGTTTCTTTCATCTACGTACAAATCCCTGTCTGCCTCGGCCCTTGTTTGGAGCCATTTCTGATAAGCCTTCTTTTTACGTTTGCAGGCCGCTCTCACTTCATCATTCCACCAAGATGTTCGCCTTTTCCCATCTTTACACACAGTTGTTCCTAGGCATTCCCTTGCTGTTTCTACTACAGCATCCCTGTATGCCACCCATTCACTTTCTATATCCTGAACCTGCTTACTGTCTACTGTTCGAAACTTCTCACTAATCATATCCATGTACTTCTGTCTAATTTCCTCGTCCTGGAGATTTTCTATCCTTATTCGTTTGCAGACAGATTTCACTTTCTCTACCCTAGGCCTAGAGATACTTAGTTCACTACAGATCAGATAGTGGTCTGTATCATCGAAAAATCCCCGAAAAACTCGTACATTCCTAAAAGATTTCCTGAATTCAAAGTCTGTTAAGATATAGTCTATTATGGATCTGGTATCCCTAGCCTCCCATGTGTAGCGGTGAATAGCCTTATGCTTGAAGAATCTATTCGTAACAGCTAAACCCATACTAGCACAAAAGTCCAGCAAACGCTTCCCATTCCCATTAGCTTCCATATCTTCCCCACATTTACCAATCACCCTTTCGTATCCTTCAGTTCTATTCCCAACTCTCGCATTGAAATCGCCCATTAGCACTATTCTATCCTTGCTGTTGACCCTGACCACAATGTCACTCAATGCTTCATAAAACTTGTCAACTTCATCCTCATCTGCACCCTCACATGGTGAATACACAGACACAATTCTTGTCCTAATTCCTCCCACTGACAAATCTACCCACATCATTCGCTCATTTACGTGCCTAACCGAAACTATGTTGCGTGCAATGGTATTCCTGATAAAGAGCCCTACCCCAGACTCTGCCCTTCCCTTTCTAACACCCGTCAAGTACACTTTATAATCTCCTATCTCTTCCTCCTTATCTCCCCTTACCCGAATATCACTTACTCCTAGCACATCCAGATGCATCCTCTTTGCTGACTCAGCCAGTTCTACCTTCTTTCTTCCATAAGCCCCATTAATATTGATAGCTCCCCATCGAATTCCATTTCGTTCGCCAAGTTTTTTCCAAGGAGTCCCTCGCCTGTCAAATGGGAGTAGGACTCCATTACTCCCATAGGTCCGAGGCTTGCTTAAAGTGTTCTGAGCTCGGTAAATTCATGAAGCAGGATGCTGCCCTACTTGCACATAGTCCAAGTGAGGATCTCTCCTCTAACGGGTTATGGACCACCGGTGAATTGTATAGTCCTAGCCGCCTGAGCACAAGGAGGGCCACGACTCAGAATATGTCCGAGATGCCCACTCCCATTCCATAGCAACTGGTATCCCGACTCTCAGGACCACTTACTAGGCCACTCAGCCGTTGCCCATGGTTCACGAACTAGGACGTGACTACACTAGTAGAAAAATAATCTAGAACTAACTACGGTATCATAGTCTAGTTAATACCATTGTATTGAAGTTATGCTGCATAGTACCACTCGTTTTCTAGACCAGATCTGGCCCACAAGTACAGTCAGATACTTCGCAAAGACTGGTTAAATAATTACACTTTAAAAGACTAGTTGGTGATCCCAACCATGGACGATGCATCTATTGGCAATGCCATTAAAATGCGAAATTGCTTGACAGTATTTCTTTCCGCACTTATCATAAACAATGAAAACAGTAATGAAAGTGAAAACTTTCGAAGTAGATTTGAAAATTTCCGAATGTGCTTTGCTACTGTGAACTGTCAGCATATATTTTGAAAAGGAATTAACCATGTGGCTTCATATAAAACCACAGGACCTCAACCCAACACGTCTGCTTCAGAGGATACTGTGCTGGGAGGAGATGATGATGACTTCCTGTTCTGAAACTGGCGAATGTTGAGATAATCTCCTCTTTTAAAACAGCTGGTATATGCTATTTTGCTTCAGTTCGAAATTTACCGGAATTCAGCGGATTTTCATCTAAAATTTAGCGGAGAAAAGATTTGTGGGTTGGCAACAGTTTTCTTCACCTCGCTGGTCTAGAGTACATTCCAGATAGTGATGGGTAGTTCGCGAACGAACTAGTTCTCGGGAACTACTTCACTCCCACGAACTGTGAAGTGTTTACTCCTCTCTCGAGAACTACTTCGCGAACTGTAGAACTTCACGAGTGTGAAGGGAATGGGAAGGAACTTGTTCGCGGACGAACTACTTCAGCGGTTGCAGAGTGCTCTGGCGGGAAAATTACACATTTTAAAGTAGTTCGCGAAGTAGTTCGTAAAGTAGTTCTTTTTTTTTTTTTTTTTTTTGCTAGGGGCTTTACGTCGCACCGACACAGATAGGTCTTATGGCGACGATGGGATAGGAAAGGCCTAGGAGTTGGAAGGAAGCGGCCGTGGCCTTAATTAAGGTACAGCCCCAGCATTTGCCTGGTGTGAAAATGGGAAACCACGGAAAACCATTTTCAGGGCTGCCGATAGTGGGATTCGAACCTACTATCTCCCGGATGCAAGCTCACAGCTAAAGTAGTTCTTTCTTGGGAGCGAGAGTGTTGGAGTCTGACGTTTAGCGCCACCGGCGAGAAAAAGTTGACCAACGCTCAGATGTTATAAATTTATGTTTCAGTCAGGGGGTGGAATCACCACCAAGAAAAGGGTTCTCCTGCGATAACAGATCAGCGTTTAAAACATCTCATTTTCAAGTCGACAAAATGTCACAGACATTTTTATTATCTTTGAAAAGAAATAGATTGTTTCTATACATTCCTGAGGGTTTGGGGGCGGGGGAAAAGAGTGTGAACTGACATTACCGGTAATAGGAACGTTCATTTCTGTAGAATCTACGAATGTTACAGAGAAGTGCACCTGCGTGCTACCTGTTGTCCACTTTGTGTACTTCCTCGTTCTGGAAAGCTCGCGAAGCGATGAAGCCTTGTATGAAGGGAATGAGAAGGAACTTTTCGCGGACGAACTACTTCAGCGGTTGCAGAGTGCTCTAGCGGAAAAGTTAAACATTTTGAAGTAGTTCGCGAAGTAGTTCGTGAAGTAGTTCTTTCTTGGGAGTGAGAGCGAATGAACTAGTTCCCACAGGTGAACTGCTTCTTCCCATTACTAATTCCAGACTAATATTTAACGCTCTCGTCTTTTGTAAGTGGGGGAAAATGAGCGCAGAGAGGAGACGCGCCGTGCAGTAGCTGCAGATTGAGATAAGGGTTAGAAGGATGACTCATGAGTCAGTCATACAGCTGAGTGTCGACTGATCACGACAGGCTCATAATTTATGAGTAGTATAGATAAGACGCGAGATAAACAGAAATATCCTCTACTGTGTGGAGATGAGAAGAATGCAAACATGAGGAATGTGGCCTGCAAGGAAGAACTTCCTGTTCTGCACAGGCAGA
Source organism: Anabrus simplex (assembly GCF_040414725.1). Lineage (NCBI taxonomy): Eukaryota > Metazoa > Arthropoda > Insecta > Orthoptera > Tettigoniidae > Anabrus > Anabrus simplex. The sequence goes on from NC_090275.1 coordinate 36,078,362, forward strand.
TCGGCTCTTATCTGCTACAGGAAAACATTGACTCACACTTTGCAGTTTGCTGGATTTCAACTGACAAGAGCGAAGAGCTGCCAGTAAAAGTCGCCTGGGTACTAGTGGAGTTGCTATGGTAACCATTGCGTCACTGGCTCTGCTGGTGAAAATCCCTTCGCCCCGTGCCTCACCGAGCATGTGCATTCTTCTGATCTCCCAACAATAGTAAGATAGGTTTTGCCTCGCGATGGTGTCGATTTTTGAGGACCTAAAGTTATTCTCTTGTTCGGACGTGTATAGTGTTATCAACTCACGAACACAAAAAGTAGCAAAATTGTATTAAAAATATAGCTAAATCTGGCTAAAATTATAGACTGAAATAGCTTAAAAAGGGCTAGATGAACTCACCCAATTATTGAAAACATCCTAGGGATATGATGTACGAATTTTAAGCGAATAAAATGTAATGAAGTATGAAAATATATTCTTCATTTATTCCTAAAAATTACAACCTTTTCTTAATCATCGAATGTAAAGTATATAGTACGTGCTTGCACGATTTTCACGTTGATAAAACATCACTTCGTTTTATAAGAATGTTCTATTTCGATCAGTGGCAGAAAACTGAATAATGATTAATATTCGTACATTATTATTAAAGACCGTTATGCCTTTCAGCGTTCAGTCTGCAAGCCTCTGTGAATTTACTAAACGTCGCCACAATACTCTGTTTGCAACTAGTGCTGTGGCCTCATTTAGTTCTATACCACTTATCTTTTAATTGTTAGAGACTGAGTCTAACCATCGTCGTCTTGGTTTCCCTCTACTTCTCTTACCCTCCATAATAGAGTCCATTATTCTCGTAGGTAACCTATCCTCCTCCATTCGCCTCACATGATACACCATCGAAGCCGATTTATGCGTACAACTTCATCCATCGAGTTCATTTCTAAATTAGCCTTTATCTGCTCATTCCGAGTACCCTCCTGCCATTGTTCCCACCTGTTTGTACCAGCAATAATTCTCTCTACTTTCATGTCTGTTACTTCTTAAGTATTGACCACTTCTGGTCGATTAGATTAGAAGTTTGTCTTTTTTCTACCCCTGCGAGCACTAACGTGAGTCAGTGCATTGTATCAACTTTTCGAAAATTAAAACCTACCTGAGGGTATTGATCCAAGTAACACGCTACAGAAAGAACTATGTAAATATGTTACTTTGGCTAGGACTTGAATCAAAAAGAAAACGAGTAAGGATAGAAGTGATTTTAGGCTATTTTTTAAGAACTGCATTTAGGCCGGAATTGGTTTTCGATTTTTTTTTAGTTTGATAGAGCTATCCAAGACTCAGAATTTGAAATCTTTCCGGGCCCTTTATCCCTTAAACTTTCAGCACAACCGGGCGAGTTCACCGTGCGGTTAGGGTCGCGCAGTTGTGAGCTTGCATCCGGGAGATAGTGGGTTCGAACCCCACTGTCAGCAGCCCTCAAGATGGTTTTTCGTGGTTTCCCATTTTCACACCAGGCAAATTCTGGGGCTGTACCTTAATTAAGGCCACGGCCGATTCCTTTCCATTCCTATGCCTTTCCTGTCCCATAGTTGCCATAAGACCTATCTGTGTCGATGCGAAATACAGCAAATAGCAAAAGAAAAAAACTTTCAGCACAGTTAAGGAAATTGCTTAATTTTCCGTTGTTTGTAGTATAGTATGGGGAGGCCTACTTTATCTGCTAAGAAATGTTTTAACATTAAAATCTAGTCTCCTCATCCTGCGTCGACTCGTTGGCTGAACGGTCAGCGTACTGGCCTTCGGTTCAGAGGGTCCCGGGTTCGATTCCAGGCCGGGTCGGGGATTTTAACCTTAATTGGTTAATTCCAATGGCACGGGGGCTGGCTGTATGTGTTGTCTTCATCATTTCATCCTCATCACGGCGCGCAGGTTGCCAACAGGTGTGAAATAGAAAGACCTGCACCTGGCGAGCCGAACCCGTCCTGGGATATCCCGGCACTAAAAGCCATACGACATTTTATTTTTCTCCGTCAGCACTTATATAGGTAGCAGAAGATTATTAGAGCACCTGCAAAAGAGTCTGCTCCTGTGGTGCCAATTACGGACACGTGTATGGAATTTGTATATTTGGTAGCAGCTGTTGGTTCTTCTGGAGCCTAACGAACAAGCAGAATGGCATGTAATGTTTGCGTCGTCATTCTGTTTCTTGATTTTGATTTTACAATATTAACGTGACCAAAGACACGTTCCACATCAACATTTGAATACTGTAGTCTTAATTTCTTTTTTTGCTAGTTGCTTTACGTCGCATCGACACAGGGCTGCCGACAGTGGGATTTGAACCCACTATCTCCCGGATGCAAGCTCACAGCCGCGTGCCTCTGACCGCACGGCCAACTCGCCCGGTGTAGTATTAATAAAGGAAATGCCAAGAATACAAGTTCTTGACAGGGATTTTCTTCACTATCATCTACCTCAACCCAAAATTCTATTGTATTCAAATATTTTGCTATTTGGTGTAAGTAATATTTTTTCAGAGAGCCTCCGTGGCTCAGACGGCAGCGCGTCGGCCTCTCACCGCTGGATACCGTGGTTCAAATCCCGATCACTCCATGTGAGATTTGTGCTGGACAAAGCGGAGGTGGGACAGGTTTTTCTCCGGGTACTCCGGTTTTCCCTGTCATCTTTCATTCCAGCAACACTCTCCATTCTCATTTCATAACATCTAACAGTCATTAATAAATTACCTTGGGAGTGGCGACCCCAGTGTACTAATAGCCTGTATATGGTTCATTCATTACATCCCTGACCCGGTCGAAAGACTGGAAAACAGGTTGTAGGTTTTTTCAGCATTTTTTCACTGGGTTACCAGTAAGTCTCTATTATCAGAAACAACACAAAGGTCACGTGCGGTATGAACAATCTGAAATTGCAATAAATTCAGGGTTTCCCGAACAACAACAACAACAACAACAACAACAATAAAATGCTTGTCATTAGAGAAGTGTATTTATATCGTGTGGAAGGCGTGACAGCACTTCACCGGTCCATTTTACAGTACAATGTGTTCATCTTTGGCATATGTTAGCCTCAATGTCAGTTATGATAGAAAGTTTAGTTATTAGGAAGTACCGACCGGCCCGCTCGTTCCTACTGTAGAAAGAGTAGCATAAACACCAGTGGGTTCTGATGGACGAACCCCTAGAGTTTATGCAAAAGGCATAGCATAATCATTGTAGGTAAGTTTGCATTCTAACCTACTACTGACTAAAAGACCAGACTCATATCCTTTAGTTGTGAATTTGACACTTTTTCTTAAGACGCCGTCTCCGAACGGAGGTTGGCGATCGACGTAACTAGCTCTGATCTTGACAGCGCAGAATGGAATGCCATTTCTGAAGTACAGCAGTGCCATCTTCGAAGGTCTTTCAGCCATGAATTTCTTCGTCTCCAGACAGATCTCTTCCTCTGTATCTTCCCTTCGATAACAAGCTGTAATAACTGATACCTCTCACCTCTCATGATATGTCCTAGATATTGCGTTTTCTTCTGTTTTATGGTGAGCAGTAGTTCTTTTTGCTTTTTCATCCGACGAAGGACCTCGGCATTTGAGATTTTCATTACCCATAGCAGGTTAGCAAGTGAGGCCGTCTGGGCGAGGTACTGGTCCTCCTTCCCAGTTTTATCCCCGACCCAAAGTCTCACGCTCCTGAACACTGCCCTTGAGGCGGTAGAGGTGGGATCCCTTGCTGAGTCCGAGGGAAAAACCAACCCTGGAAGGTAAACAGATTAAGAAAGAAAGAAAGAAAGAAAGAAAGAAAGAAAGATTATTGTTATTGTTATTATTATTATTATTATTATTATTATTATTATTATTATTATTATTATTATTATTATTATTATTATTAGATGCGATAAAGAACAGAAAACTGATCACGCAATGCTCAAAGAAATTGTGGATTTCCTTCTTTGGCAGGCAGCCTTCAATTTTTCCCTCATCGTGGTTCTTCGTTCTTCTGTCCACTTGGCTCCCGTCTTCTTCTTGTGGTTTCTCTCTGACTCTACTTCTCACTTGCTGATGTTCGTTCTGTAGCAGGTTCCGTCTGCGTATGTTGGCCACTTTGATTCCTGATTTTTCCAGGTCTTGGCGGATTTCCGATGTCCACCTATTTGTTTTGATGTTTTCTGTTGCCTCTAGTATGATTCTTGCCAGTCTGTTTTCTGGAAGGCGTTTCATGTGTCCATAAAATTTCAGGCGTCCTTTTTTTTCTGATGTCGGCCGCAATTTTTGAGAGCTCCCCGGTTTTTGTACGAGATTGCAATCGGTATCCTTCGTCAGTCAGTTTTGGGCCGCGAATTTTTCTGATGTTTTTACGTTCCTCTATCAGGATGTCTTCGAGTACTGTTTTTTTTTCTGTGGAGATCCAGTGTTTCACTCGCGTATAGTATTTCAAGTTTGATCACGGTTTTGTAATGTCGAATTGAGAGGCATTTTTGTTGTAATTTTTTTGCGTTCGTCCGAGGGCTCTCTTCATTTTCTGGATGCGGACCTCGAGGGCCTTCTGTTCTTTTCCTGTTGGTACTACACTTCTCCGAGATATAGGAAATAAATTACTTTTTGATTGTACCATTATTATTATAATTATAATTATAATTATAATTGCATTTTAGATGTTTTAAGGAATGATAGTGTGGCTGACTTTTATGGGGGTTATGGAAATGATTTTGCAGTGGCTAAATACGTGGAATTTTATCACGAAGTTTTAAAGTTTCGGTAAAAGATCGAGGAGAGTGCCGTTGTTAAAGTTTTCTCTTCATGAATGTTGAGTAATTTTGTAAATATGTTTTAAAATGTAAATGATTTATTCGCCTATTTCAAACATTGTCAAGCTATCCAGGAAAACCTGCGTAAGGGTGAAAGATAATTCAGAGTAAGAGGCTAAAGCCGATCTCTAAAGGAAAGATAGTTTCAGAAGATTATTGTTATTGTATTTACGAGGACCTGCTAGCTAGTTCGGTGGCCAGTCCAGCCTCGCTCCACTCTGACAGATGAATCTGTAACCGAATAATGAGTGAGAGCAAGCGACGAGAGTTCAATGAACCCTGAGCACATTCCAGCCCGTTAGAGAAAGGTAAAGCTACACTTCACTGAATATGATATGATGACACACACTCATAAGCTGAAGTCTCTCCATCACAATGAGGTCTGATGACTTTACGCAACGTGGGTGGCTCGTGAAGTTTGTTGATGGGGTTTTAATAATTTTAAAATTTACAGATCGAGCTCGATAGCTGCAGTCGCTTAAGTGCGGCCAGTATCCAGTATTCGTTGGTTCGAGTCCCACTGTCGGCAGCCCTGAATATTGTTTTCCGTGGTTTCCCATTTTCACACCAGGCAAATGCTGGGGCTGTAACTTAATTAAGGCCGCGGCCGCTTTCTTCCCACTCCTAGCCCTTTCCTATCCCATCGTCGCCATAAGACCTATCTGTGTCGGTGCGACGTAAAGGAACTAGCAAAAAAAATTACAGCATTATTTATTTATTTAATTTTATTTACTTATTTATTTATTTATTTATTTATTTGCATAACAAAGTATACCATATCAGCAGTGTTGAAAAAATCCACCGTTCTAGCCCTCCAGGCAAGCAGCTCAATGTCGAAAACATCCTAGGGATATGAGCTGCGAATTTTAGGTAAATAAAATATAATAACATATAAAAATATATCTTTTTTCCTAAAAATTATAATCCTTTTCTTAATCATCGTTATCTGGTCGATTGCATTAGCAGTTTGCCTTTTTCTACCGCTACGCGTGCTAATGTGAGTTGATGCAGAGTTTCACTGAAGCCGTTATAACTACATTCCGTGTGGATATTTTTCATAAAATCAGAAACGCCTGAGAGTATTGAACCAAGGACCACATTATAGAAAGAATTTGTAAATAACTTAATTTGGCTAGCATTTGAATAAAAAAAACAAAATGAGTAAAGAAACAAACGATTTTCGGCTGTTTTTCCGGAACTGCAGTTAGACCGGTGTGATTGTCAAAATTTGACTTTTTTAAAGTCTGATACTCGCAATTTGAAACCTTCCTGGACCCTTCAACTTTCGTCGTAATTGAGCAAATTGCTAAGAAATGTTTTCAACAGATCAGCTCTGCTCAACATTTCAAACACTGCACATGTCGCGGCGTGCAGTGAACAGATACGGTGCCCCATCTATCTCACAATTGCACTGCCGAGCTTGTTGTTTATATAGTCTCTCTGACCGAATGCCAAAGAAAATAAAACTATTTTGTTTGCGAGAGTGAGTTTGAAACAAACGACTTCACTTACTGCTTTCTATTTCCTCCAACAACTGTTGCCACTTAGCTGCAGCTGAGAATTGCCTCATCAGTTGACGTCCATAGACTGGCTTATTTCCTTTTGCCTCTCACGATTACTTCACTTTTCCTTCACGCGTTCATAAATTTACGAAGCTGATATACTTTAAAGAGCCAATGGGCGTAGCCGTGTTGAAACACCGGATCCAGTGAGATCTCCGAATTTAAGCAACATTGGGCGTGGTCAAGATTTGGATGGGTTGCCACGCGCTGTTGGTGGGAATGGAAGTGGAACTGGCTAACAAACCGGCTCAAGCATACCTCTGCGGAGGTTCGGACCTGCCTTCGGGCAGAATACACCCTTACCTTATATACTTGAAAGATAGATTTTGCTGCAGGTGGAAGCAATGAATTTACGTGTCTCTCCGTGGCGTTCATCCTCGAAAAGTTATCTGCCGCGAGCTTGGATTGGCCTTCTGAACCCAAGCTGGCAGATTCGATGCAGGATCTTTCTGGTGGTTTTTAAAGATCCTCAAATACATCAGTTTGGTGTACGTAGACTCACTGGTACGTAAAGGAACTCCCGCGGGGCAAAATTACAGCACATCGGTGTCTCCGAAGAGAATAGATGTAGTTAGTAGGGCATAAAACGAATGATGATGATGATGATGATAATAATAATAATAATAATAATAATAATAATAATAATAATAATAATAATAATATGAAGATGTTCTTGAACAAGTCATCCGCGAGTGGCGCAAAGAAATTAACAACGATGGGCTGCAAAATGCTGTGAGTTGGGGTTACATGAACATAAACCTTTCCATTGATTTCCTAGCTTTTGCAGATGATCTAGCAATTTTCTCTGATTCTTTAGACATGGTTACAATGCAAGACACAGGCGGAAAAGCAGGCCTCCAGATTTCTTTGGAGGAAACGCAATTCATAACTAACATCAAGTCAGCACCTAGAGAGCTAAAAGAAAACCGGGGGGCAATCAAAAGGACAGATAAATAATTTAAATATCTTGGCGAGTGGATAGAACCAAACATTTCTGAAAAATAAGTTTTCGCCTCGCGCATGAATAAAATGGAAATGGCTTATCAATTGACCAAATACGTTTACAACAAAAAGTCCATATCCTTGAAAGCAAAACTCAGACATTACTGCACTGTCGTAAGACCAGAGGCTTTGTATGCAACGGAATGCCTTGCTATGGACAAGAAAGGCCTAATAGAAAAAAAATTGGAAATTAAAGAAGGAACGATCTTAAGGAAAATTTTTGGCCCAGTTAAAGACAAAGATGGATATAGACGTCGGCATAACCATGAGCTCTATACTCATGTCCAGAAGATCTCTGATGTCATGCTGAGAAGGAGAAATGCATTTTATGGCCGCTTGCTAAGAATGAAACCCCCACGATTATCGAACCAGATCTTCACCTATTTTAAGGATAAGAAGACTCAGATAAATTGGTTCAAGGAGTTGTGAAGGGAGCTACAAAAGATGGGGATCACTTACACAAGAACGCAACCCACTCAGGAGGAAACTAAAAGACCAGCAGGGTTTTCAAGAAAGGCCAAAATTGAAAACGGGAAAGACGTGGACAGAGGAAAGAAAAGAATAACACCGGCAACGAATGGAGAAGCACTGGGCAAAGATCAAAGTCCGGAGAAGACAGCTGAAATAACGTGGTCCTTAGTAGGCCGATACGAACAAAGAAGCATAGGAAGAGGGATGCTGGTGTATCAAAAGGTAGTTTGAAAATTGGATGCCCATGTAAGATAAGGCGTAGGCAATAATTAACACTCAAATTGTTCATTAAGCGCTGAGAACACAGCCAAACCTCTGATTAGGTAGTCATACGCACACATTCTTTCCTCTGTAAAATCGTGGCGACTCGAATCACGCGGGAAGTCGTGTCTGTTTGTGGGCAAGAGTGAACTCGTAGGGATATTTTGACCCACAACCCCCTAGAATGGTGCATGCTGTGAGTGCAGACGCTTAAGTAGTCACGTGCCACCTATACCACGTGCTAACTGTTGTGTATGTTTAAAGGGGTGTGCTGTAAAGTTCAAGAATGGCCGACATTCGTCGTGCTAACAGGGCATTTTTGACTGAATTTATTGAAATTTATAGGTGAATTCGAAGGAATATTTTTTTTTGCTAGGGGCTTTACGTCGCACCGACATAGATAGGTCTTATGGCGACGATGGGATAGGAAAGGCCTAGGAGTTGGAAGGAAGCGGCCGTGGACTTAATTAAGGTACAGCCCCAGCATTTGCCTGGTGTGAAAATGGAAAACCACGGAAAACCATCTTCAGGGCTGCCGATAGTGGGATTCGAACCTACTATCTCCCGGATGCAAGCTCACAGCCGCGCGCCTCTACGCGCACGGCCAACTCCCCCGGTGAAGGAATATTTTAACTGCAATTTGAAGAATATGTGTATGATGTTCTAGTTGAGTTCTACCTTAAGTTAATCGTGACTTTGTTTCCAAGAAAATTCAATCGATGAGGAGTTCTTTCAGGAAGAAGCTTAAAAAGAATGCGAGAAGTTTAAGGAGAAGTTGTTCTTCTAATGTACCAAGCTTTGGTATTTCGATCTATTACTGAAACTCCTTCAAACAGTACTGACAGTCTAATGGAAAGTCCCTCAAAAGTTCCGAGTACGGAACAGGCAACGATACATTTTTCTTTTCCTCTCATCCATGTCAGTCAGCACGCTTGTTTCGACATACATGGACAAAATACTACAGTCGGCAGAGGAACTATTTTCCTCACGTTGAAAATGTATTCATGACAACGTACCAGTCAGGGACGTAACAAATGTGATACGGGCCCACCGACCAAAAGAAAATTCGGGCCCCCTGAAATAAAATGAAAAACCTATGAATAACTAACATAAATTTAATTACATCCTTTAGTCTAGAAATAATGTAATATATTTTCAAAATATTATATAAATAAAGGGATTATCCATTATTGTGAGTTTATTAAAATTTGCCGTTTTACTAAGAGATGGCGCCAGCGAACAGTACGCAGCGTATGAATTTGACATGTACAACAGTTTGTTCGTCTGACATTAACCTACCAACACACACAAGTTGAGTCCGCCAAACACTAGCGTCTGTATTGTATCGTTCAGTGATAATTTCGACGTTTGTGCCTGAAAAAGAACATTTGCGGCACGCATTGCTTTTCTTATTTAACCAAAAGAAAAAGGCTGTGGAAAGTCATCGTTTGCTGGTAGAAACATATGGTGAACACGCTCCATCGATTAGAACATGGGAGACATGGTTTCGACCATTTAAACGTGGGGATTTCAACCTGAAAGACAGTGCGCTCTGCTAGACCACAAAAGTTCGAAGACGAGCAATTGCAGGCGTTACTGGATGAGCCCACTCAAACGCAACGCTGTCGCCAACAAATGATTAATTTAAATCACGCATTGATCGAAAGACTATCGGAATGAGCCAGAAGACATGGCAAAGTGATTTTGTTACACGGCAATGCGCCGTCTCACACAGGAAAACCAGTAAAAGACACCTTGAAATCTTGGATGGGACATTTTTCCGCGCCCGCCGTACTGCCCCGACATGGCCTCATCTGACTATCACCTCTTCGCATCAGTGGGGCACAAGCTCGCAGAGCAGCACTTCAGCAATTTCGAGGAAGTTGGAAAATGACTCGATGAATGGTTTGCCGCAAAAGACAAGCAGTTTTTCTGGCATGGATATCATAACTTACCTGAAAGATGGGTGAAGTGTGTAGAAGCCGATGGCCAATATTTTGAATAAACAAAATATAAAATTCCCTTGAAAATTGCGTGTTTTCTTTACCACAAAACCGGCAAAAAATTATGCATTCACCCTGGTAATAGGTTTTATTTAACTGCCTCCGTTGTTTAACAGCTAACCTGCTGAATTGCCAACTGTACACCACTAAGTTATCCGTACTTAAAATTGGTCTCATTTTTCGGTAACTACAGAAATATACCTTGTAACCGGTACTGGGCAACCCATTATCAGCCAATGTCTCATTTATGGGACGCAAGTATTTTATTATTTTTTAAACACTGCTTACAAAGTTAGGGGTATTTTTTCTGTCATATTGGTCAAACTAGAAACCAAAGAGCATTATGTTTAATTTCATACTCCTCCACCACGGGTGTTCTATCTACATATATTCTTGTTAGGTTCTGCAACTGATCTATGAAGGTGAGCATATTTCCTTAGAGTGAATTTCTTAAGCTTATTCTGTTGTCAACGATAGAGTTAAAGTTAATTTTAGGAACCTGCATGGAAATATAATAAAATCCCATTTTGTTGCTTATTCTTGCCCCAAACATTTAAATAAGGTTAATAATAGTGTAACATTCAGTTTGAATTCATTTTATTAGGTAATGGGTTAAAATAATTTATTGGATTAAAACACAGAAAAATATACGATCAAAATTAAGTAACAAAAGGTTGAAACCGAGTTTGAAAAATATCAAATGGCACAGGTGATAAGCCTTCGCGCAAAGAGAGCTTGTTCGAAACTGATCTGAGTGATTTTTATTATTATTACACAAACTGTTGTCGAACAATGTGTGTGTTCAGCAAAATTTGTGTATAATACGGTCTCAGATGCACTACACATCCAGTAAGTATCATTTTTCTAACTAATGCATGATATTTTGGTATCAATAGACATGATACAGGCTTTTGGGCTTATGCCGCGTCAACAAAATAAGGTGAAATTCTTTACGTTTCGCAGAGAACTGTGCTCTGCGTCATCAGAAGAAAATTTCGACTGTCCACGAGAAAGGCTTCTTAAACAATGATATTTTGAAATTTAGACGTTATAATAGAAGTAGAAATGGTACGTTCATTTGTCACCAGATGGCACCCCGGACGCGGCATAGCGCTTGCGTTCGAAGCGGAAGCTGGCCGGACCATCAGAATCAGTCTAAGAGGGTCGGACCGTGAAAGCATCAGTATCAATTTTCATCGTTGTGATAATTTTTAAATAATAAGACGATAAGAGCAAATATACTCAACACAATATTAATAACTGCTGCTTTATTTATTTACCCGTGTCCGAAATCACTACAATATATTTACAACTACTCCATTTACACTTGTTTTTCCAGTATTCAACTGTCGACATGTCACATTCATTGACTTCCACCAAATCCTTCATATTACATGGTTTAGGCAGATTTCTACAGATGAGAAGGTGTCCATGATCTTGCCTTTCACCACACTCACACAAATCTTGATCACTGTACCCCCGCCTTTTCAGGTTGGTTTTACAACATGTCACTCCAGATCTTAATCTGTTGAGTGTCTTCCAATGTCCATATTGAAGATGATGTCCTGCAGCTGGCTTCTCTTTCACGTCCCATAATCCTACAGGCGACTTCCTTCTCCAAAGTTCCTTTCGCCGAGATTCGGCTGATGATGGGATTGACGTTGTTGTTTGTAGGAAGCTCTTCCTCGATTTCAATCTTTATGGCTGGGCGTGAAGTCCAATCATTGGATGTCTTGGATCTGTTTCTTGCTTCTTCTTCTTCTCAGTCTCTGCTGCAACTTGTCTCCTAACATCTGGAGGTGCTACTCCCATAAGTGGAAAGATCTTATTAACAGGAGTTGGTTGTAAGCAGCCTGTAACAATGCGATCTGTCTCATGGAGGGCAACATCCACTTGATTTGTATGAGCGGAATTCCTCCAGACTGGAGCAGCATACTCTGCAGCAGAGAAACACAGGGCAAGGCCAGATGTACGGAGGACATTAGGCTGTGCTCCCCATGTTGTATGTGTGAGTTTGCTAATGAGATTATTCATGCTGCATACCTTCTGTTTGGTATCTATACAGTGCTGTTTATAAGTTAGGGCACGCTCCAACTTTACCCCTAGATATTTGGGTTGATCACAATGGTTTAATTTGTGTCCTTTCCAGGTTAGATTCAACTCCTTTCTTGCTTCCTTGTTGCGCAGATGGAATTCACATACCTGAGTTTTCTCCGGATTGGGTTTCAGGTGGTTCTCATCATAGTAGACAGCTAGTTCTTCAAGAGCAGATGTTAGTTTTAATTCTACTTCTTCAAATGTCACTCCTTGAGTAGCAAGAGCTGTGTCATCTGCAGAGATGAAAGCCCTAGTTCCGGTGTCAAGTGGTTGATCGTTGGTATAGATGTTATATAATATTGGAGCCAACACACTTCCTTGGGGAAGGCCATTCTTTTGACATCTCCATCGGCTTTTCTTGTCCTTCAGAGTGACCAAGAACCGTCTGTTCTGGAGCAGGCATTGAATAAACTGTGTCAGTCGATAGTCTCTGGTTGTTGAATACAGCTTCCTTGTCATTCTCTTATGATTCACTGTATCATAAGCAGCCGTGAGATCAATAAAAGCAACTCATGTTATATGTTTCCTCTCATATCCATCCACGATATGCTGGGTTAGATTAAGTATCTGACCAGAACATGACTTTCCCGGTCTGAAACCTGATTGTTCCTTTATAATCTTTCTGTCGATAGAATCAGAAATACGATTCAATATCATCCTCTCCAGAATTTTGGAAAGATGACAGAGAAGAGATACGGGTCTGAAGTTTTGGGGTCATTTGACTCTTTTCCTGGTTTAAGCAAGTCCACAACTTTTGTTTTGCGCCAGATCTTTGGAATCAATATTCTAGTCACACACGCGTTCATCAGTTTCAAAACCCAGTTGATAGTCACGGGGCCAAAATGTTTTTATTTGCTCTGATCTTATGTCATCCAAGCCGGCAGCTTTGTTATTTTTCATACATTTGATGGCAGTTCTCAGTTCTTCTTCCGTCAATGGTGTGCCAAGTTGGTCATTCTCTCCTCTCCATACCGTTGGATTTTTATTTCTCTGGATCTTCTCGTGGTTTTGCCATTCAGGAATAGTTGATGGGCTATTTGATCAGGTGTAACTTTACTCAACTCACAGGGCGAGACTGTAGAATCACCGTTAATTTCCAGGCTTGTCGACTTGAGCGTTTCATTTCCAAACTTTCGAGAAGGTTACACCATTTTTCTTTTCTTGATGTTGATATAGCTTCGAGGAGGTGCTCTCCTGTTTGTATTGTATCCTCTGCGAAGGGATCAATTTCAAATAGCTGTTCATATTTAATAAGGAGGGATTTTGAGTCCTTATCAAGTCCAGGTATGTACATTGTTCTAATCCCCTAGGGATGTGTTTACGGGAAATGCTTTTTACTAATTCCACAAAATCTAGGTAATTTACTGGATCAGGCTTGATTTTTGCCACTTCATCAAACTGGGGCTAGATGCAAGCAAGTGGCAATTATTCCTCTAAGTAAAAATTGCAAAACAAACTATTTCGACTGATTCTACAAAACCGCGCTGACTAGCTCCATACAGAGTGACATTAGGCTAGGTATGTATTTTGTTGTTGTTGCGAGGAGTCTGTGGGGCCCTAATGTCACGCCCCCGGTGCCGGTCTAGGTGACATGTCAAATGACAGTTTTCTTTCATACACTCACAGTCTTTCCCTTGGAAACGGAACGCGCCGTGGTATCACGTGGTGAGGTATTTACTGTGTATGCCGTTTCAACACGCCGGGATTTTACAGTTTGTATGACCACCTATTAAGTGATTAAAGTTCACCTAAGAAGAGATGAGTATCGATTCACATGATAATGTCAAGGAAGCAAGACGTGAATATTTCAAGTTCAGGACGTCATGTCATTCACAACATTAAATGCTTACAAGAAGTGATGATCTGTACAGTATTAGCTTCTGAAGCAGCATGTAGGAACTACTTGTATGAAAGAGTTGGGAGCAATGTATTCAGTTTCCTATGGGACGCCTGCTGATTATTGCATAACCGAGAAGTAGCGATGTAATAATAAAATATTTATGGCCCTTCTTATAATAGAAAAGAGTGCAATTTCCGTTCTTTAAGTATTGATTTATGACTTGCAAGCCATCAGGTTCGTACAAGTAGCGTGAGGTAATACAGTGCTCATTATAGACGTTTGTACTAAAGATTGATACTTGTGTGTTGGACAGTGAATTTGCCCCATATATTTTAGTGTATTACTTGAGGCGAAATAGGTGAAAATATGTCCTATCTGGGTCGCAAACCCCTTCCTCTCCTATCCAAGACGTAAGCTTCAGTATGGGAGGCGCGCGCTTAGTTCTTGACCTTGCAAGCAGCATGCACGTGTTTGACCTCGCAAGCATCAGTCGCCAGTGAGACAGTTATCATTAAAACTCCGTATTTTCGTATGCAAGATGTTCTGATTTCATCTTAATGGTCGTGTATATATAATTATTTCGTGTGGCTATTTTTAGCCGAGTGCAGCCCTTGTAAGACAGACCCTCCGATGAGGGTGGGTGGCATCTGCCTTGTGTAGGTAACTGCGTGTTATTGTGGTGGATGATAGGGTTATGTATGGTGTGTGAGTTGTGAGTTGTAGGGGTGTTTGGGACAGCACAAACACCCAGCCCCCGGGCCATTGGAATTAACCAGTGAAGGTTAAAATCCCCGACCCGGCCGGGAATCGAACCCGGGACCCTCTGGAGTGAAGATCAGTACGCTGACCGTTCAGCCAACGAGTCGGACTAACTTGTTTCCTCATCCCGAGGCGGTGCAGCTCTTTTCAGGCACACCCCCAGTGGAAGTGAGCTGCGTGTACCATTTTGAACCACATACCAGCCCTCCTGCCATTCTTAAATCTCTGGCAGTACCGGGAATCGAACCCGGGCCCCCGAGGGCGGCAGCTAATAACACTAACCGTCACGCTACGGTGGCGGACAATGGTCGTGTGAACAGTAATAACTCTCGCTATTGGTGTGCTGTTAGTGCAAGACGAATAACAGGGTCTATTTTTTTCGAGACAACAGTAAATGCAGAGGGGTACCAAGATGACATTTTAACGCCATTCTTCTATCAGTTAACGGAATAACAAAAATCGCGCGGGTGGTTTCAACAAGATTCAGCCCCTCATACAGCAGGAGATTCCCTCCTTACAATCTCGGAAGTGTTTACAGACAGAGCGATCAGTGCTGGTCTATTTCTCCCTCGTTCTGCAGATCTAACAGTGTGTGATTTTTACTTGTGGGGTAAACTCAAAGTAAAAGTGTATCGAACAAATCCTCACACATTCGAGGAACTGAAGGAAATCGTTACGAATTAAATCAGAAACGTTACGATGGCAGAACTCATTTGCGTCAGCCAGAATATGGTTACCAGATACAGTGCCTATGTGACCCTGGAAGAACGACACTGCCAGCATCTTTCATAAGGTAAGATTTCATACAAGATTGTACACACGCTTGAAGCAGGGCGGCCACGCGCGACATAAGTTCGGCTGAGGCAGCTGCCATAGCGCAGAGTAAAAACTTCGTGCGTACGGTCTGAGTTTATAAGACGTACCCTGTACCCGAGGAAGAAACAGGGGGAGAGGGGTACTGGATTTTTTGATGTTGACTGCTTCTGGAGATCTTCAAGGCAACAGCTTACGTCATCTTCTTTGAGCATCTTCTCACAGAAGATTGACGACAATCTTGGAGGAATGACTCCTATGTAACGCTTCCCAGTAGTTTGAGACGCTGGGGTCAGTGTTGCCAACACCTGATGGTAAAACGTCGCTAAAACTTATCGCCAAAATGGATAAATATGGAGTAATTTGCACGTAGTCGCTATATATTAAAAAAATGCAAAGTCATCTTCGTACAGGCCATGAAGGCCCTTGAAGGGGTGGAAGGTAAAGGCTTCCACTATCCCTAAGCTCGGCACTTGATGGGGTAGAGTGGTTAGCTCTACGCCTGGTCTCCTTTCATCCAGGAATTAACCTGGTACTCATTTCTGGAGTCGCTATATGCATGGGTGTAAATAAGAAGAGTGTCCGTTCACGCACGCACGCACGCACACACACGCACATACACACATTGTTTAAGCACGGTGGTTTAAATGTTGCAGTTGAGGGAGAAGGAGAGATAAACGTACAATTTGTTTGAATGTACCCAGTTGGCAGTTATCCGCGACTAGGAGCTGGGATTCTTTTTTCGTGCAGGAATTCAGTCGGTTCATTCATTCATTCATTCATTCGTTCATTCATTTATTCACGAATACAATTCAATTATGAAATTGTTCACTCACCAATTCATTCATTCATTCATTCCTTAAACATATATGTTGTTAATGGTAGGATAACTCTATAAAGACCGGGCGAGTTGGCCGTGCGGTTAGGGGCGCGCAGCTGTGAGCTTATATCCGGGAGATAGTGGGTTTGAACCCCACTGTCGGCAGCCCTGAAGATGGTTTTCAGTGGTTTCCAGTTTCCACACCAGGCAAATACTGGGGCTGTACCTTAATTAAGGCCACGGGCACTTCCTTCCCATTCCTAGGCTTTTCCTGTCCTATCGTCGCCGTAAGACCTATCTGTGTCGGTGCGACGTAAAGCAAATAGCAAAAAAACCTCTAATGACTGATGACACAAAAGTAAGCACTATTATTATTATTATTATTATTATTATTATTATTATTATTATTATTATTATTATTATTATTATTATTATTATTATTATTATTTTTTGCTTAATACAACTTAGGAAGGGTAACATACATGTTTGTCCTTGACTATATAACTCTGTTAACGTAATAATATGTTAAAAAAATATATGTAAAATAATACGTGAGAAAAGAAGCAACAATGTAAATTGTTCATTAAGCTCGTACAGGGTCTTGGCTAATAAATGAGATGTTCTCTCTGCCCTTCCAAATTGTAGAAATCATTGAGTGTGATACAATTCCTTCGCGATGCTCACGTTTGTATCCCAATTTTGTAATAACCATATTATGTATGAGTTTTCTTCAATATTAAACATTTTCCCTTTCTTTTGTGACGTATTCACAGCGATCCTTCCCTGGACTATCTAACAGAGAGACTGCTTTGAAATCTGCAATTGTTGTCAGCAATCCCCAAACGCGTTAAAAAAAAAAAACATCAACATTGGACATTATAGTCGATAGATTTCTACAAAAATGTGATTAAATATTCATTGTTCTATATGATATGTCGTAATAAGCGATGTCTTGTCAGCGATTTTGTAAATGCATTGTTTATGGGAGAAAGGAGACGAGCTGCTGGACTAAGTGGTATGTTCAGTGGAGAGATGGCGTGGAATGGCATTATGACGAATATGTTTGAGTGGTGTTTTTTTTAGTAGAAAAGATCATGATATGAAGATAAAGTTGCAATGCAAGAGGACAAATTGGGGTCAAATATTCGTTTATAGGAAGGGGAGTTAGGGATTAGAATAACTTACCAAGGGAAATGTCAATAAATTTCCAAATTCTTTGAAATCGTTTAAGGCTAGGAAAACATCAGTAGGAAATCTGTCACCTGGACGACTGCCCTAAATTCAGATCAGGATTGATTGATTGATTGATTGATTGATTGATTGATTGATTGATTGATTGATTGATTGATTGATTGATTGATTGATTGATTGATTGATTGATTGATTGATATAGGATTTAAAGGGGACCGTTAGATTTCGGCGTTATATCCAGTACGTCGTTAAAAGCGATGTCGCAATAAACGGATTCGACTGTAGTCGTAATTATTATTAATAATAATAATAATAATAATAATAATAATAATAATAATAATAATAATAATAATCACAAATACATTGCAAATGGGAAATATCCTCCTCGCAGTGGTCACTTGCAGTAGTGTAAATAATGAAGTTCACGTAATTTCCGAACAAACAAACAAACAAACAAACAAACAAACAAACAAACAACAAGAGTACAATAAGCAATTCCATGGAAAGAAAATATTACAAGAAATATTGTTAGTTTAACTTTCTAAATCCAGCTTCATTATATACAGATCCACACACAACTTAAGTATTTCTAGTACTTAACACTACGGCTTACAATAACTATAGGTTCAACTTAATGCTAGCTTAACACTACAAGTGATAATAAAGTAAACTTAAAAACGTAACTATGCTACAACAACAAATGGAGTACAACAAGCAATTCCACGAAAAAATTACAAGAAATACCACGAGTTTAACATTCAGAGCGTTCAAAATATATACGTGAACTGATATGGCTGGGCTGAGTGGTTCAGACGGTACTTTCTGTGTCCAAGTTCGCGAACCCAGCACCGTCCAGCTCTCTTTGACGATCTGAAACCTCTTCCTTTTAATATTTTCCCCGTAAATCATCTTGCTCTCACGAATTTCAGAAAAACTGGCCACAGTGAATACCTCCAGCCCAGCCAGTATGTCCCTCTACATTGTGGAATTTGAACGCGACCTACTTCTGCGGTGTTATTTTTTCCTGTTTTTTGCTCGACCAAGCTTATGATCTTGGCAGGGAGCTAATGGTACGGAAAATTACATCTGTGTGTGTACAAAAGGTCAGAGTAACCGTAGCTCTAATAATATTTCAAGTTGCAGCTACCAACAGATGTTTAGAAACCTCCTACAGTCCAGTTGAACTTAATGTTGGATGTCAACAGCGGACCGCGCACCCACTAATCTTCAAGGGAACGTTAAGGCTGTGGTGAGCTAACCCAATAAAGAGCGGGTACAAAAGTCTTGAACGTAGGACCTACCTTTCTCTATGAAAACCTCCGCTCTAATCTACAGTCAGTTGGGAAGTAATTCAGTAAAGGTAGACGACTTACTTCGAACTAGTTATCGCCTATTCGATTACTTTTCTATTATTCATTCGAACGAATGAGGCAATCGAATAGTAAATATTTTCCATCCGATTACTTTATCGATTATTCATTCGAAACTCCATTCCGAATAGTGAGTATTTTTCCGTCCAATTATTTTTTCTATTATTCATTCAAAACTCCGTTCGAATGAATGAGGCAATCGAATAGTGAATATTTTTCCATCCGATTATTTTTTCGATTATTCATTCAAAACTCCATTCGAATGAATGAGGCAATCGAATAGTGGATATATTTTCCAAGCGATTGTTTCTCTGTTATTCATTCGAAACTCCATTCGAATGAATGAGTCAATCGAATAGTGAATATTTTTCTTATCCAGTTATTTTTTCGATTATTTATTTGAAACTCCACTCGAATGAATGAGGCAATCGAGTAATGAACGCTTTCGAAATAATCCAGTGAAAAGTGATGTTATTAAGACAGTTAATTAATTCATTTAGTTTCAGCATTTGGACATACGTTTGGAAAAAAAGAGGCGTATTTCTAATTTTCATAAGAGTTCATCCGTTCGCTTATTTCAATCGATCATTCATCCGACACACTTAAACTGAAAAATTGATTAATGACGCATCCGAATATTCTATGCGATACAACTGAATGGTAATTGAAACTCATACAAATATTTTATTCGATTATTTGTTCGATTAAATAATCGGTTGGAAGTTATTCGAATATTGAAAGTATTCGATTATCCCATCACTACTTCCAACGATTACGTTCTTAGTAATTTTTACTTATAATTTGGGTTCGGAATTTTATGACCTAAAAAAGTACAACATATGACTTAAAACTAGCATTTTATGACCGATAAAAGGTCAAATGTGATTTATGGAATTTAGTGATAGGTAACAAATATGAGAGTATTACTGACATTAAACGTCTTAAGTATCAAAAAGTGATTAGTAATAATACAGCAGACAGATCAAACAATACAAACTGACAGAACTAAATTACGTTAACACTTTTCAATATGCATTCACATTAAATCGCTTTCCTGCCCCTGCCTTCACTTCAGACGCTTTACCAAAGGAAATTGTTCCGTCGGTAACTGAAGATCTCTTAACCGAACTGTTTCACGTAGTTTCTTATTTTTACATCTTCAATGCAATTCACTTTAGATACGATAGGACACACTGTAGTTACTAGACGTGTGACCAATCGGTTGAAATTCGTTGCTGTTGAAAGGGAAGGAGGGCTGTAACTGCACCCGTCAAGGATGAACTAAGTGTTTCTCAGCTAAATACAGGGTGACCCAAAATTCCATTAACATTTGACGAGGCAATACTTCACGGAGTATTAGAGGTAGAGAGGTAATAATTGACACACATGATTGGCATGCCATGGGGTTTAAATGACACCAAGAACAAGTGCACAAACAGGCAAACAGATGGCGCTGGACAGCAACAGGTTAGGTACAAATGGCCACACATG
This sequence comes from Anabrus simplex, assembly GCF_040414725.1. NCBI lineage: Eukaryota > Metazoa > Arthropoda > Insecta > Orthoptera > Tettigoniidae > Anabrus > Anabrus simplex. Next base: position 36,098,857 of record NC_090275.1, read on the forward strand.
CTTGACATGAGATGGGATTTTAATAACACCAATAACGAGTGCACAAACAGGCCAATAGATGGCGCTGGACAGTAATACGTCAGTAATGTCGCATGAGACCCGTATACAGTATAACAGGAGCTGCCGTGAGAGAAGGCATCAGATGCCCTTGCTGTGACATGGTGTTTAGAAGAAAGGTCTTTATTTTACTAAGGGAAGATAGAGATGTCTTTGGTTCGGCAATTGTTATCATTGTTGTGACTTATATTGTCAAACATACGATGTGTCTTGTAAACTGCTGTTCAGTATGAATTGAATTGTTCCTGAAGAGTGGTCTTTGACGTAAAACTGAGTCTCGTATTCAGTCTACGTTTCCTTTCTCTAGCATGATATAAGCCTAAAAGGAGCAAGTGGCTACGTGGTTTGGGTCACGTAGCTGTCAGCTTTTATTCGCGAGATAGTGGGTTCAAACCCCTCTGTCGGCAGCCCTGAGGCAATACTTCACGGAATATTGGAGATAGAGACGTAATAATTGACACACATGATTGGCATGCCATGGGATTTTATTGACACCAAAATAAAGTACATAAAATGACCAACAGATGGCGCTGGACAGCAACACGTCAGGTACAAATGGGCCACACATAGGGTGTTATTGACACTAGGCAAATGCTGGGGTTGTAGCCTACCTTAATAAAGGCCACCTTCCCACTTCTAGCCCTTCCCTATACCATCGTGACCATAAGATCTATCTTTATCGGTAAAGTAAATTGTACATTGTCCTTTATGCCTAGGCAACAACATTAAGTTCGGTCAGGACTGAAATACTCCTCAAATTTAGGAGAATCCAATAGTTTCAGTGCCTCTGTGAGGAGTCATATTTATTGACCGTGGAGAGTAAACAAGCAGGAACGCAATGACTGCGGCTAAGCACTTGATACACAAACGACTTACTATCAGAGAGAAAGTACTATGGGGTAGGACACCTCTATCGCCCTTGGGGGAGGGAAGGTGCTGATATGTAAAAATAATCGAAAACGACCAATCGAAAACATGTCTTGGGGTCGTTGAGATGAATAATGACAGTAGGAAATGGGGAGTTAGGGATTTGAGTAATTTACCAAGGGAAATGATCTTCCAAAATCTTTGCAATTATTTAAGAAAGGCCTAGGTGTAAAACAGATAAGGAATCTGCCACCTGGGCGGCTGCCCTAAATGCATATCAGGATTGATTGATTGATTGATTGATTGATTGATTGATTGATTGATTGATTGATTGATTGATTGATTGATTGATTGATTGATTGATTGATTGATTGATTGATTGATTGATTGATTGATTGATTGATTGATCGGATGTCTTTGAAATGAAAAGGCGTATGGCTTTTAGTGCCTGGAGTGTTCGGGGACAAGTTCGGCTTGCCAGGTGCAGGTCTTTTGAATTGGCGCTCGTAGGTGACCTGCGCGTTGTGATGAGGATGAAATGATGATGAAAACGACACATACACCCAGCTTCCGTGTCAGCGGAATTAACCAATCGTGGAAATTGAACCCGAGACCCCTGTGATCTAAGACCAGCACGCTCACCATTCAGCCATGGGGCCGGACATTCAGCAGCCATCGGCATGGGAAGTTGGAAGGGGGTGAAAAATAAAATAGCCATTATGACCGAGATTAAGGATGTACGTGTGTAAGCTGTTGTCGCCAGATATGCGCATATGTAGGCTTATATACTACGGTTACTATCAAAATTATTTATCATGATCTCAGAGGAGATTGCAGATGGATTCTTATTATACAATTTTACGGCGACGATGGGAACGGAAAATGTTAAGAGTAAGAAGAAAACGGCCTTTTCCTTGATTAAGGTACAGTCCCAGCATTTTCCTGGTGTGAAAACCACAGAAAAACATCTTCATGGCTGCCGACATTGGCGTCCTAACATTATTAACCTAATTTTGTATCTGTTTTATCTAAATGATACCACGATATCATTTTTACTGATGGAGTTTCCGACAATTTAGTCATAGATAGTTATCTCCATTTTCATTTTCTGGGTTGCAGTATGACTGTGAACACTTCATGCATGTTTTCGAAACTGAAACTCTCACAGTTGTCGGCTATAGAGCCCTAAGACAACGACAAAGACATCTCCGTACAGGCAATGAAGGGCCTTGGAGGAGTGGAAGGTAAAGGCTTCCACCATTGTTAACCGCGGCACGTGATGCGGTAGAGTGGTTACGCCCGGCCGCCTTTGCCCCCGGGAATTAACCTGGTACTCATTTTTGGTGTAGGCTGAGTGAACCTCAGGGCCATATGCACCTCCAGAAATGGAAATCTCGTTCCTTAAATTTTACGACTTCCTGACTGTGATTCGAACCCACGTCCTTATGGGCGAACCGAGCACGCCTTTACCGCCTCGGCCAGGCAGCCCCTCTAATAGAGCCCTATACATAGAAAATGTCCTTTATGCCTCAAATGAGACAGCAGAAGCTATTATTGCAGACAGTTGACATGATTCTTTTTGGTGGGGGGGGGGGGGGTACGTTTCATGCACCGGGCTGAGTGACTCTGACGGTTGAGGCGCAGGCCTTCAGACGCCAACTTGAAAGTTTCAATCCTGGCTCAGTTTGGTGGTATTTGAAGGTGCTCAAACACGTCAGCCTCGTGTTGGTAGATTTAATGTCACTTTAAAAAAACTCCTGCGGGACTAAATTCCGGCACCTCGGCGTCTCCGGAAACCGTAAAAATGTAGTTAGTGGGACGTAAACCAAATAGCATTAACATTATTTCTTAGACTGGTTTGATGCAGCTCTCCATGCTACCGTATCCTATGATAATTTTTTTTCTACCTAACTACATCGCACAGCTGTCCTAATCTGTTTGTCATATACATACCGTGATCTACCCCTACCGTTCTTACCGTCTACACTTCCCGAACAATCCAACTGAACAAGTCTTGGATGTCTTAAGATGTGTCTATCATTCTATCTCTCCTTCTCGTCTAATTTAGCCAAATCGATCTCCTCCCATCAGTTCGATTCAAAATCTTTTAATTTGTGATTCGATCTACCCACTCAACTAATTTGTGACTCACCTTCACCATTCTTCTGTGACACATTTTAAAGGCTTCTATTCTCTTTCTTTATGGGCTAGTTATCGTCCATGTTTCAGTTCAGTACAATGCCACGTTCCACACGAAAGTCTTCAAAAAGGTACCGGCATTTCTAATTCCTATATCATTGTTCGAATTGAACAAATCTCTTCTCTTAAGAAAGGTATTTCTTGTTTATGGTAGTCTGCATTTCATGTGCCACGAACCTGCGGATAGGGGGGTCCTAACCGGCTTGCCAGCGGACTTGAGGGAAAAATAAAATACCTCTCGCGGACCAAACACACAACCCCCTGTGGGTGGGGGACGCCGACGAAGAATACACCCACGGTATCCCCAGCCTGTCGTAAGAGGCGACTACAAGGGGCGACCAAGGGATGATTGTCTTGGAACCAGGAAACTACTTGTGATTAGTACCACAACGCGGAGAACATCATGGGTCGCTTTTACTTGCGCGCAGTACCACTATATTAGGTACGAAATAGGTTTGTGATTAGTAGCACACAGGAGCACCGTGCGGTCGGCTTTTGCAGTACCTGTGATTAGTACCACCATATGAGCAGGACCATGGGATGATAGCTACCATGGTTCTGCCTTGCCTATGATTAGTACCCACTATATGAAGAACACCACGGGATAGAGGAAGGTCCCTGTGGTTAGTACTCTAATGTGATGAACACCATAGGTTTGCGATGCCTGTAAATGGCGCCGCAAAGTGAGAAAGCGTAGGTCTGTATTATATGTCGAATTTCATAACCTGTGAGTAGTGGCCTACCATAATGTGTGGAATACCGCGAGTTTCTGCTGCTTTTGATTAGTACCGCAACATGACAAATACCGTGGTTCTACTTTGCTAGCGATAAGTACCGTTACGAGGGGCCGATAACTTGGATTTTGGACCCCCTTTAGACTGCAAGCGTCATCGTTTCAGTGTTATGCTATAGCAGCGTCCCTTGCTCAGTAATCCTATTCTTTTACGTCAGTTTCTGTGAATGTAAAGCATTGCGGGTCGCATCAACTGATTGTTTTAAATTCATGTCCGTCCATTCATTCTTCGTTCTCACGCTTTGAATTCTGGTCGGTGGAGAATTTTAGACTTTTAATTTGTCATTCCATTTCGTCTCATTTCGTATCATGAGGGGCCGATGACCTCGATGTTAGGCCCCTTTAAACAACAATCAGCAGCAGCAGCAGCAGCATTTTATGTCGTCCTTACTTCGCCACAGTTCGTTATTTTAGTACCCAAGTAACAATATCCATCTACTTCCTTTAAGACTTCGTTTCCTCATCTAGTATTTCCGGCATTAACTGACTTCATTCGACTGCACTGTCTTGGATTTATTTGTTTCCATCTTGAACTCCTTGTCCAAGACTCTGTAAATACCATTCATCAATTTCTCTAGATCTTCAGCAGACGTATTCTCGCTTATAGAGTCCGTTCAAGTGGGTTTTTTTCCAGAAGCAGCGTAGATAAGGGTTCTTGTTCTTTTCAGTAGCCAGATTTTCCCTGGCAGAAAACTCCCTCTTCAACAATTGAACTGTTTTCACAAGGTCAGCTCTTCGGAAACCTTGACAATATTCATAGGCTGCAGCATTGCGATGAATTCGAGCTCCGCCCAAATATTCGGCACACCGTTTTTTGTTTCTAACTCGCACTTTATCCTCCGTCTGTTCAAAAATATTGGCGTGATACGCTCCCCAGGTGGCGTTTCTTGTACTTCTTGTGTTGACAATTTTCTTTACGTAGCACCGACACAGATAGGTCTTATGGCGTCGATGGGATAGGAAAGGGTTAGGAGAGGGAAGGAAGCGGCCGTGGCCTTAATATTAAGCTTCAGTCGCAGCATTTGCTTGGTGTGAAAATAGGAAACTACGGAAAACCATTTTCAGAGCTGCCGACATTGGAGTTCGAACCCACTATCTCCCGAATGCAAGCTCACAGCTGCGCGTCGCTAACCGCACGGCCAACTCACTCGGTATTTCTTGTACACATTTCCTGTTTTCTTCTTATTCTTCTTCTACGAACTGCACTGCACTGCACAAGAAAATTTGGCCTTGTTTTACGACCGGATGCCCTTCCTGACGCCAAGCCTTTGTGGAGGAATGTAATTACTATTGCGTGTTTCTACTTTGGTTAGTAGTGTGATGTGTGGTCTGAATGTGAAGAGGAGAGTGTTGGGACGAACAGCCAGTCCCCGCACCAGAAGTAGTAATAAGACGCGATTAAAATCACCGAACCCGGGACCCTCTGAATCGTAAGCCTCAACGCTGACCATTCAACCAAAGAGTCGGCCGTTTCTTGTACTAACTTTAATTGAAATGTACTTACGAACAGGATTGACTTCCAGATGTTATGTGGCTATTTAAACACTTCACTTTCTTTAGGTAGGCTGAAAGAATAAATGCATAGGCTACAGAAAATACACACTAAATCAATGTCATCTTCTATCTCGAGTGAGAACTGTTCTTCAGTTATAATCTTGGATAAGGGGCTATTATTGTCTTGTTTGAATATATTCTATTACCGATAACGTCATCTACAATTGCCAACTTAAGACTGTTAGAAATATTAGTAACGTATTTTATGTTAAACTAGCTCTTACGCGCGACCTCGCTCGCGTGGGTTTCGTAATTTGATCAAAGTAATCGTTCCTCGGTATTGCACTAAAACATTTTCTGAAAATTCCTAAAATGCTAACAGCTCACTAAAAATGAGTTTCATTTATCCCAATACCTCTTTGTAAACAACATTTTTGGTTTTGCCTTTTGAGGCTAAGATGACCAGGCTACTGGCAGAGCTAACTCTGGAACATGCGACATGTGAGAAACAGTCCTCTCACAAGACGAAAATAAAAATAAACGTGTTTCTTTATCTGAAAAGGACATTCCAAATACTAATTTCCACGTCTGTAACACCTTCAGTTTTTGAGATATAAGTATCCCCATAAAAAGTATTCAACCCACTTTCAGTCCTTTTCACTCCCCCTTAAGTGCATTTTCCGAAATAAAAAAATGTGGGTTTCTTTATTTTCAAAGAGGATTCTAAATACCAATTTTTACGTCTGTAAAAAGTTAAGTTTGTGAGATATACTCCTTTTAAAAATTATCCCCCTCCCCCTTTTCACTACTTTTCATTCCGTCTTAAGTGGATTTTTCAACAACAAAAAAATAGGTGTCTCTTTATTTTTAAAGGAGATTCTATGCACCAGTTTTCACGTCTGTAAACTGTTAAGTTTTTGAGATATAGGTATAGACATTTAAACAATTCAAACCCCGTGTTACTACCTTAGCGATGGAATATCCAAGAATTCTTCTTCAGGGAGCACCAACATTGTAATATAAACATATTTCTAAAATTAAATTTCTTTATGTCCAATATTTTTTGCTTGGCGATGATGAATCAGTCAGTCAGTCAGTCAGGATTTGTTGTTTTATATAATATATAAATCTGTGTACATGTAGAATTCAACAAGGGATCTTCTTCTTGCCCAGCAGATTTCCTACCAAACAGGTCTAGCATAGTGGAATTGATGCCTTCTGAAATTGCAGATGGCCAAGAATTCCCGTAATTCGACGGCCCATTTTTCAGTAATTTCCAGGAAAAATGCCGGTCTATTCTCGTACACTCTTATCAGCACGGTCTGTAAGAAGACACTACCTGGAGCCAAGCAGAAGAGGAAAGTAGAGAATTGGTAGTAGAAGAAAGTGTTCTAGTAGGTCACACACACGCTGCTCCTCCTGCCCCCGATAGTTTTATTAAAAATGTGTGAAATTCGTGAGCAACGAGCGCCACAGTCGTTGAATTCACAGAATTACTTTCTCTCCGTCTCGTAGAACATTGTACAACTTATTCTTCAGCGAGAGGATGTGAATTAAGAAGTAGAAACACATAGTGCAGCTAAATATGTGCACTATTCAAAGGATTCATGTTTGGATCTGAGCAGCAACTTACTTTTCTATTACCGAGCTCTGGATTGTGTGTGTAGGAATTTCCGCCACAGTCACATTGATTGCATCGCAACACTTGAGCTACTTCGGCTTGTGTCTTTTGACCATGTTGCATTAAAGTCACTATTCGAAGTCTGTCTGCAGCTGAAATCGTGTGGCGTGGTATTGCTGTTACTGTGGTGCAGTAAATTACTCGGTAAAGCAGTGTTTCTCACTTCCTTTCCACCTGCACTTAATCAGCTCAACTTCTCAACTGATCAAAATCTCTACCAAGTAGTGAATCACCAGAAGTAATTATATTATTACTCTGTAACGAGCATCGGATACCGCAGTTCCCTTATACCAAAATATCAGGGGCCGATGGCCTTAGATGTTAGGCCCCTTTTAACAACAAGCATCATCATCATCATCAGTATATTGTCAGGAAAACAAATATAACGCGTTTCAAAGATCATACAAAACAAAGATATGCAACATAATTCACCGGACGTGTTCAGAAATACAAAATCTTGCAATTTGCAAAACTTTTTTTGACCAATGTAATTATATTATGAGCTTACATCCGTGAGATAGTAGGTTCGAATCCCACTGTCGGCAGCCATGAAGATGGTTTTCCGTGGTTTCCCATTTTCACACTAGGAAAATGCTGGGGCTGTACCTTAATTAAAGCCACGGCCGCTTCCTTCCAACTCCTAGGCCTTTCCTATCCCATCGTCGCCATAAGACCTATCTGTGTCGGTGCGACGTAAAGCTACCAGCAAAAAAATGTAATTATATTATTACTCTGTAACGAGCATCGGATACCACGGGTCCCTTATACCAATATATCAAGGGCCGATGGCCTTAGATAAATAAATAAATAAATAAATAAATAAATAACAAGCATTATCATCATCATCACCAGTATATCAGAAGGTATTCCTGAACAACCTCAGAAAGTTTGTCTCGAGTTCAACTTCATCCTGCATTTTTATTTATTTATTTATTTATTTATTTATTTATTTATTTATTTATTTATTTATTTATTTATTTATTTATTTATTTATTTATTTATTTATATTCTCTTATAGGCAAACTCAGGACCACGATAAGTTTCATTATACATTCTGGCGTTTATTCAGTTTTCGTTTGATCCAGCAGGTTTTCATTAGGTTGCTGAATCGAGCGCAGCGTTATCCGATTCCCTTGCACCAGTTGTCGGTTTCTTACGTCGCAAAGTCCAAAAAGTCACGATGCCTCTTCTGAAAATGTCTCGTTTGAGCGAGTCGTCTTCTGGTGGTAGACCCATTTCTTCGATGTCTCACTTGATGTAAACTTTAGACCACTTCAGACAATCATTTTCTGGTCATCTTCTTCGATAAGTTTTTTTTTCCGAATTGTCGAGTAGCTTTTCATTCGTTCTGATATTTTCTGTCGTTCCTCAACTGAAAATACCCTTTTCATTGTTTGTCGCTTGTCTATTTTGGTTAAATCTTATTTGTATGTTTTTCAGTTTCTTTAAATTTACTGTTTTATTTTGCAAATCGTCCCCAGTTATTTATCTAGTCCTTCCATATCCTCTCTTTTGTCCTTAATCCACTCTGTTGTTGCTTCACATTCCACAGATTCTTTCTATTTTTTCTTGGTAATCTGGTTTCTGGTCTCCTCATAATTTGAGATAATCCTCTTCCATATAGTAACTGAGATGGCCTCCAGTTCTTTGCACGCCACTTCATTTGGTACTATCGTCCACTGTGCATTTTTTTTAAATTTATGCATGCTCTCGCTATCAGGATTTTTTCGATTCTGTTTCTCTAAGTGACTTTAAAAAGGGCTTCACTTCCGTACGTCACCTCGGGTTGAACCACCGTCATAAAATGTTTTAATTTTGTTTTGATCGATAGACTTTCTTATTGTATGTAGACCATGTTAATCTTTGAGCTTTTATCATTTTATTAGTTCATTCTTGCCATGCACGTTTCTCGTCCAAGTTTTGTGTTATAATTTCTCTTCGGTATTTAAATTGTTTCACTTTTTTTTTACTTTCCTGTTATTTATTGTTACGTAGTTTATTACTCGCAGATCTGCTACCATTATCTCAGTCTTTTCAAATGATATCTGAAATCCTATTTCTGTGCTATATTTTGTAGACTTATTTTGATTTCTACAATTATTATTATTATTATTATTATTATTATTATTATTATTATTATTATTATTTCTTCTCGGGACCACGTGATAATTTCAGTGAATGAATGAATCCTTTGTTGTTCCTTCTTCTTCCTCCAAAACTCCTTCATCTGCTCACTGTGTCGCCTTTTCTTCTCCTCTGACCATTTTGAGCCTGTTTTCTCTCCCTGCCGACTTGAAATCCTTCCATTTTTAACACTTTCTTTCTAAAAATCTCTCTTTGTTGCTTCTTCTTCCCTTATGCTGTATCTTTCCAAATCTTTCTTGACTTCATGAATCCATGCTCTAGTCGACTTGTTGTTCCAAAATTATTTGAAGATCTGTTTGGTTAACCTGTTGTCATCCATTCTGTATAAATGTCCAAAAAAAAATATCAATCACCTCTTCGGCATTTTACCTGTTATGTTTTCTATGTTACGGTATATTTCATAATTACTTCTTGATTTCCAGAGTTCTGTATTTCTTAACGGACCGAGGATTTTAGGTAGAAGTACCGAAAAGAAAAATTATAATTTATTCGGCTTGTAATTCAGTACTAGACATTCACTGGTTTGTCTACTGGGTTGAAGTGTTGTATTTTGAGGTTTTGAGATGAACACATTATTATTATTATTATTATTATTATTATTATTATTATTAGACCCTATTATTATTATTATTATTATTATTATTATTATTATTATTATTATTATTATTATTATTATTATTATTATTATTATTATTATTATTACTGTGCTCTGGACTAGTATACTGCCTCCTCTTGTCCATAGCTGGGATAGCTGTGGTGAAAGTTAGCCATTCTACACAGTCATTGTACCCTGCGGAATGAGGAGATTAATAATAAAGAGCCATAACAATACTCGAGATGAGAGTGACACAGTGAAGCTACTCCCTCTATTACTATTACGAAACGAAACATAATATATGGTAACTTCTCTTTCATCTAGTACCAGCCTCGATGCAGTTGCAATTACGATACAGTTTTACTTGTCGTGCGGTTGGGGGCGCGCAGCTGTGAGCTTGCATCCGGGAGATAGTGGGTTCGAACCCTACTGTCGGCAGCCCTGAAGATGGTTATCTGTTTTCTTTCCCAATTTCACACCACGCAAATGCTGGGGTTGTGCCTTAATGCCACGATCGCTTCCTTTCAACTCCTAGCCCATCGTCGCCGTAAGACATATGTGTGTCAGCGCGACGTAAAGCAAATTAAAAGAAATAATAATTAACTGAATCCTTTGTAATTCAGTCCTGTTACATAAAATACGATATACCTTTTCCCCTAGAATCCATTCCGTTGTATGAAATCCACTTCATTTCCCACAACATTAGTTATTACGTAGGATCAGCTTCGTCCTTTAAAATCCATTCCATTTTTCTAGAGCACACTTTGCTTCCTATACTGAGAGTCAACTTAAGACCTTAGCGGTCCCTTTGATGTTAGTCAGACTTCTGGTCGGTGAAAAGGCTTCCGCAGCGCCAAATAGTTCCCTAGGTTTGTTACTTGTTCCTGAAGTCAGGAGCTTCCTTCAGTTTGGTTAGATATTCTGGTGAACTGACTTGATGAATTAAAATTTTTGCCCTGTATAAATATGGAAAATATATCACAGGTTGTATGTTATTCGGGTTCGTTACCAACTCTTATATTTCATACGTAGATGGCTGTGAATAGTTATTGTTCTCAGTGGTGTATGTAGCAAAATAATAATAATGTAATATGATATTGATATCTTATTGCACTGTGTACTTAGTAAGTTTGTTCGAGTTCATTCCACTGTTGATAAGTTCGCATAATAGGTGGGACGTTGAAGATGGATCCAAGAAAACTGTTGGCAATACTGGCTGCAACAGCGTGTTCATGTTCATAATGGCTGCCAGCTGTGAGCAAGACGTGTGTGATGCTGTGACGCTTGAGTTCCCTGTGAAATACTTTAAAGTAGAGGAAAATAAAGTAGAAAATCTAAACCAAATTGTTTTAAACGTTTACAGTAGCCTACGAGATTAGAATCCACTGTGGACTGTGGAAGACGTGAAAAAGTCCGCGCAGCTGATCGGCGTTTCTGTGTACAGTGTTTACGCAGCTCGCTTGGAATGGAAAATCCAAGTCTCCAGGGAAAGAACGATGTGTCAGCTCAGCACTCGCCGTAAATAAAACAGGAAGGGCCTTAACACGGTATGGGAATAGGATCCTTGGCGTATTCGATGATAATAATAATAATAATAATAATAATAATAATAATAATATAATTGTACTTTACTTTATATTCGCAACCGCACTCTACCTACAGAAATATTGTCATGAGAGGATCATGAGTTCGTTTTTACCTTCCGAATGACGAGACTACAATATTTACAACATTCCTGGAAGCATTGTATTTTGCAATCCCACTCACCGGTGGTTTTTTCAGCTTTTTTAACTGTGAGAAACTGCCACTGACAGTCGTTGCAAGAGAGCGGAATCGTATACGTATGTTGTAAGTCTCCATGTGCCTCACACAAATCGCATTATGAAACAAAAATAATTCTTGCTTCTCTTGCCTCGGAATTCGTCAGTAATCTGTAGGTTTTATATGGTCAATGGAGGAATAAATAGGTATGGTACGTAATCAAAGTACAGCTATGTGAAAGGCAGTGATTTCGTTTGATGCTTCACTATTTCAGAATGAAGTACTGTACTTGTCAGATGGACGCACGGCGTTAATGATAAGCTGGTTGTGGCGGAGATGGAGAACCCCGACGAGACGGGAAGGGGGAACAGGGGACGTGCTCACGTGCGGAAGGATACTTTTCCTAAGCTCTTAACTTGAATTTCAGTATAGAATCCATTTACCGGGCGAGTTGGCAGTGCGTTTAGGGGCGCGCAGCTGTGAGATAGTGGGTTCGAATCCCACTGTCTGCAGCCCTGAAGATGGTTTTCCGTGGTTTCCCATTTTCACACCAGGAAAGTGCTGGGGCTGCAATTTAATTAAGGCCACGGCCGCTTCCTTCCAACTCCTAGGCCTTTCCTATCCCATCGTCGCCATAAGACCTCTCTGTGTCGGTGCGACGTAAAACCACTAGCAAGTAAAAGTAAAATATGTGTCAGTTTGTACCTCTCATTACAGTTAATATTATTTGGCATCCAGCAACAATCGTTCGTTATCTATACTAATAGTATAAAGAGAAAATTTTTGTATGTTTGTAGTGGATAAACTCAAAAACTACTGAACTGATTTTAAAAATTGTTTCACTTATGGAAAGCTACATTACCAGTGAGTAACATGGGCTGTAGTTAATTTTCAAAATATTTAGGGATCCCTAGGAAAATTGAAATAATGTAACCCAAAGTATAAAAAATTTGCCTATAAAAATGTCATTATAGGCCAAAATAAACGAAATAACGAGTTTGTCGCACAAGGACGAGACAAAGCTCATTTCAAGCCTCACGACGCGAAAAACAAAACTCGCTAAGGCTCTGCGGGCTCCGAAAATCGTGTTTTAAGGGCCTAAAATCAACCGTTATGGAGATATTGCCATCACACTACCCCGCTCTAGGAATCGCATGAAAACCGTAACAATGGCAACGTCAGCTCAAGGATCCTACAGTAGAAGTTCAAAGTAGACACGTGCGTAGATGTAGGCTACACCAAGGAGAGATTCTGCTACGCATATGACTGGAAATAAGCACTATGGGTGGAGGTGGGGAGGGGGTGGGATATAAAAATAATCGAATATATTGTCGAAAGCATAGGTTTCGGGGTCGCTTATATGAATAGAGACACACCGCACATATTAAAGTCCAAATTCAGCCCCCATCGGCATGGGGGGGAGAGGGTGAGAAGGGGTGAAAAAAGTCCAAAATGGCCCAGATTATGGATTCATGTGTGTGCACTCCTCTGGGCGGGGGTGGAAATGGGGTGAAGTATCAATCAACGTAACAATAACGAAATCTACAAAGAGATCGCTTCACACACAATTAACAGGTATTAAAGTACCTAAAAGTAAACGATCAATAAAGTGCCCGGACAGCGCCGGGTAATATAGCTAGTTTCTGATATCATCGCATTATACTCGTATTTCACGGGTACGAATGTAAAACAATTGGATTTTCTAGGTACGCCAACCAAACAGTCATTCAGACCACTGCTACCATATAAACGATGCTTTCAGACGATTGATCGTAGGTACTGGTTGCCTAGCGATTGGCGTCAATAACATCGCTCATACCGCAGTAAATATCATATACAAAACCAAATATAGAATGCGATGGATCAGAGAAAGTAAACTTTTTCTAACCCATACTAGAAAATATTGTGTGTCAGAATCCACTGCACACCTTCAAGCCTTGTTCGAAAGTGATAGTTCAAGTGAACGACTTTCAGCATAAGACCCACTCAGAACAGGATGGAACATTCTATTTAATTACCTTGTATTCCATCATTCCGTTCAGCTACATCTGCAACATGAAATCTTTCATGCATAGAGTCCGGTGAGGGAAATAGCCTGGAGGCTTCAAGGTATCACAGCACCTGGTTGAATCAGCAGTAGCAAGTGCCTGGGGCAGATCAAGTTTAGTGGATCTACTGTTAGAACAAGCTGGCGTTACGAGGTCACCTTCGCGACAACAACTACGGCTATAGTAATAATAATAATAATAATAATAATAATAATAATAATAATAATAATAATAATAATAATAATAATAATAATAATAATAATATACAACAAAAAATGCCTTTCCCAAAACACCAAGATACGTCACTATGAAACAGTTCTGAAGCCAGTAGTTCTATATGCAGCCGAAACCCTGTCTCTTAATGCCAACAAAGGACTCCTTGAAGATCTGGAGAAAAAAGAGCGCAAAATTGTGAGAGGAATCTTGGGATCGAAGTACAGAAATGGAATCCATCAGAAGAGATCCAACGAAGAAGTCTACAGCAAAATAGAGAAAATTACTGACACAATCCTAAAAAGGCGGACACGATTTTACGGTCATCTGAAAAGAATGGACGGAAGAAAGTTAACTAAAGAAATCTTTCACTTTTTTAAATTCAAATCCCAAAACCACAATTCCCTGGTTTAGAAATACCAAAGAAGACCTGCACATGCTACATATCTCAGCTGAAGACGCCCTTAACAGAGATCGCTTCCGCAAGAAAATATTGACGAACGGGCTAAACCGGGACGAGCAACCGAAGAGAAGACATGGTGCCCCTTGGACAGAGGAGCGTAAGCAGGCCCACTCACAAAGAATGAGGGAAATTTGGGCTCTAAAGAAGGCCAAGTTCAGTGTCAAATGCAAGAAGACTTAACGTGGTCCTTGATGGCCCCAACGAATTATATAATAAAAATAATAATAATAATAATAATAATAATAATATCAAGATTAACTGTATAACTTTTGATAATGATTTAGCGATCCTTTCTATAAAGACAGATGGAGCTGTACAACAGATAAATCTTTTGAAACAACAGGCAGAAAAGGCTGGACTTAGAATCTCCTTTCAAAAAAATCCACAGTTCTAGCCTTCAGACAAGCAACTCAGTGTTGAAAACATCCTAAGTATATAAAGTATAAATAAAGTATGAGAATATTTTTTTATTCCTAAAAATTACAATCCTTTCATCTAGTACCAGCACAACGAGCGTTAATGTGAGTCAATGCAGAGTCTCATTTCAGCCCTTATAACCACCTTCGGTGTGGACATTTTTCAAGAAATCAAGAGATTTCTGAGGGCAATTGAACTAAGGAACACACTACAGAAAGAATAAGTTAATTTGGCTAGGAGTTCAACCAAAAAGAAAACAAGTAATTTAACGAGCGATTTAAGGCTGTTTTTCCGGAACTGCATTTAGGCCGGAAATTACTTTAGAAATCTTTTTTAGTTTGATAGAGCTATAGAAAACAGTCCGACTCATTGGCTGAACGGTCAGCGTTGAGGCCTTCGATTCAGTGGATTGAGTTCGATTCCCGGCCGAGTCGGGGATTTTAATCGCCTCTGAATAATTCTTCCGACCCGGGTACTGGGTGTTTGTGTTCGTACCAACACTTTCCTCTTCAAATTCACAAAATACACCACACTACCAACCACCACAGAAACACGCAATAGTGATTACATCCCTCCATATAGGGTTGCCGTCGGGAAGAGCATCCGGGCTTAAAACAGGGCCAAATCCACATGTGCGACACAGTTCGCACCCGCGACCCCACACGTGTGGAAAAAGCGATAGAAAAAAAAGAAGTATTAGATGAGCTATCCAAAACACAATTTAAAACCTTTCTGGTCCCTTTAGCCCTTCAACTTTCGGCACATTTGAGGAAATCGCTTAATTTTACATTTTTCGTAGTATGGGGACCTGTATTGTTGGAAGATCAGAAGAATGCACATGCCCGGTGAGGCACGGGGCGAAGGGGTTTTCACCAGTAGAGCCAGTGATGCAGTGGTTACCATAGCAACTCCGCTACTACGCAGGCGACTTGATATCATCTTCTACTGGCAGCTCTTCGCCCTTGACTGCTGTAATCCACCAAACTGCAAAGTGTGAGTCAATGCTTTCGTGTAGCAGATAAGAGCAGATAAGAGCCAATCTGTCTGGGTAGAACAGGAAGTTCGTGCTTACAGGCCACATTCCTCATTCTTGCATTCTTCTCATCTCTACACAGTACTTTGTCTGCTAAGAATAATGTTTTCAGTATTAAAACAAAGTACTTGACTGGCATCCCCACGGCTCCCCAACAAACAATACAAAGTATGGTAAGATTAAAAGAGTTAACAGCTTCAAATATCTTGGTGATATTGTGAAGATGGGATCCAATGAAAGAGAAACGAGATAGGATGGCTACTTGACTCCTATTTGTACTCTTGATTATTCAATTATTTCGCAGAACACACTACCTGAACAGGTAAAAGGCAATTTCAATGCAAGCTAAACTCAGCCATTACAACACGGTAAAGTAAACTCGTATCCTCATCCCGAGGTGGCGCAGCTCTTTTCAGGCACACACCCATTGGAGATGAGCTGCATGTACCATTTCAAACACATACCAGCCCTCCTGCCATTTTTTAAATTTCTGGCAGAATCGGGAATCGACCCGGGCCCCCGAGGACTAACCGTTACGCTCCGGAGGCGGACATTATAACACGGTGATTAAACCTGAATGTGTCTATGGAAGTGAATGCCTGCGAGTTAATGGAAAGGCTGGTATGAGGGAAACTGAGAAGTTTCAGAGGAAGATCCTCGAAAGATAATGGGTCCAAAGATCGTGGCTGGGCAATACAGGCTGGGAGGACGAGAGGAACTCTATCAGAAAACCGCACGACTGATGGAATCGATCAGGAATCGACGACTCAAGTTCTATGGCCACCTATTAAGAATGGATGACTAGCGGTTATCTAAGACAACTTTTACCATACTCGATAGTTGAACTAATACATGTTATACGTAGTTCAGGGAGGTCGGGAAGGACGTTAAAACATTGGAGTAAATCGTGAAGACATTAACAGAACCAAGCACCGACACCAGCAAGGGCTTTCGTGAAGAACAGGAGAACAGCGGGTGGACACTAGAAATGAGACAGGCTTCCAGGAACAGAATACAGCAATACTGCGCTGCAAGGAAGCCTTCTAAAATGTGTAAATGTTTTTATTGTGGCCTCTAATGGCCGTAATAGAGTTGATAAAATGATCGTGGTTCAAATCCCGGTCACTCCATGTGAGATTTGTGCTGGACGAAGCGGAGGCGGGACAGGTTTTTCTCCAAGTACTCCGGTTTTCGCTGCCATCTTTCATTCCAGCAACACTCTCCATTATCAATTCATTTCATCTGTCAGTCATTAATCGTTGCCACAGAGGAATGCGACAGGCTTCGGCAGCCGGCACAATTCCTATCCTCGCCGCAAGAACTAGGCTTCATTTATTCCATCCCTGACCCGGTCACTGACTGGAAAACAGGTTGTAAGTTTTCATTTTCAGAGTTGATAAAAATATCAAAATCAATGGGAAGGACATAAACACAATCTGTTATGCTTGCTCATGTCATCAATATTCTGCACATAGCAGTTGTTTATCCAGTCTTTTCTTAAAGGATTTCAAAGAACGTGGAAATGTATCAAACACTTCCCCTAATAAATTATTCCAGTCCGTAATTCCTCTTCCCGTTTCATAGCTTTGTTTCAGGAATCGGAAAAATTACATGATCATCTGCAAAGGCCAGGCAATCAACATCAAAATTTTGGCGTTTGTACCTTAGCGTGACTCCTATTTGTACTCTTGATTATTCAATTCTTTGCGCCATTTCCGGATGACCTTTTCAAGAACACTGTTGAAGAGTAGAGGTGATAGTCTTCTTGCCTAATTCCTTTCTTGATTTCAAAGGCGTCTGAAATCTCTCCCCTTAACTTCACTAATTATTATTATTATTATTATTATTATTATTATTATTATTATTATTATTATTATTATTATTATTATTATTATTATTATTATTATTATATCTGTCAGTCACTGAAAATGTACATTCTGTTTTGATGTTCTCTCCTTCTGTTGTTTGTTATGTGAATGTGTGTGTTTTTTCTACAACTTGCTTTACGTCGCAGCGACACAGATAGTTCTTACGGTGGCGATGGGAGAGGAAAGTGCTAGAAGTAGGAAGGAAGCAGCCGTTGCCTTAATTAAGGTACAGCCCGAGCATTCGCCTGGTGTTAAAATGGGAAACCACGGAAAACCATCTTCAGGGCTGCCAATCAGTAGGGTTCGAACCCACTATCTCCCGAATACTGGATACTAGCCGCACTTAGCGACTGCAGCCATCAATCTCGGTGTGTATGTTGTACAACCGGTGACGATAGAATTCAGTGAATGAAGTCAGAACGGTCGATCCGGCAACACTGGCGACACACAACGCTACACCTGCCTAGCAGCAGGTTTTGACCACCTGCTCCCAACGTTGTTCAGTTGAGCATCGTGTGTGTGCCGTGTAAGACCTGTTTGAACCAGTGCGTGTTTAGTGCGTTGTTTCTGAACTGCGAAGAGGAACATGAACGACCAAAAGATCAATGTAGAGTTTTGTTTTAAGCCTGGCAAGACACCGACAGAAACGCATGCGGTGCTGGTACGTGTTTATGAAGATCAATCACTGTCCTTGAAGTGTGTGTTCAAGTGGTTCGCCTTTTTTTTCGAGGAGGCCGGGAAAGTGTTTCTGACAACCCCCGTAGCGGAAGACCGGCGACCGCCGCCAGTGACGAAAACATTGATGAGGTGTGGAAATTAATCACGAACGATCGGCGATTAACTGTGCGCATGATAGCCAATGAATTGCAGATTACTCGTGAATCCGTGAGACAAATCGTTACCCAGAAGTTAGGGAAGAGGAAAACGTGTTCTCGTCTTGTGCCAAATCACTTGACTGACGATCAGAAGCAGGCACGTTTAGAGGCTTCACAGGATTTTGTCGAAACGGCGGATGCGACACCAAATTTCTTGAACTGTATTGTCCCTGAGGGTGAAACCTTGTATCTCAGGTACGACCCTGAAACGAAACGGCAAAGCATGGAATGGCGTTCTCCGGTATCCCCTCGTCGAAAAACGGTCAGAGCCGAAAAGTCACGCATCAAACTCGCTTTGAAAGGAAAGCGATTTGACGATATTCCTGACATCCAACGAAACGTGACGAGACTTTTGAACACCATCCCAAAGGAAGACTTCTTGCAAAGTGTCCAGGACATGTATCACCGATCTCAGCAGTGCATAGTTATGGGAGGGGACTATTTCGAAGGACAGTAAGGTCACTGTCGTGCATTGTTCATCTATGTTGATAGTACAGAAGTATTCACCGAACTTTCTCACAGGTTGTATATTGCTCTGAGCTTCCTCGTGATTCCCTGGCAATCGCCGAATATTAGGTTATCACCAGGCTCAACCCGGCAGTGATCACTGCGTGGAGGGCCCACTATACCTATTGCAGCTTGTTTAGTTCTTATAACTGTACAATACTAACAAAACAGAGTCTAGGTTGGAGGATAGTTCTGTATAGACTCTTTGGAATAATTAAATTGCTGTGCTATATTATTATATTGTCTGTAATTGGAGCTTGGTTTTAACTCTTTTCTTGTTAAATAAACGAATAGAATCAAATTACGTTACTGTCGATACGAGAATTGTACCCAAGAGACGTAGAATACGAACCAAGTACTGGTCGCCGTAGCCTTGGTGGAGAAACCAATGAGGATGTCACTTAGCCATCACGCCTCGACCTATTCTTTTGTTTCTCTAGAATAAAGAACACCCAATAAAATGTTGTCTATTTTTAATCACGCTGCTTAGCTACAATGCAAAAGGAAAGACTATGATCACAATCGGGAATTGTACTCGGAGATAATTCCTAGAAAAGGGCGTCGTGCTTTTGACATCGCTCAGGATGAGAATCAGAAATTTGCATTTCATTGATTCTAAGAACTCAAAGCGCCTTAAAAAAAACATTGTTCACTGTTAATCTCTCTTTCAACCACAAGAACGAAACACGTGGAGAATGTGGTAGACTCCTATAGGAAAATCTCTTTGACATAAATGTCTTCTGGCTGGGAGTCATCTGAAAATTAACGGGACGGAAGTGTAACCCCAGCAACCTTGCAGGTATTGTTACCTAGCAACCGTGCAGGCTGTGTCTTATGGCTGGTGGTCCTCAGAAATTACCAGCCGTTGATGGATGGCCATGAGCGAGAAAAATGTTTATGATCATTTGATTTTCGCTAAGAGAAAAGTGGTTTCATTTCTTATTCTTCTTCACTCCCTATGGGTGGGCACGCAAATGAAAAATTCACCCACGGTATCCCCTGCCTGTCGTAAGAGGCAACTAAAACGGTCGACCAAGGGATGATGAAATTAGAACGAAGAGACTACTTGTGATTGGTACCATTACGTGCGGAACACCGTCGGTCTCTGTTGCCTGAGAGTAGTACCATTATGTGAGGAACACCATGGGTCTCTGTTGCCTGAGAGTAGTACCATTATATGAGGAACACCATGGGTCTCTGTTGCCTGTGAGTAGTACTATTATATGAGGAACACCATGGGTCTCTGTTGCCTGAGAGTAGTACCATTATGTGAGGAACACCATGGGCCTCTGTTGCCTGTGAGTAGTACCATTTTGGGAGGAATACTATGGGTCTCTGTTGCCTGAGAGTAGTACCATTATGTGAACACCATTGGTTTCTGTTGCCTGAGAGTAGTACCATTATGTGAGGAACACCATGGGTCTCTGTTGCATGAGAGTAGTACCATTATGTGAGAAACACCATGGGTCTCTGTTGCCTGAGAGTAGTACCATTATATGAGGAACACCATTGGTCTCTGTTGCCTGAGATTAGCACCATTATGTGAGGAACACCATGAGTCTGTATTGCCTGAGAGTAGTGCCATTATGTGAGCAACGCCATGGGCCTGCGTTGTCCGAGAGTAGTGCCATTATGTGAGGAACACCATGGGTCTGCGTTGCCTGAGAGTACTACCATTATGCGAGGAACACCATGGGTCTCTGTTGCATGAGAGTAGTACCATTATGTGAGGAACACCATGGGCCTCTGTTGCCTGTGAGTAGTACCATTTTGGGAGGAATACTATGGGTCTCTGTTGCCTGTGAGTAGTACCATTATGTGAGCAGCACCATGAGTCTGTGTTGCTTGAGAGTAGTACCATTATGTGAGAAACACGATGGGTTTGTGTTGTGTCGGGTTGCCTGCGAGTGGTGCCATTATGTGAGGAACACCATGGGACTCTGTTGCCTGTGAGTAGTACCATTATGTGAGGAGCACCATGGGTCTGTGTTGCCTGAGATTAGTACCATTATGTGAGGAACACTATGGGTCTCTGTTGCCTGTGACTAGTACCATTATGTGAGGAACACCATGGGTTTGTATTGTGTTGTCTGCGAGTGTACCATGTGAGGAACACCATGGGACTATGTTGCATGTGAGTAGTACCATTATGTGAGGAACACCATGGGTCTGTGTTGCCTGAGAGTAGTGCCATTATGTGAGGAACACCATGGGTCTCTGTTGCATGTGAGTAGTACCATTATGTGAGGAACACCATGGGTCTCTGTTGCCTGAGAGTAGTACCATTATGTGAGGAATACCATGGGTCTGTGTTGCCTGAGAGTAGTACCATTATGTGAGGAGCACCATGGGTCTGTGTTGTGTTGGGTTGCCTGCGAGTGGTGCCATTGTGCGTGACATACCATGGGTCTGCATTACCTGTGATTAGTCGGCTGGATTTTGGAGCCCTTTTTATAACTAGCATCATCTCAGAAAATCAAGCATTGAGAATTGGATCCAGTGATTGTTTTTGATTCATGTTCATTTTTATAAGGGCCGATGCCCTAGCTGTTAGGCCCCCTTAAACAACATACATCATCATTATTCTTCTTCAGAGGTTTATGAAAACCATTCCGATACAAGATATTCTGCATATAAGTGGTAGAACGTCGGTCTTCGAGTTTCAAGATCGTGAGTCAAAGTCTGGCAGAAGTAATCGAATTTTTGAAGGGTACGAGAAAAACCATAAAGCACTCCATGTCTTACGATGTAGCCTTTCTGAAAATCTGGTTAACTCTTTTTTTAAATCCCAGGAGCAGGTCTCTCAGTAGGCCAACTTCTTGGCTGAATGGTTAGCGTAACGTTCATAGATCGACGGCTAAGAACGGGAGGGTAAAAACAAAATATTAAAATACAATTTCGGCTAAGCGAAGTTTGGTTGAGCGGGGTTCTACTGTAATATAATGACTTGTTCTTTGGATGGAAAAATCCATTAAGTGTTAGCAATGGCAGGTACAACGTCCGTCTCCGAATAGTGAAAGTCACGCTGACCTTCCGCGCTTGAGAAGTCAACAAAATTCCTCTCGCTGTACTCAGTGTATCAATCATCAGTGTCAGTGGTTTGTCCATCCAAACTATTAAGGCCTCAACGAAGGTAAAACCACCTGTGTACATAACATGCACACACCAAGAGTAGTGGAAGATAAAACTACTTCCACCGTTCTAAAGCTTGGCACTGAATGGGATCCACGTCATTATTATTCTTTCTTTCTTTCTTTCTTTCTTTCTTTCTTTCTTTCTTTCTTTCTTTCTTTCTTTCTCCCTTCGTTATGCACAATTTAAAGAGAGCGTTTGAACTTGATACCCTGGTCTGACGGCTTCCCCTTCCTCTTCTAATTCTTCTTCCTCCAAAATCCCTTCATGAATTCGCTGTGGTGTTTTCTCCCTTCTTCTGTCCACTGTTTTTCAGTGGTCTTTTTTAGCTTTCTCCACGAATGTGTGATTTCCAACCAGAATTCCAAAGACTTTACAATTTTCTACGGTATCGTGTGTAGCGTTTATTTCCTGTAAATCCTGTTTAATTTCTTCCAACCATTGATCTTGACCTTGTTTGAATTGATTGTAGTTAACAGTCCTTTAGTAATTGTATTATTGTCCATTCTGCAGAAGTGACCATACAATTTCAATCCTCTTACGTACGGCATCACTAAACCTATCTGTTGCTGTGTACAGATCTGTAGTTTTTTTCTTTTAATATGTCATATGTCATTTATATGGATGAGACCACATATTTTCGTAAGAATTTTTCGTTCTTGTTATCCAATTTCATCAATTTTAGAGTGGCCTCCTACAGATGTATATCCTGAGGCATTCAATGCTTCCAGCAAAATAACTCCCTGTAATGACTAAGTTTCTCATTACGCCATGTAACTCTTTTATTGTAATGATTCAGTGTTACTTTATACGCTTTCTGGAGTTTTATGGCTCTTTCTATATTGGCTTTTCTGTCCAATCCATATCGTAGTACGACTTCTCCGAGATATTTGAAGGGAGGCACATATGAAATTATCCTATATTTCGTCTGTAGTGGGGATCTCCTGATATTATGGTGTCCATCTTCCATACAATGAGTTTGTTCGTACGATATTTGGAGGCCTGTCTTTGATGGTATATCATGTAACTGCTCTATGGCATACCTGGTTTTTCATTATTATTATTATTATTATTATTATTATTATTATTATTATTATTATTATTATTGCTAGTTGCTTTACGTCGCACCGACACAAATAGGTCTTATGGCGACGATGGGACAGGAAAGGGCTAGAAGTGGGAAGGAAGTGGCCATGGCCTTAATTAAGGTACAGCCCGAGCATTTGCGTGGTGTGAAAATGGAAAACCACGGAAAATCATTTTCAGGGCTGCCGATAGTGGATTTCGAACCTACTATTTCCCGAATACTGGATACTGGCCGCACTTAAGCGACTGCAGCTAGCGAGCTCGGTGTTATTATTATTATTATTATTATTATTATTATTATTATTATTATTATTATTATTATTATTATTATTATTATATAAAAAGGTAACGTGTTTGTTTCACAAAACTCAAGCTCTTAAACCAGGGGAAGTTTGTGCCAAAATCTTCCAAATCGTCTCAATAGTACAGGAAGGATGCATTTACTAAAAAATCAACGGAATATTTATTTTCAAGATGAAAATAAAATAAAATCACTAAATGACCATTCCAGTAATCGCTGGCGAAGGCTTACCCTAGCCCGCAATACATTCTGTCCTTAGCGGGTTGCTAAGCCACTAACACTTTCATTAATATTCTGATATATGTTGATGTTCATCCTTAGTAATGTGATTGCACGCAGCCATGTTTGATTGTTACCTGTCAAGCCAGAGAGTATACACGTTCTATAATCATGGAAGAATGCTGTTCTCTGCTAGATACTTTTTCTTTCTTTCTCAGATCTTTCCCAGTTTTTAAATATACTCAAGAGATTGCGAAATGTTCCTAATATCTTACACGCTGCCAAGAAAAAATAGTTGACGTACGCACAGACGAGAAGCTCTGAAGTCGACTAGCCGTCTGTATGACCATTAATAAACCCCGGATTTTCATGCGGTAATAGGTTAGACTGCAAACTAATTTGGTTATGAGTAAATGTCGGCCATCCGCTCTTCCATAATGCAGAAAGAGTAACAAAAATTATAGGGGTTCTGATGGGCCGTGCCCCTAATGTTTATGTAAACCCCATGGCATAATCGTTGTGAAGGTAGACTGTACTTGCTTCTCACTTCAGTAAGTTTGCATTCTAACCTATTAATGCATAAAATTCCGGGCTCTAACCATTAATAAAGCGCGGGGACAAACTCTTGAAAAAGTGAGTGTCTACTTACCCGGTATGTTGCACTATCTCGGACATTGCGTTTGAAAATGTTAATATCTAGATACGCCCGAAGGGTCGAAGCACAGTAAATATTGTATGGAAGGAAGTATTATAAACTAAATTACGAATGAATCAAATTTTATGAACCGTTATTAAATGTTCGTAAAACTATTTTAAAGGGCAGGCAAAATATTATGACTACGACAGGCGTATCAAGACGAGTTATCTGAATGCTGCGGAAAAGCAAGGGTCCACTAATTATTATTATTTATTGTCTTTATTTGTAGTGGCGTAGTTAGGGCGTATGGTCCTCTCCTACCCATAACCACACTTCTTTAACAGTGTACACGCGAGAAAAAATTCTTAATCTTATCTCATAAACTGGAAATGATGATGATGATGATGATGATGATGATGATGATGATGATGATGATGATGATGATGATGCTTGTTGTTTAAAAAGGGCCTAACATTTAAGGTGATCGGCTTGCGGTAGCTAAGCTGGTTAAATCAAACTAGAAGTCACAGGACACAAAATAACAACTTGAACACAGTAAACCGTCCATTCACACACACATTCACTCTACAAGATTCATTCAACCTGGCGGTAGACATCAAAGAGATGTAACCGTGCATTCACACACACATTCACTCTACAAGATTCATTCAACCTGGCGGTAGACATCAAAGAGATGTAAACCGTCCATTCACACACACATTCACTCTACAAGATTCATTCAACCTGGCGGTAGACATCAAAGAGATGTAAACCGTCCATTCACACACACACATTCACTCTACAAGATTCATTCAGCCTGGCGATAGACATCAAAGAGACCGAGCTCGATAGCTGCAGTGGCTTAAGTGCGGGCAGTATCCAGTATTCGGGAGATAGTAGGTTCGAATCCCACTGTCGGCAGCCCTGAAAATGGTTTTCCGTGGTTTCCCATTTTCACACCAGGCAAATGCTGGGGATGTACCTTAATTAAGGCCACGGCCGCTTCCTTCCCACTCCTAGCCCTTTCCTTTCCCATCGTCGCCATAAGACCTATCTGTGTCGGTGCGACGTAAAGCAACTAGAAAAAAAGAGACATCAAAGAGATGTAAACCGTGTATTCACACACAAATTCACTCTACAAGATTCATTCAACCTGGCAGTGGACTTCGAGGAGATGCTCGCGGCAAGGCGAATTAAAGAAATTTAAGCTTTTTATGACTCTAATTTTGTTGGGGGAGAGAGTTTGATATTCTAAGTCCATTCGCAACAAAGAAACGGCTATTTGCTGCGGACCTTCAGAGAGGGATAGCTACCGGAGCGCGTGTTATGCTGGTTGAAAAAGGATAGGAAATTCAGTTGTGAAGATAAGTACTAAGGGATATTCTCGTTTATTATTCCAAAGATTAATTACGCACACTGAAGCTGATATGATAAAGAAATAATAAAGAGTGTTTTGTTGTCCTGACTACCTAAATAATTAGTATCAATATTATATACATATATACATACAGGTGGTGGTGATAATTGTTTTAAGAGGAAGTACAACTGGGCAACCATCCTCTATTTAACACTAATCAGAATGAAAACATGGAATGGATCCGACACTTCAAAAATGAAGATGTCGGCCAAACAAAGACAAGGGCCACGAAGAGCGTGAAAATGAGACATCCTAGGCCTCGAGGCTCTAATACCGTCCGGGTCAGAATAGAACAGGAGTTGACCAAGCGAAGTCGGATAGGATAGATCGAAGTGAGGAGCCTAGCACAAGTGAGTGGAAGCAATGACAGGACTCATCCGAGGGCCCCGTGGTCGCCAACCCACTCTCCCAAGTTCAGATCCCCTGGGGCTCCTTTTAGTCTCCTCTTACGACAGGAAGGAGATACCGAGGGTGTTATTCTACCAACCCCACCCACAGGGGGATACATACATCCTCATTATTTCTTTCAGTCTTCAGCCTGCAAGCCACTGTGAATTTACTAAACGCCACCACAATCCTTTATTTGTAACTAGTTCTGTCGCTTCGTTTAGTTCTCTACCTCTTATCTTTAAATAATTAGAAACCGAGTCTAACCATCCGCTCTTCGTCTTCATCTCCCTCTACTTCTCCTACCCTCCATGGCCTTGTCCGTTACTCTCCTAGGTAATGTATCCTCCTCCATTTGATTCACATGACCCCTCACTGAAGTAGGTTTATCTATCTATATCGTAATCGAAATAATAATAATAACAATAATAATAATAATAATAATAATAATAATAATAATAATAATAATAATTTTTAAAAATTTTGCTGTACCGACACGGCGACGAACGGGTCGGGAAGTCCTAGGAGTGGGTAGGAAGCGACCATGGCCTTAATTGAAGTACATCCCCAGCATTTTCCTAGTGTGAAAATAGGAAAATACGCATAACCTTTTTCAGAGCCATCGACAGTGGGGTTCAAACCCACTATCTCCCGAATGCAAATTCACAGCTACATGATCCTAGTTCATTAAATATGTAGGAGTAATTAATTAGTATTGTTTGTGATTCAAATATAACATGATTTCTCTTCTTATCGACTAAAAATGAAAATCTACAGCCTGTTTGAAGCCCCATCTAGCGGCTAGGATAGGAATTGTGCCGGCTGCCGAAGCCTGTCGCACTCCTCTTGGGCAATGATTATTGACTGACAGATGAAATGAAATGATATTGGAGAGTGTTGCTCGAATGAAAGATGACAGGGAAACCGGAGTTCCCGAAGAAAAACCTGCCCCGCCTGCGTTTTGTGCAGCATAAATCTCACATGGAGTAACCAAGATTTGAACCACGGAACCCAGCGGTGAGAGGGAGGTGCGCTGTCACCTGAGGCACGGAGGCTCTCTCTTTTGTTTATTCAAATCAAATCAATACACTTTATTTGCGAATGAGTTGTCCACCTCGGTGGCAAATGATACATTTTGCCACCGCTTTTCAGAGTTCGTAAAGGGCCTTCACAGCTGCTGTAGCGGTCCCAGAGCCTTCGAAGTCACCACTGTACTTCACCTCTTCTTCGGCTTTTCAACCTCCATAGACAAGGGGATGGCATTAATTTATTCACAAAAATTATTTACATACAATAACCTGCACAGGTCGAATGTCCTCTAATATTTCATTTTACTCTGTTGCTGTTTATTCTTTTCTTGAATATCTGTACAGATTTTCGAAAAGGATCAAACACTTCCCCTGGTAAACTGTTCCACTTCTTCACGCCCTTACCAATGAAAGAACATGTACCCCAATCTCTTCTGATATAACCCCGTCTAATATTATACTTGTGGTCAGCCCTGCCGATATAATTATTTACCAACTGAAACCCCTCACTGATTTCTTACCAACTCTTTTGTTTTAATCCTACAGAAATAATTAGAAACATAAAATATTGATTATTTCCATCATCTTCATCCAGGAAAGGAGGATGCGTTACGATAACTTGAGTTGGCACATTTGAAAATGAGAACAGGTGGTACGCTGCGTACTGCATGTTGCTCCACCCCTGAACTAGAAGCTGCACGGAGCTGATGACTGAAGTATTCCGTACTACCTGACATGTAACATCAGTAGTAGTGTGTGCTTCACGCGGACAGTTGTAAGGTGATGTATGGTGTCGGGCACGCGTTAGTCTGGACCTTGAAGCGTGCCAGGCCTCTGAGTCAGCGGTGCGGCTCTGAGACGTGAGGCGCATCCTCAGAATAAGTGCAGCACTTTCAGACGACCTCGGAGCAGCCACAGAGCTCTGACAAAATGTAATAGACTCGTCACTAAAACATTGTCGATCCTATTTTGAGAACATCAGTAATATTCCTTAATATTCGGTCTCTCTACGTTATTTAAAAACATATTATTTCAGTAGTCTTGTTCGACTGCATGGCTAAACAATTATAGTCCTGGCCTTCGTCAGGGGGTCCCGTGTTCGATTCCTGGCCGGGTCGAGGATTTTCACCTTAATTGTTTAATTTGTGTGGCTCGGGGACTGGGAGTGTGTGTGTCGTCTCCATCATTAGTATACCCCGGAATTGTTGGCTGTAATAGGTTAGAATGCAAATTAATTTGGTTATTAGGAAGTATCGCCTTGCATGTTCCTCTGTTACCTAGCGAGAGTAACATAAATTCTAGGGGTTCTAATGGACCGTGCCCCTGATGTTTATGCAAATTAGCCACACTAATAA
Source organism: Anabrus simplex (assembly GCF_040414725.1). Taxonomy (NCBI): domain Eukaryota; kingdom Metazoa; phylum Arthropoda; class Insecta; order Orthoptera; family Tettigoniidae; genus Anabrus; species Anabrus simplex. Next base: position 36,127,435 of record NC_090275.1, read on the forward strand.
TTGCTTCAGGTCTAATTAGTAGCTCATTTCTTATGTCTGTGGGATAGTCTGCAAAGACTACAGGACTTGATTCGTCAACGTTCAGTGACCTTCGAAAGGATGTGCAAGCTCCTTTCCAGCGCTTTAGGATAAATTAGTACTGTAACTCCCGTCCAATGGAGTGTGTGTATGTTCAATCTTCAGCCCTAGGGCCGGTTGGATCCTCAACAGCTCCACCATCAGCTGTCATAGATGGCCTAGGTATCACTGAAGAGGCGTACTAGGGAAATGAGGCGTGAGGTAGTTTGCCGTTGCTTTCCTCACTGAGCCAGAAGAAGTTGTTGTTGTTGTTATGTCAGTCTACCAAACCCACTGAAATGCATGCACCAAACTCCCCTATGAGCAACAGTTTCACACCATTCTTAACCGGGACTGGCTGCAGAAGGAATGACATTACTAGCATCGCTCATACCTCAGTCACTTTCATATTGTCAAAGCCAAGTATAAAACTGAGACAGATTAATGAAAGTAACAAAATTGCTCTAGCCTATACCAGAAGACACAGTGCACTGTAAACACTAGGTCCTGCCAGCAATGATATCAGAACAAATTGGTAACTCCAGTTGACAGACAATGTTAATGATTTTACATTGAAGTTACTATTGTTATGGTTTCAAAGATGCCGAGGTGCCGGAATTCTGTCCCACAGGAGTTCTTCCACGTGCTAGCAACTATACCGACACGAAGGTGACGTATTTGAACACCTTCAAATTTCACCAGACCGTGCCGGAATCGGAACCACCCCAACCTAAACTCAGAAGGCTAGTTCAACGAGTTTAGTACTAATTAAAACCTCTTGTTTGATATGTTTCAATCGATATAGCACAACTCTCAATTATTGCATGCTGCGATAATATGTGGTTATTGGGTGAATTTCAAATCCATTCTATTTTCTCGTTTACATTTGTCTCCCCACTGTGCTGAGCTACGCTGGCTGTATATGAGTAAGTTTCGCGTTGATAAATTTAATAGTGCGCGTTTTTTTTCCTCTATAGACAAACCGAATCTAATAAACTCATGTAAATGTTTGTTTTATAATTTCCTTTTGTTCTCTCAACCTCTCGCCGTGGTGTGTATCGACCAGTGCTTAGCAGACGCCGGGTAGAACATGGGGTAGTCTCAGATCGAAAGATCTCTGGTCTTTGGGAAGACAGCCAACAGGTTCTACATCCTGGAAAGTGTTCTCTCTGTATATGGACTATTTTTCACGCTCGACTTTACATAATATATTTCGAGGAGGAGAAGGAGGAGGAAGAGATGAGCATAGGAAGTCGGAGAGGAAAGGTAAAAAAGGAAACTCTTGGATGCACTGATAGATTCAGTCGTTATTCATGTGTGCCATATTGACGTTCTACAGGATGAGAAGGTAAGGAGAAAATAAAGAGAGGAGGTTAATTCCGACTGTAAGAGAGGTAGAAGGAATGGTAATGGAGGGAAGAGGAGAGAGAGAGAGAGAGAGAGAGAGAGAGAGAGAGAAGACAAGACAAGACAAGACAAACGAAGAGATGATTACAAAAATGGCTTTCTCGGACAAAGATCGAAATCTCACACCAATAGAACAAGCTTTTCGTTTGTTAGGCCGTATGCATATGCCAAGTTTCGTCCAGGCGTTCCGAGCTGTCAGCGGAGAGATGGCGTGGAATGACATTAGTAGATGAATAAGTCTGAGTGGCGTTTATAAAAGTAGGAATGATCACAATATGAAGATAAAGTTGGAATTCAAGAGGACAGGCTGGGGCAAATATTCATTTATAGGAAGGGGAGATAGGGATTGGAATAACTTACCAAGGGAGACGTTCAATGTATTTCCAATTTCTTTGAAATCATTTAGGAAAAGGCCAGGAAAACAACAGATAGGGAATCTGCCACCTGGGCGACTGCCCTAAATGCAGATCAGTATTGATTGATTGATTGATTGATTGATTGATTGATTGATTGATTGATTGATTGATTTATATATATTTGGGCACTTCAGTTGTATTGGCACGCCCTTCCAAGAAAAAGCAGAAGAAGAATAGAAGGCATTTCTTTCTGAGATCACCCCTTGTGGGTGGAGGACGCAGACGAAGAATTCACCCACGGTATCCCCTACCTGTTGTAAGAGGCGACTAAAAGGTGCGACCAAGGGATGATCAAATTAGAACCATGAAACTACTTGTGATTAGTACCACCATGCGGCGAACACCATGGGTCGCTTTTACTTGCGCGTAGTACCACTATGTTGGTGACCAAATAGGTTTGTGATTAGTAGCAAACGAGAGCGCGACGGCTTTTACAGTATCTGTGATTAGTAGCACTATATGAGCGACACCATGGGATGAGGGAACCCATGGTTCTGGCTTGCCTATGATTAATACCCACTATATGAGGAACACCACGGGATAGTACGAGTTCCTGTGGATAGTATCCTTATGTGATGAACACGATAGGTTTGCGTCGCCTGTAAATGGCGCCGCAATGTGTGAAACACAGTAGGTATGTAATACATGTGCGAATTTCATTATCTGTGAGTAGTACCACAATGACCTAGATGTTAGGCCCTTTAAACAGCAATCATCGTCATCATCATCTTTCTGAGATCTTGCCTATTCTGAATTTCTCGAATAGGCCTCGCCGCAATGAAACTGTCAGATATCAAAAGGGAGAGATGGCCGTGGAAAACTGATAAATGATAAACTCTACATACTTTACGAAAGAAATACGTTGTTCAACAAGAATTGTTCAAAGGAGGAGCAGAGAATATCATGATTATGAATGTCGTTTAGAGGAAAACCGTATCGAGATTATCAGGCATTTTAAGTCTAACCACATGAGGATAAATAGGAGATCCAGCAGTTCTAACAATGAAACCCCGTAAAGCCCGAATGTTTATGCAGTAACAGGTTACATTGCAAACTAATTTGTTTAGTAGGAAGTGTCGGCCACCCACTCTTCGATAAAATAGCAAGAGTAACATAAATTATAGGGGTTCTGATGGGCCGTACCCCTAATATTTATGCAAACCTCGCAGCATAATCGTTGTGAAGGTAGACTATACTTGCTACCTGCTTCAGTACGTTTGCATTCTAACCTATTAATGCATCAAAATTCTTGCTCTACATAATGAGCAAAGAAAATTAAGAAGCATGATATTCTTGAAAACTGAAAAGAAACTCCTAGGATTCACAAATCAAGCACTTGGGCTCGAATGAGAACGCCATCATCTTACTTCTCTACTTTTTTTTTTTTGACCTTAATTAGGGCACAGCCCCGCCATTTCCCTAGTGTGAAAATGGGAAACCACGGAAACCATCTTCAGGGCTGCCAGCAGTCTGGTTCGAACCCATTATCTCTCGAATGCAAGTCGATAAGTACGTGACACATTTATTCTCACGTACACTCGTCACATACTCGGACTTGCCTTAACTATCGTCCACCCTTCCCCACCCATTCAGAAATATGAATCCACAACACCTACAGTTTAACGTGGAATCCCATGCGCAGGGAACCTAACGATGGAGACGATGACCTCTCAGGTTTTTACTTGATTGTTTTATATGCAGTATTATTTCGCACTCGTTTTTCATTCGGTGTTACAGCATTTCCTGTCATGGTTCTATAGTGATATGAATTAGAGTACTACAGGTATACGTTGTGTAAATATTTTTTTCCGACAACCGATAACATTTTATTGTCTGCTAGACACTATGGAACTCAGACAAATGGATCGGTCTGTCAGTCGATTGAGACGTAGAGTATAAACAATGAAGTGTACCCTGCGTGGCCTCAGCACGCTTCTCTCAGGTATGCAGATTGCGTAAGTTGCTCACTGCGCATATTCCAGACATTAGCTCATCACAGCACACATCTTCATTATTTGTTACTACGTTGTAATGTTTATGTTTGTAAGGAGTGTCTCCATCCGCCTGACATAGCCTTACATCACTTCCAGACGCATGCGCGTCGATATACAGTAACTTATATCATTATTTCAGGTATAGGCCAGTGGACGATAGCGGAGCGTTTTCACTGGTGTTACCAACACAAACGCAGAAGAAATCGGAGAAAATATGATATTGCACCAGGTCGTGGTTGATTCTTAAAGATGGCATAATGAATATTCCTTCAGTTTTAACAAACATGATCGCAGCACCATCATACTACTTACTCAATCGATACGTTAAAATACGTATCTCAGGCTGATTGAAATCTTCTGCGAATGATCCATGCAACTCATACAGGAAGACTGAATTTTTGGTGATTCTCCTTAATGTTTTAAGCAATCTGTGCTTTCCATAAATATCCGAACATCATGAAACAGTTGTGGTAACTGAATCTTACAATTTAAGACGATAAATGAAGATCACAAAATCCATAATCTATACCAAAAACTCAAACTGCAGTGGGTCCGATGACCTCGATATTAATAATAATAATAATAATAATAATAATAATAATAATTGCTTTACGTCCCACGAAATAATTTTACGGTTTTCGGAGACGCCGAGGTGCTGGAATTTAGTCCCGCAGGAGTTATTTCACGTGCCAGTATTTTTACCGACACGAGACTGACGTATTTGAGCACCTTCAAATATCACCGGACTGAGCCAGGATCGAACCTGCCAAGTTCGGGTCAGAAGGCCAGCACCTCAAACGTCTGAGCCACTCAGCTCGGCATCCTCGATATTAGGCCCTTTAAACAACAAGCATAATCATCATTATCATCATCAAACTGTCCGGCTTCGCGGCTAAATAGTTAGCGTTCTGGCAAAAACGTAAAGTTAAACCATTTCACTCAATTTTGACTTGAGTATTGAAGGTAGAGAAATGATGGTGCCATTTCGCGTGTTTTGGAGAGCTCTATCAAATATAAAAAGAATATTATGGTAATCATATCTGGTACAAATGTTATTCACAAAAAAAGCGTAAGAAAGGGGCTAGTTTTTAAAATGAACTTATTCCACAATTATTATCCTATGTTCATTTTTAATATTTCAATAAATAGATTTATACTTTGTTAGCCAACGGCCGTAGCCGTGTTGAAACACCGGATCCCGTGAGATCTCCGAAGTTAAGCAACATTGGGCGTGGTCAGGAGTTGGATGGGTTGCCACACGCTGTTGGTGGGGGGTAAGGGAGTGGAGGAGCGGAAAGGAACTGGCCACCCTACCGCACGTAAACTCCGGCTCAGGAACACCTCTGCGGAGGTTCGGACCTGCCTTCGGGCAGAATAACCCTTACCTACCTATACTTTCTTAAAAAGTTTGTGTGCCAGATTTTTTTATTATTTCTTAAAACTAAGGTCTCCAGTTCGGCTTGAAGGGCATTATATATGATGTGACAACAGCGTTACTAGTCAACTAAGATTAGGTTGAAGGAAGAATCCCACCTTCCAATACTTGTTTTTAACTGCTAGTCTAGGTAATTATAAAACACATTCCATCTTAAAATCTAGTTAAAAAGTACATATTTCGTTCTTAATGCGCAACATCCCAGCTCAAGAAAAGGTACAAAAATCTAAACAAACGAAGTAAAAACACTTATGATGATGGTGATGACGATAATATGAGACAAAAGGTTCCTTCATGTTGAGCTAAAACACTCAAAAGTTAATGTTCAAGCTTGTGATAAAATCCGTATGTAATGGATCTTCTTTCTTGAAAATGTTGGGGAAGTATGTACTTAAAATATCTTGAGGTTAGGCTGTAACGTTTTTAAATGTAAAATTTTAAATGCGATGACCGGGGGAATCTCCGTAAGAATAATTGAAGTTGAGGTTATTTTTTTAATTCTTATGAAGTTTTAAGATGTTGAAGGGAGTCTCCCGGGCGGTTCTGTATGTTTACTTCTTTACTAGAGTTATTCAACCAATGATTTTGCGGTTTGAGGTTATGTTATCTCACAATGAATCACGTGAGTATGTCATGCGCCATTATGCCGCCAATACGTAAACGTCGTTTGGTTGCAAATAAAAAAATGAAAGTGATGAAATATAGTGATAAAGAGTGGTCGTTCGGATGAAGATTTTGTGATAGTAAAGCGATTAACAAAGACAAATGATGAAGATAATCGACCTTCAAATAGTTCAAACAATATCAAAGTTCAGAAGCAACGTAAACCTCATCAAGAAGAACAACCAAAACGACGAATTACATCGTATAGTTTATAGACATCATTAGTGAGGAGTTCGAGAAGCAGGCTAAATAGTTTGAAAAGAAAGAAACTCAAATTCATCCTACAAAATATTTATTTTTTTTGTATGTAATTATAGTGAAAATGAAATGTCGTATGGCTTTTAGTGCCGGGATATCCCAGGACGGGTTCGGCTCGCCAGGTGCAGGTCTTTCTATTTGACACCCGTAGGCGACCTGCGCGTCGTGATGAGGTGAAATGATGATGAAGACAGCACATACACCCAGCCCCCGTGCCATTGGAATTAAAAAATTAAGGTTAAAATCCCCGACCCGGCCGGGAATCAAACCCGGGACCCTCTGAACCGAAGGCCAGTACGCTGACCGTTCAGCCAACGAGTCGGACTGTAATTATAGTAATAAATATTGTGTACATTTTAAGCAATCTCATGGTTTACTTCTTCTCCATGTCCTAAAAGTTCGCTTTTCCACAGTTCATGAAGGAACATTCCCAATGTTCTGTTGCTTGTCCAAAGGACTAGAACTTTGGATTTTATCCAAACAATTAACAATCCTAGGTATATTATTTTGGTCAGTTTTTTAGACTCTGTCCCTAAAACCATGATGTGAAATAACAATTGCAATGTACAGTAATGCGCAGAGGTGTTTATACAATGTCTTGCTTTATAAATCATAACTCCTAAACTAGTGGATATATTTAAATAATTATTTCACCAAAATGAACTAGAAGAGTGGAGTTATACATTTTTAAGGTCGAATTTTGAAGGTGTTATGCTTAACCGATCCTCTTAATCATTACAGGATCATTTTTGTTTTTTTGCTATTTGCTTTACGTCGCACCGACACAGATAGCTTTTATGGCGACGATAGGACAGGAAAGGCCTAGGTACGGGAAGGAAGCGGCCGTGGCCTTAATTACGGTACACCCCCAGCATTTGCCTGGTGTGAAAATGGGAAACCACGGAAAACGATCTTCAGGGCTGCCGACAGTGGGATTAGAACCCACCATCTCCCGGATGCGAGCTCACAGCTGCGCGCCCCTAACTGCACGGCCAACTCGCCCGATCATTACAGGATCAGACAGTGCATTATCTACTGTACTCAGTTTATTGTGGCAGTGTTTCCCCGCGGAGCCGATATTTTCTGTCGTATGAAGAATGTGTATCACGCTGTCAGATGGTGTTGGGAATTTCATCATCAACGAATATGGACGTGTCAAAACCAGGTCAGGGACAGTGGCCAGATTGGTGAGAAAATAGTTGGGCAGGCTGAGATTTTATAAATCTCGAAAGTAACAAACGTGCTCAATTCTTGAAAAATCACAGCCTTATTCTGCTAGAAATACCGAGCTTCTTAACCCATTAGAGGTCGAAACTTCCTTGCCTTCAAGAGGTTACTCATACCAGGTATGGAACAAAATTTAAAATATAATAACTATCTTAACTAAGTTGTATTTTTCACTTACACATTAATAAGAGAGTAGAAATATTATTTCAAATTAATAAAAAATGAATAATAAGAAAGAAACCTTCACAGCTCCGTAAGTGCGTATATACTAGCAAGTCCTTGGAAAGTTCTATACATTTTATTTCTATTATGTTTGGCATTCGTTGATTGTGAAAAAGGGGGGGACTTGGTCTATAAGACCAGCACAGGGTTTGTTTCAGCACTTGTCGGACTGAGTGGCTCAGACGGTTGAGGCATTGGCCTTCTGACCCCAGCTTGGCAGGTTCCATACTGGCTCAGTCCGGTGGTATTTGAAGGTACTCAAATATGTCAGCCTCCTCTCAGTAGATTTACTGGCACGTAGAAGAACTCGTGCGGGAGTACATTCCGGTACCTCGGCGTCTCCGAAAACCGTAAAAGTACTTAGTGGGACGTAAAGTAAATAAAATTATTAAAAGCCATGTCTTTCTCAAGGCTGCAATATTTCACTTGGTAAGCATTATAGTATGAGTCGTGATTTAACCATGTCTTTAAAAAATGCCATCTTGTATTATACATCGTTGAAAACCCTGTACCCTTGTGTTTCAGTATACTGTGAAATGAAATGGCGTATGGCTTTTAGTGACGAGAGTGTCCAAGGACAAGTTCGGCTCGCCAGTTGCAGGTCTTTTGATTTAACGCTCGTAGGCGACCTACGCGTCGTGACGAGGGTGAAATGATGATGAAGACGACGTAACACCCAGACCCCGTGCCAGCAAAATTAACTAATTATGGTTAAAATTCCCGATCCTGACGGGAATCGAACCCGGGACCCCTGTGATCAAAGGCCAGCGCCAAGGAGCCGGACTCATTATACTGTACTGTTTTAGTATTTCCAAACTTCCGATAGATAGCAGCAGTTACTAACAACCGGCTCACTGAGCAGTCAGCGTTGTGGGTTTCTCCCACTACGACGATCAGCAGCTTGGGCAAGCCACGTCCATTACCAACATCACAACAACCCTCCATCTCCTTACATCCCAACTCTACCACTACAACCCCTACCCAACCCACATCTAACTAGCAACCTATCTCCAATATATGCACTAGTAAACCAACTAAACACATTGTACTCGTAAAACCATTGTAAGCAACCTAATGTATGTAACTCATATGATGTATGTAACCCATGTATTTTTAACTCATGTATGTAACCCAGGAATCTCAATAAAAAGCACAGGAACAGATACTGCACCCTTAGCCAAGAGGCCAAATCCATTCACATCACCAAAATCAAAGCTTCTTCCTTTTAACCTCAAACTCCCAACAAATCCCCAAACCCCGCCAAATCTCCTGGCCAGAGAGAAGGCGTAACCTTCTAGGTGGCCCGCCCCTCCCCTTCGGAGAGGGGAATGAAAACATCCCCCTTTGTCCTTGGTCCTTGGGCAAGCCCCTCTGCAACCCGCCCACGATAGCTAAAGAGAAGAATACCGTCTGCTTTAGTTACTGTGTTGATGGAATGAATGTATCTCATGGGGAAAGATATTCCTTCATTGGGGTAATAATCTTACGTTAACACATGAAATTCAAAAGTTCTAAACTATCAAAGCTATATTTTTCAAATTTATACTAAAGATATGATATCAGAAGACAGTTCATAAAATGTCATTAGCCTACTGTGTCCTTCGTAGTTCATGCGATGTGGCCAAATTACTTCATTTTTATGGAACGCCACATAAAAGGCCCTCGTATTGAAAATTTAATTTTTTTTCAACTCCTTATTTTGTGAACAATTTCATCCTACATGCACTTTTTAAAACTGTCTTGGGTTTTAATGTGTTAATTATAGAAAATCCTCTAGATGTTTAAACATTTGTGCACCATCATTTTTGATTAAATATCATTGTATATAAAAATGTAAATATATTATTTTTCCTCAGAAGATCCAAGGCTGTTTTAATTCACCATATATCTCGAAAGTAATGTAGCAAGTTTGAGTTGCCTATCTCAAAAACTGTAATGAAAGGGGCATTTTATAGAGAGAAAACTACTGAAAATTTGAAGTATGAAAAAAAGCGATAAAAATGATCCGTATGCGCTACTTACACTAAAATTCGCAAGACAATTACATCGGCGCTGGAACCTTAAACATGGCGGTATGGGAGCGTGTATGCAATATTTCGATAGATGAAAGCCTGTAGTGTTTTATGGAATCAAAATGAAAATTTGAAAATTTTCACCGATTTTCTCGAAAATTCACTCATGGGATACCTTAACGTGGTTGTAATTTGAGGTTACAGATCTCGTCATATGATTATGAGACTATTTAAGGGTTTTATTAAGGATGTGTAGGATGCGTACAAGTCTGTGGTAAGACACCAATTAGAGTATGGTTCCAGCATATGGGATCCTTACCAGGATTGCTCCATTCGAGAACTGGAGAACATCCAAAGGAAAGCAGTACGATTTGTTATGAATGATTTCCATCAAACGAAGTGTGTTACGAAAATCATACAAACGTTGGTCTGGGAAAACTTGGGAGTAAGGAGACGAGATGCTCGACTAAGCAGTATGCTATTACATGTGATAAATATCATTCTTGATCCGTATTGATGATACTTGAATGGAATAATATCAATAAGTTAATTTATTGAATTTACCACCTAAACAATACAAAATGTCTTATTTTAGTTGGTTTACTTTGGCATATTAACTAAAATGGTACATGTTTCGCCTTGAATTCAGGCATCATCAGCCGTTATCTTAGCTTTAAAATAGAAACAGGCACCTGATTTATATATACATGAAATAAAACAAAAAACCTTGGAGAGACTAGAATTACAATTAACATATAGTAAAAGAATTAAAGTTAAGTTGGTTATAAATATATTACAATGAGTGAGTAAAATTACAATTGGTGAAAGTAATGGTGATATGACATTAGAAGGCTTCTGTTATAATTAAAAAGAAAGAACAAAGCACCAGTCTGTCATAAACGAGTGATAGGATTGCTAAAAATTATGTTGGCCGACCAGTTACAACGAAAATGACAATGATAATCGTATTTGATAGAAATGTAGCATAAAATAAAAGTGAAATATGGTCATGTGACCGTCAATATTTGTTGACTTAACTTATTGATATTATTCCATTTAAGCAGTATGCTCCAACCTATCAGTAGAGGGATGGAGTGGCAAATAAGCTTGGATGGTGTTTTTAAAAGTAGGAAATGTCATAATACTAACATATGTACCCGTTCTTCGCACGGGAATTGGTAATAGATTTCATGATGCCTTCATGAATTTATGCGAAGTTACATGCCTGTATTCAAATTTTAATACGGCATGTTAAACTGATATTCCTCTACAAAAGCAAGTGGCAGTAGTCTAACATGAGGTACGATAAAGCAGAACAGAATGGAGACAAAGTGAGGATGATCACAGAGTTTATTGAATAGTACAGTTCCTGGTATGAAGTTTTGCATAATTCTCCGTACTTCTCGGTTATATATTGTTGTTCATCTGAAACCGGGAGTGTCACAGTGGCTGAACACTCGTGAAACCAATCATTGACAAAGACCTCTCTTATTATCTGTTCTGTCGAAAGGAGGAAAATGGCTCTTTACTTAAACCCTGTAACCCACATTGAAATGACATGACAACAGGTAGAATTCCATTAAGTTTGGTTGTGCATATTTTGTGGGAGTGCAAAATAACGGTTTCGTATAAACCCCCAGTTATTTCAAGGATTTAGAAACAATATTGGCCCTAAAACCTACTCAAGAACAGGTGGATTCTAAATATTAAGTTTGGTAGATATATATCCAGTAGTTTTCAAGTTTTAAGAACTCAGACAAACAGATACCAGAGCCAAAATACTGTATATGCTGATGGTCATTATTAAACTGAAACGGATAATTGAACGAAAATTTCCCCAAAATAGTCAACGTACAGACAGACACGTGGTCGTTAAGATTTTATTTATATAAATATATACCGCCTGTTGCGCTTTCTGGATGGATGCAGTACTTTTGTATCCGTTTCTTGGCACAGGCCAGAGCAGTGTAGCTTCTACCGAAGTCCCAGTCTCATCCATGGCTGTGACAAAATGCAAGCTACTGGGGTATGGGCCGTGCTGAGTAGTGACATTTAGAGCACAACTAGTGTCTGAGTGTTATGAAAGGTGTTGCTCATAGGACCAGTCGTACTGCAGGGGCAGATTCTGGTCCAGTGAGGAAAGCAATGGCAAACTACCTCACTCCTCATCTTGCCTAGTACGCCTCATTTGGGATCTGCCATTGGTTTTTGCAGTTTCTCTATAACTGCATGGCCTTTGGTGGTGCTATTTGAGGATCCAACCAGCCTCTGGGATGATGACCGAACAGAGGAGAAAGTATTCGTTTCTAGGGAGAGAAATTAAGGATTAGTATAATTTGCCAAGGAAGATGTTAGATTTCCACCTTCTCTGAAATCATTTAAGGAAAGTCGAGGTAGAAAATTACAGGGAATAGGCCACCTTGCCAGTAGCGCTGAATGGAGATCTGTGGTAAATGAATGGAATGAATGAAGAATGATATGCTTTAGTATAATGGTTACAACTCTGATTGGTGTAAGTGCATTTCGTTTTGAAATAAATATTACTTCTCCCTCACAGGATAGTATACCTAACGAAATGATCCACTTTCAACCGCAAGCCATGATATAAAAGTAAAGAGAGCTTGCGCCACAACATTTCCTGTGATTTAATAAAGTAAATGCCTCGGCTTGGCAGACACATTCTAGCTGCCTTTCTCTTGATAAAACTCGGTCCGGTAACATCTCAGAGCCGTTCCGTGTTAGCCACAGGCTGTAATAGCGTTGCTTGTTCTCCGAATGTAATCGTCATATGTTATTTATAAAGCTTTGTGACCAGGGCAGGCCGGAAATTGAAAAATAAATTTTAGAGAGCTTTCTCGAGGAGAAACAAGGTACTAGTGCTTCCTTTGTTTGCAAAGAACTACAACCTCTAAGAGAACTTGCTATGCTACGGAAAACAGCTGGTGCATTAGAAACTGTGTTTCATTTCAGATTGCGGTCAAGTCCGTATTTAGTATTATAAATAGCCTCAGGATTGTTAGGCAGTAATAGGTTAGAATGCAAACTAATTTGGTTATGAAGTGTCTTCTAGCCCGTTCTTCCGTTATGTAGGGGTTATAATGGGCCGTACCCCTAAAGTTTATGCAAGACTCATAACATAACCATTATGTAGGGTAGACTATACTTGTTACCCGCTTGAATAAGTTTGCCTAAAAGCCGGACTCTGTTTATGAATTTTCTCCTTTTCATGAGCTACATGTCTGTGAGGAGACGTGTGTCAGGAAGGAATTGCTAAGCATGTGTTTACTATTTCCATAGCCGTGCGCACTAAGTTAGAAACATGGCAAGTTACATTTTTGACCCTATGCGGTGAACAGGTTTTAATAATAATAATAATAATAATAATAATAATAATAATAATAATAATAATAATAATAATGTCGTGTGGCGTCCGGAGAGGTCTGGTGTAGGTCTTTCGATATGACGCCTCATGGGCAACCTGCACGTCTGTGAGGATGGAACGCTACATGCGATTAATTCACACACACAGTCTCCGAACTATTGGAATTTTCCAATAAAGGTTAAAATCCCCGACGCGGCCGGGAATCGAACGTGGGACTCCTTGGAAGAAAGGCCAGCTAACCAGTAGACATGGAGCTCGACAGTTGAACAAGTTAATTGTTTGAAAAGTACGTAATAAGTAGGCAACCAGTGCTAATTGAAAACCCATTCAGACAATTACCAAATTTTGTGGGTATTGATTTGTGGCCACGTACGAGTATATCAACCTCGTGAAAATTCGACAAAATCAATGTCCGCCACAGTAAAGACTCAGTAAAAATCATAAATTGCCACTGACCTTCATTTAGGGCAGTCGCCCAGGTCGCACATTCCCTATCTGTTGTTTACCCGGTCTTTTCTTAAATAATTAGAAAGAATTTGGAAATTTATTGAACATCTCCCTCAGTAAATTATTCCAATCCCTAACTCCACTTCCTATCAAAGAATAATTACCCGAATGTGTACTCTTCAATTCCAAATGTATTTTCATGTTATGATCTTTCCTACTTTTAAAAACATCACTCGAACTTATTCGTCTATTAATGTCACTCCACGCCGTATCTCCACTGACAGTTCGGAACATACCACTTAGTCGAGCAGCTCGTCTCCTTTCTCTCAAGTCTTCCCAGCCCAAACTTTGCAACTTTCTTGTAACGCTACTCTTTTGTCGGAAATCACCCAGAACAAATCGAGCTGCTTTTCTTTGGATTTTTTCCAGTTCTTGAATCAAGCAATCCTGGTGAGGATCCCATACACTGGAACCAAATTCCAGTTAGGGTCTTACCAGAGACTTATATGCCCTCTCCTTTACTCCCCTTGTCTGATAATGTGTGATTCAAAAACTACCTCTTATTTTCTAACAACATTATAAGAAATTAAGTTCCCAGAATGAGACTACAAATCAATTTTTTCGATTGCAAATGTTAAATACATCCAAGCTCTTAGTCGTGAAATTAGCAGCGTTTCGCCCCAGTTTAGCAGGCATTTATACAAATTGAGGAACATGCTTCCCTTAGGGCACCGTCACTGTATTGTCCTACTTAAGAGGCTCGCAGTGGTGTCTTGGAAAGGTGTAGCAATCCAACTGATGAGCCCACTGCTACACTGGGAATTTCACTACTTAAAAGACCTAAAGAGCGTGAAGCTGCCGGCCCCGTAGTGTATGGGTAGCGTGCCTGCCTGCTACCCGGAGGCCCTGGGTTCGATTCCCGGCCAGGTCAGGGATTTTTACCTGGACCTGAGGGCTGGTTCGAGGTCCACTCAGCCCACGTGATTAGAATTGAGGACATATCTGATTGTGAGATAGCGGCTCCGGTCTAGAAAACCAAGAATAACGGCCGAGAGGATTCGTCGTGCTGACCATACGACACCTCGCAATCTGCAGGCCTTCAGGCTGAGAAGCGGTCGCTTGGTAGGGCTGTAGTGCCATGGGGTTTGGTAAAGAGCGTGAATGAATGTTTTAATGTTAAAAACATTTCTTAGAACACAAAGTAGGGGTTCCTATACTTCGAAAAATGTAAAATTAAGCTCCTCAACTGCGCCGAAAGTTGAAGGGCAAAATGGCCCGAAGAGGTTTCGAATTGTGTGCTCTGGATAGCTCTATCAAACTTTAAAAAAATGAAAAATCACTTCCTACCTAAATGCAGTTCCAGTAAAACAGCCTAAAATCCCTTGTTTCTTTACGTTTTACGGACACAGATAGGTCTTATGGCGACGATGGGATAGGAAAGGACTAGGAGTGGGAAGGAAGCGGCCGTGTCCTTAATTCAGAGAGAGCTCCAGCATTTACCTTGTGTGAAAATGGGAAACTACGGAAAACCCATCTTCAGGGCTACCGACAATTGGGTTCGAACCCACTATCTGCTTGATGCAAGGTCACAGCTGCGCATCCCTAACCGCACGGCCATCTCGCCGGTCGTTTTCTTTTTTATTCAAATCCTCGCCAAATAAATATATCTGTAATGTGCTCAGGCATTTCTTGATTTTTTTAAAAAATCTCCGCACCGAATGTAGTTATAAGGGCTTATATGAAATGCTGTACTGACTCACATTAGCGCTCGTAGTGGTGGTTAAGTGAAACAATACATTGACTCATATTAGCGCTCGTAGTGGTAGAAAAAGGCAAACTGCTAACTAATCGACTGGATAACGATGATTAAGAAAAGGATTGTAATTTTTAGGAATGAATTAATATGGAATATATTATCATACATTATTATAATTTATTTACCAAAAAATCGCAGCTCATATCCCTAGGATGTTTTCAACATTGAGTTGCTTTCCTAAAGGGATAGTAGAGTAGATTTTTAACTTTGTATTTTAATCACCTTGTTGTCCAGTATTCCATGTTGAACTTTGTATTTTAGTGTCTTCCTGAATCCACCGATCTTATCTAGAATCAACGTGCCCGTTATTCAATTGCGGCGGAATTCAATCCACTGTCTTAGAAAGTCGGTTGACCTCGCTTACGGCGAGGTGCTGTCTGAACAACAAGGGTATCCTATTACAGTATCTGTACGGAGAGAGACCAGGTGATAAGAGAGATTCTGTAAACAAAGTCATTAAAGAACAGTGGCCATTGTGAGGGAGCGATCACCTCTGGGACACGTCAACACAGCACGCACATTGCATGAGCATCAGAGCCGGGATACGGGAAGTGCTGGTGATTGTTTTAACTGGGTAACCATCCTCTAATCAGATGGGGAAACAGGAACAGGCCTCTGACTTCGAAGCATCTGGATATCGACAAACGATAGGATGCTTCATGATGATGCTTGTTGTTAAAAGGGGCCTAATATCTAAGGGCTTCGGCTCAAACATACGATAGGAAAGGGCCTCGAACTGCGTGGTAATGAGATTCCCTAGGCTTCACAAACCCAGTGCCGTAGGGGTCGGTAGTTATATTTTAATTTTACTTTATTATCACTTGTAATATTAAGCTAGTAGTAAGCTCAACGTATAGTATTGTAAGCCGTAGTGTGAGGCACTGGAAATACTTACGTTCTGTGTGAATTTGTATGTGATGATGCTGAATTTAGAATGTTAAACTATATTCCGCATGGCTCTACTTTTAAATTCACATTATTTTGGCTCTGTCTGGTGGTTATGCGCTGAAGCATAGACATTCAACCAATCCCAAGCTGCTATTCATATCGATTTATATCGGCAGAGCGCGATCTCGAAACCTAGTAGCCAACTCTAATATTTTCATTCACCACGTGGTTAACCTGTCTCCCTCAGCGTGTGTGGTATTCGGTACGGTTCACGATCTTTTGCATTTTCCTTCAGTAATTGGTGTGTTTTTCATATTGTTGGAGGGTTTTAGTGACTCTGAGATCAGTGGAGTGTTTCCTTTGTAGGCCATAATCTCCTTCCTAGTGGACAGTGATGTGTTATCTCCTCATTATCCTTTATTATTAATAATATATTCTGTTACTAGTGTCAGATGTTGTTAGTAAGTGTAGTTTTTTATTAATTTATTTGCTGTTTACCGCGGTCGTAGTGCATCTGCTGTCCTCGCGGGCGTAGCGCGCTGGCAACAGAGGAAGGGCGATGCTCATTTGTTTTGCGAAACGTCAATTTTGAAGTAAGGCCGTGCGCAGTATAGTAGTATTTCTTGTAATGTTTTCTTTCCATGGAATTCCGTGTTGTACTTGTTGTTGTTGTTGTTGGTTAATGATGTTTTAGCTTGTTTTGTTTTTTTTGCTAGGGGCTTTACGTCGCACCGACACAGATAGGTCTTATGGCGACGATGGGATAGGAAAGGCCTAGGAGTTGGAAGGAAGCGGCCGTGGCCTTAATTAAGGTACAGCCCAAGCATTTGCCAGGTGTGAAAATGGGAAACCACGGAAAACCATTTTCAGGGCTGCCGACAGTGGGATTCGAACCTACTATCTCCCGGATGCAAGCTCACAGCCGCGCGCCTCTACGCGCACGGCCAACTCGCCCGGTTTAAGTTGTTTTAATCATCACACTACTGTAAGTGACCATTGCGACTGGCATGTTTCCCGGTTGCGATGTATTTGTTATGATAATAATTATTATAAATACAGTGTGTTTCTATATTCCCAATACAGACTGTGGGGGCTTGCAGTGGGGGACCAAGGCAGTTAAGTTTAGCATAAGAACTTGTGTCTGGAAACGTACCGTCTTCCCGCTACGCGTAAAAAAACCACCACAACACACGTTCAAATCTCCCGCATTGTCGGCTCCACTGACTAGCGCACGTACGTTAGTGAACGATCACGAGATGTCCAATACACCTACAAGTTTGTTGACATTCCATGCCATTCAGTTGAGTGTGTAATCCGCACGGAGACGTCTACAGTACTACAGTACAGCAATAATTCTTTACTACGTACCCAGCAGTAACACGCACGTACAGTAATTCATCTGCACCCGATTACTTGGCCTGCACGTTCACCCGACTTGATACCGCTAGACTACTACGTGTGGGGTCACATAAAAACTTGATTTACAAGACTCCTGTGGAATCCGAGGAAGATCTAATGGCGCGGGTTATGGCTGCGGTGGAGGACCAGGGATTGGCGGTCGTGTGTACGAGAACATGATACGTAGGTACCGCATCGGTGTTGACGTCGGTGGTCGTCACTTTGAACTCCACATGTAATTGGATCCAGACGACAAGCAGCAGGAGTCGGACAGAGCGTCGAAAATGCGGAAGCTGTGAACGTGTGCTGTGGTGGTTTTTTCGGGTAGTGGGAAGATGGTACGTTTCCGAACACAAGTTCCTATGATAGACTTAACCGTCTTGGTCCCCACTGCAAGCCCCTTAATGTCTGTAAAGGGAATTTAGAAACACACTGTATAGTAATAGTAACAAACGAGCATTTACCAAGGGAAGTCAGGCAGGAAAGACGAAAATGAGGGGCCTGGTACAAGTAAGTGCTTTCAATATAAAGAATTTCGAGATGCTGATCACGTCAGACAGGACGACACTTGAAAAGTAGACCGAAAGAACATATCGTCGTGGCCCCTCGAATATGTGACCATGTTCAGGGGAGAAATACGACCCGCAGCGCCTGTAACACCTACTGTAGAACGAAAATTCATTGATACAGTTGATGCAATACTGAACCTTAGATGCCAGAACCTTTCTGGTCAGAGTTCTACGCTGAAATATTATCACATAGCGGTTTTTCCGGTCACGGAAATAATAAAAACCCACACAGCTGCAGTTCCTCAAACACCTTACAACGAACAGTCGTGTCTTCAGTACGAATTAGAATCTCAAAATTCTTCATATTGAAACTAAGGGCGCCATACTAAATTCGTTATGAATAATGTGTGTTAAAAATAACGAAGAACATGTATAAATCAATGTACGTCTTTTCTTTATTACTCCATGATTAATACATTGTACAGTTCCAACACTTAGCTTATTTCCGCTATCCTTTGTCTTTACCTTGTGTTTATGTCAGATCTTCACCTGCAGATGCCAAGTCCTACTGTTTTGACATGAGCATGTCTTAGAGCTAGGTGTCATCGGAAAATTTGTGTAACAAAATAGTGTCACGTAACAAAATCTATGAAAGAAGCGTTACCTTGCAACCGTGCAGGCTGTCTTTTGCATGGTCATGACTGAGAGATATATTTATAATCATTCCACTTTCTCATAGGGAAATTTGGTGAATGAAAACCTACAATTTTTTTCCAGTCTTTGACCGTGTCAGGGATGTAATGAATGAAGCAGATATAGGCTATTAGTACGATGGGGTTGCCACTCCCAAAGTGATTTATTAATGACTGATAGATGCTATGAAATGATAATGGAGAGTGTTGCTGGAATTAAAGATGACAGGGAAAACCGGAGTACCCGGAGAAAAACCTGTCCCGCCTCCACTTTGTCCAGAACAAATCTCACATGGAGTGACCGGAATTTAAGCCACGGTATCCAGCGGTGAGAGGCCGACGCACTGCCATCTGAGCCACAGAGGCTCTAGGGAAATTTGATATTCTTTTAAAATTGATGTTACATAGGCCTAATATATGTATTATTAGAAATATGCACCACAAACCTATTACGCTTGCCTAGCAGGGAGAGAGGTGATACTCCCATGTGGAATGTCCCAGGTGGCGGTCAGGGGGGGGGGTCCTAACCGGCTTCCCGGCGGGCTTGAACGAAATACAATAGCTCTCCCGTACCAAGCACACAACCCCCTGTCGGTGGGGGACGCAGACGAAGCATACACCCACAGTATCCCCTGCCTGTCGTAAGAGGCGACTAAAAGTGGCGACCAAGGGATGATTGAATGAGAACCATGAGAGTACTTGTAATCAGTACCATCACGCGGGGAAAACCGTGTGTCGCCTTTATTTGCTAGTAGTACAATAGGTTTGTGATCACTAGTAACAGAGGGTGAATCAGTGTGGGTTTTACAGTACGCGTGATCAATACCACAACATGCGGAACACCACGGGCTTACGTTGTCTGTGATTAGTACCGCTATATGAGCGACATTGTGGGTCTGCGTTCCCTGTGATTAGTACCCACTTTGTAAGGAACACCACGGGATACTAAGAGTCTCTGTGATGAGTACACCTATGTGAGGAACACCATGGGTTTGCGTTGCCTACGAGTGGCGCCATAATGTGAGAAACACCATAGGGGTGCGTTACCTGTGCGTATTACATTACCTGAGAGTAGTACCACAATGTGTGGAGCACCGTGAGTCTACGTTAGTCATCATTAGTATCGCTACATGACAAATACCATGGTCCTTACTTTCCTAGTGATAAGTACCATTGTGAGGGGCAGTTGACCTGTATTTTGGAACCATTTAGACAACAAGCATAATCGATTCAGGACTCTGGTTTGGGAGCAGTCGCTTGGTCAGTATATGCTACTGATTTAAATAGATTTTGCGGGTCGGATTCCATGATTGTTTTAAGTTCATAATCATTTAGGCTCATTAAGTCTTTACTTTTTTCATACTCATTGTTCATTGCCTCTTTTTTAATACTAAGATTTTTAACTTTCAGTGTTGCGAGTTGGATCAGCTGATTATTCTTAATTCATATTCGTCCATTCATTGTTCATCATCACGCTTTGGTTCTGGTCAGTGGATGAGTTTTGGAATTTGAAATTATCATTACATTTCATCTCATTTCGTGCCATTAGGGGCCGATGACCTAGATGTTAGGCCCCGTTAGAGAACAAGCATCATCATCATTATCATCGTCATCAGAAATATTCAGCCTGTACTTAATATATGTAACAAAACCTGGTATGTTTTCCTCTTATATTTACAGGCTGAGGATGACATTGAATGAAGTCGAAACTTAAGTTCCTGAATTGGAATGATTTGTACGGGGAAAATATCTAAAACTTACCAAAATAGTCTTTATTATTTATATGAACACTGTACTACTGTAATACAACGTGCCTATTCATCTCACCCTGAGAGGGACTTGCGCAACACCTGTCCACCAGTATTATTTTTAAAAATTGGCAACACTTTTAAAGTCGTGCAATCCCAGTAATGTAACCCTGTTTTTTTTTTCTCCAGTCCGCCTATACCACCAGCTACCTTCTTCTTCTCTGCTAAATCTCTTCCTAGCATACATATTAATGTTCTGAAAATCCAAACTCTAATTATCATTTCACCAACTCTGTAGTAATCTGTATTCGTTTTCTTCCATGAAATAGTTGCTTTCTCCTTATCTGGGGCTGTGCCAGTGCTAATTGCGAACTTAAGAGGTGGTGTTCGTTAAGAACTTTGAATACTAATGTTTCTTACCCGGTTTGTGGTTTGCATACATGGTATATAATTCCATACACAAGAAATTCAAGCGTTCTCAGAGAATTATTCTTATAGCAACTCTCTTTCCAAGTCGATTTGGTTATTTCGTTTCATCCTTTAAGTGCTATGCATTTCCATATGCCTAAACAATCTCTATGCTAAATTCTTTTCACACAACTTAGCCTCATTCTACATCAAGGTCTTAAGTCAATTTACCACATTCTCTCTCTCTTACTATTGGTTCCATGTAGACTATCACAATACAGCAGGTAGATCTACTGTCAAATGACAACGCCTCAAACAGCTGGAATTTGGAAGTAAAAGGATGCCCGGGTAGCTATGAACGTTGCCGTCAAGTGTTACGAGCCAACCTTCTCCTAGGCACCATCGGTGCCAGGCCGGAGACCTCCCAGCGAGTCCGAGGACATGCCGCGGCCTCTCCTTCCATTGTGCTATAGTCTGGTTTTCCCGTGCACCTTCTCGATGACGAAACGAGAATGTTCCGTCTCTAACCGAGCCTGGAAGATTCTAGAACTCCGTCACCAGTGATATAAAAAGGAGGGAGTATAACACAAGAAGTTGAAATAAGAGCCTGCTAGTTATAAAGACTAGTTCCGCCAGCTGGTGTGACAGAAAGAGACGGGAGAGTATGAAAGAGTAGACTGTAAACGCCCTGTTGCTTTCTCCCTCTCCTCACTATGCACAGCTTTGTTTTAACATTTGCAATTACTTAACACATTTTCGATAGGGTAAATTATTATATTCCAACAAAGAATTCAGCGAAAATCTCGCATCCACCACAGTGTAACAATCAGCATACGAGAGACGGTAGCACTGGCTATTTAGGCCAGGGTGTTTGCAAGCCGCGTGCGATGACTGACAAAGTACGAAGCTACAGAAAACACAGTAGAGACAATACGCGACACTGCGAGATATTGAGGGACAGCGATTAGAGCTCTGTCTAGCGGAGTGGCCTGGAGTTAATGATTCTGTCATAAGCGCACGTGTATTTGTTTGTGAAGTTTTTGACGATATTTATGCGTTTTCAGTAAGTTGGCATAAGTAAATAGTAGCGTGTGTTATTCCTTTATATCTCCTCTCAACATGAGTGGAAAGATATTTGCTGTGTTTGGCTGCAATAACTATGAAGTGCAGAAGGATTCGCGGTCTTTCTTCCGTTTCCCTCGTGACAAGACAATGTAAGTAAATACTGTGTTTGCATCCATATTCTTCAAGTGACACGAGGTTTTTTTTAGTACAGTACTTCCTAAACTTCTGACCTGCGCGACCAATATTTTAACTGGCTTAAAATATAATAATCTTATCTTATTGTATACTGCAGCAGTTAGCCTTCAATACGGATGTGTTGTTGTAGGTGCGATCTGTGCATTTTGATTTAATTCAGGAAAATGCATTGTGCATATGCGTGTGGCTGCTTGTGTTCCAAGTCACCCTATTTGGAATGCCGTAATGCGTTTTCAAGCACTGAATAAAATATGGGTGACTTAAGAAATGTACATATTTTGTTGAAACAAAATTATGATGCAAATTTGTTTTATGCTAATGTAATGGCAAATATTGCTTATAGGGAAATTTTGAATGTTTCTGAGGCTAAATTTATAGATTTTCTTTCTGTTAGTAGGCTTCAAGTTGGGGGGAAAATTGTCCAGCTCTTAAATGTTAATTCATTGAATCATGTGTGTAAGGAATGCGCCAATATTTTTATTGACGAGTGTCTTAATGTATCGGTGTGACGTAAAGCAAGTTGTGAAAAAAAGCTTTATTTACCGAGAGAGTTGGCCGTGCGGTTTGGGTAACGTAGTTTCAGCTTGCATTCGGGAGACAGTGGGATTGAACCCCACTGTCGGCAGTCGTGAAGATGATTTTCCGTGGTTTCCTATTTTCGCACTAGGTAAATGCTGCGGCTGTATCTTAATTAAGTCCACCGTTTCTTCTTACTTCATTGTTAGAAATCGTTTTCTACAACTCTACATTGTACATTAATAACCGGAAGTACAAATTTTTGAAGTGAGTGATTACACACACAAATTAATTAAAGTGGAAGAAAATGAAAAAATTTCTAATTTTTTTCTAAAATAAACTGCAGAAACTTAAAAAATGTATTCAAACAACGGATCTTGTGAAATGTTCTAAAAATAGGTTTGACTAACATTTCTGTACAACAATTTAACCTACAGCCCTAATATGTTAGACAAAGTAGGGCTTTTTCATGGATAATAAATAAATAATCGGAAGTAATAATAATGTTATTGCTTTTATATCTCGCTAACTAACGGTTTTTTCAGACGCCTAGGTACCGGAATTTAGTCCCACAAGAGTTCTATTACGTAAATCTACCGGCACGAGGCTGACATATTTGAGCACCTTCAAATACCACCGGACTGCGCCAGGATTGAACCTGTCAAGTTGGGGTCAGAAGGTCAGTACCTCAACTGTCTGAGTCACTCAGTCCGGCTAATCGGAAACACACAGGGACAGAACTTACTAGCATATCACATGCAACACTTTCTTACGTGAAATATTCAAAATGCCCTCCGCTAACATTGATACATACATCAACCCGCCGCTCAAAGAACACGTCAACGCATCCAGGATTAATGTCCTATACAGAGTTGTAGAAAATGAGTTCTAGCACGGAATTTACGCGTTTCCGGACCCATATCCATATAACACATTTTTCTTCTTCTACGTGCCAGAAAGGTGTCCTGAAAGTTTGGCCTACTTTATTGTTGCACTCTGTATATTCTCTAAGCGTCACCGAGATTAATAACTCAATTTAATGTTTACACTTTCATTCAGAGGAAAACTTTAACTTACAATATTTGTAAAGGTGTATATGGATCGCTTTGTATTTATTGGATGGATTATTAACAGAATATCTGCACCACTTAATATGACGTTCCAAGTATTACCGAAGAGCGGGAGACGATGTCGTAGGAAAAGGTTTTTACTATCTGAATCCATCTCTTTTTAGTTTCCACTCAGTTAATTTATAATTGTTACGCTCTTCATTCTGCCGAAAATAACTTTGAGTAAATACATTTATAAATTACCTGAAAGAGAAAACATATGATAATGGTATTATATATGGAAAGGAAACAACTTAAAAACAACTTTAAAATACTTAGAAATAAATATGTATGTTTATTTATGTTTAATACTTAACAACGTGATATCTGGGACTTATCTTAATGATTTCCTCCTTTGTCTCTACTCCAGAATTTACTGAGAGTCAATATTTGAATGTGACTTGGAAGAACCTGATGATGCTCTTTCAAAACAAAACATGTCATTCTATTTTAATTAAGTTGTTTCTTTTGTGGGTGTTACCATATGTTTTCTGTTTCAGGTAATTTATAAATTTATTTACTCAAAGTTAGTTTTGGGAGAGAGGAGAACCTAAAAGTTATTTAAAAAGTAAGGTCAGGGTCATTCTGCCCGAAGGCAGGTCCGAACCTCCGCAGAGGTGTTCCTGAGCCGGAGTTTACGTGCGGTAGGGTGGCCAGTTCCTTTTCGTTCCTCCATTCCCTTACCCCCACCAACAGCGCGTGGCAACCCATCCAAATCATGACCACGCCCAATGTTGCTTAACTTCGGAGATCTCACGGGATCCGGTGTTTCAACACGGCTACGGCCGTTGGCATTTAAAAAGTAGTATAAAGAATCTCGAGGACGTCAGAAGGAAATGAGATGTGAAAATTAATCTTAGATAAAGCGAGTAACAGGAGGCAAAGAAAGGTTGTATCGACAAGGATTAGGCTTTGGAACATTGACGAATGAAGCTTCATGAAAGCAGGGAGAATAATGTCCGGCCCCGTGGCTTAGGGGGCAACGCGTCCGCCTGTCACCCGGCGGGCGCGGGTTAGATTCCCTGCCGGGTCAGGGGTTTTTAATTTTAATGAGTAATATCTTATTCATAAGTTAGAAGTAACAGACATGAAAGTAGCAAGAATGATTGCTGGTACAAACAGGTGGGAACAATGGCAGGAGGATACTCGGAACGAGGAGATAAAAGCTAGTTTAGGAATGAACTCGATGGATGAAGCTGTACGCATTAACCGGCTTCGGTGGTGGGGACATGCGAGGCGAATGGAGGAGGATAGGTTACCTAGGAGAATAATGGACTCTGTTATGGATAGTAAGAGAAGTAGAGGGAGACCAAGACGACGACGGTTAGACTCTGTTTCTAATGATTTAAAGATAAGAGGTATAGAACGAAATGAGGCCACAACACTAGTTGCAAATCGAGGGTTGTGGCGGCGTTTAGTAAATTCTCAGAGGCTTGCAGACTGAACGCTGAAAGGCATAACAGTCTATAATGATAATGTATGTATGTATGTATGTATGTATGTATGTATGTATGTATGTATGTATGTATGTATGTATGTATGTATGTATGTATGTATGTATGTATGTATAATATCCCTGGCCTGGGGACTGGGTGTTTGTGAGTCTTAATCTTCCTTTCCTCACACACAACATTCCTCACTACCGTCATTCCAATTACTCGCAGGTTCATACAATATGGTGCCAGTAGGGGCAAAATATCCACATGGTTCGCCGCCCCGAACAAATTGCATTTTTTAAAACGGAGCAAATTGTTGCGAAAGATGGCTGAAGTCTGTTCGTTATGAAGAAATGAAAGCCATATTATGTCTCTTCATAACTTTTAGGAATAGTTTGTTTCAGGGTGAGAATAGTTGCTCCACAGTCCTTGGAAGCGACCTGCTGAGAGTCTGTCTGTGGAGACACGACGCCTACAGACAGTCCTTCTAGCACATCCAGGACCACGCAATTATGCAAATCTGTCGTCTAAAAGTGTTTTCAATCCCATTGTATCTCGTTAATGTCTAACCCTTGCAACATGCAAATTACACTCCATGGAGACGACGAGATGTGTCCACAAGCATTCAAGTATCCGCTCAGAAAACAGTGGATCCACTTAGACAATGCTGTTGTTTGAGTCGTAAGTCCATAGACTTCCATGACACCCTATCCTTTGCTAAATTTTCATTTCTACATAACTGTTGCATCCTACATCTGCTCTAATCTGCTTGTTATATTCATACCTTGTACCACTCTTACCACCTACACTTCTCTCAAAAACCAAACTGGACAAGTCCTGGGTGTCTCAGGATGTGTCCTATTATTCTATGTCTTCTCGTCAAATTTCGCCAAATCGATCTCTCAACAATTCGATTCAGCACCCCTTCATTCGTAATTCGATCTATCCGTCTCACCTTCAGCATTCTCGTGTAACACCAAAAGCTTCTATTCTCTTTCTTTCTGAGCTAGTTATCGTCCATGTTTCACTTCCATATAATGCCACTGTCCAGAAGAAAGTCATCATAAAAATCATTCTAATTCCTACATTGATGTTCTTAAGTAAGGCCTCCCTTTTTTGTGGAAGTCTGCATTTAATGTTCTCCTTACTTCTGTCAACGTTAGTTATTTTATTACTGAAGTAACATTGTTCATCTACTTCCTTTACGACTACAATTCCTGATCTAATAGTTCCCGTATCACCTGACTTCATTCCAGTGCACTCCATTACTTTAGTACTGTTGTACTCCTTACCCAAGACTCCGTCCATACCATTTAATAGTTTCACGAAATCTTCGTCAGTCTCAGATAAAATAACAATATCATCGGCAAATCTCAGGGTTTTTATTTCATCCCCTTGGACTGTGATTCCGTTTCCAAATTCCTCTTTACTTCTCTTTACTGCCTATATGAACATTGAAAGTGAGCGGAGACAAACTGCAGCCTTGCCTCACATCTTTCTGGATAGACAATATTGTAGTATAACACAAGGTAGAATGCAAAATCCTGTGTAACAAGGCCCGGTGGAATGAGTTTAGGAAGGAGGTAGCGGGTTTTAAAAATGTACTGACCGGGCGAGTTGGCCGTGCGCGTAGAGGCGCGCGGCTGTGAGCTTGTATCCGGCAGATCGTAGGTTCGAGCCCCACGATCGGCAGCCCTGAAGATGGTTTTCCGTGGTTTCCCATTTTCACACCAGGCAAATGCTGGGGCTGTACCTTAATTAAGGCCACGGCAGCTTCCTTCCAACTCCTAGGCCTTTCCTGTCCTATCGTCGCCATAAGACCTATCTGTATGGGTGCGACGTAAAGCAACTAGCAAAAAAAAAAAAAAAAAGAAAAAAGTACTGTACATTTCTACGTTATGTCAATCCATCTTGTTAAGTTAGCCACGTGGAGATTAATGATTTTCTATCAATCTGGGAAGTTCAGCCCTCGCAGATATAGCCATTTTTAAAGGAGAAGTAGTTCAAGGTTCTATATGTTGTAAATGGTCTCATGTACATATCTGAAAAAATTATTAAAAGTAAATAGGCCAAATAGATTTATCAGAATCACATTTAGACGAGGACGAAAACTGGTGATGGTTATGGAAACGCTTTTAAATGTATTATTATTATTATTATTATTATTATTATTATTATTATTATTATTATTATTATTATTATTATTATTATTATTATTATTATTATTATTATTATTATTATTATTATTATTATTATTATTGATCCGAGGTATCTGTGGAACAGCAGAGGTGAAAGAAGGTGCGGGCTGGAATAGGTCTCAACTACAAAATTAAAGTTAATTAAAAACTTTAACAAAGGTTATATTTTCTTTTCAAAATCAACAAATAACAACAACAGAGTAACAGGTACCAAGTAGCAGGAAAACAAGTTAAGAAATTACATTTGGTGGGGTTCAAGCCCCGGGTGAATAATTAATGAGCTCCAAGCTCCACTTTACCAATATGCAATCAGACTACCTGGGGCAGAATTCCCCTGAAATCAAAGAGCACTTGCTCTCACCTAACACATTCCGGCCTTCTAGAGGCACTCAAAACCTAATTCGAAACGAGCGAACCGGCTCTCAGTTACTCACGCCTATTTAAGGCATCCTCGACTTTTACAATCACATGCCTGCAGGCACAACTTACAAATTTACACAGGGGCACCATGTACCCAACCTACTGGGCCTACTCAGAAAAGGAACAGGTTACTTACATGGCCCAAAATACCAAATTGACTGGAGGCGTAGCTAGCACTCCTAATACACTTTTAAAACCTACTTGGCACTAGGCCGCTTACACAAGGGCTAATCCCATACTAAGGAGGTGACTCGTAGAAGAAAACTTTATTATATTAATAAAAGAAGAAAATCGGCAATGAAAACGTAGTCACTTCAAAACAATATGAGTGGGAGCTCGAGAGGGTTAGGCACTCTCTATCCCAATTTGTAGTTAAAGAGACGGAATTTTTACCAGATGTCTTTTACATTTTAAATGTAGGTTACATGAGAAAAGTTTCGAACCTGCCCCGTGGGTTAAACTGCTGAGCTAGCAAGAAATAAAGTTATTAAACGGCCATTACCTTGTTGATGAAGTGCTGCCCGAAGAAAGAGGCGCTTCCCTCCCCCTGCTACATATTCACACACTAAGCAAGATGTCGATGGAGTGGCGACGAGCCAAGAACCTCAGCAGTTTTATACCCACAAGGAAGCTTCGAGACCTTTCATGAAATAAAAGCGCCACACCCCTTCCCTTTATTGGCTAACATCAAAAGTTACACACAACATGAACAAGAAACCTAGGATTGGAGGAAAATTAATTTAGAAAATTCGGGATTGGCTGAATTCAAAACTGGCGGAAACAGAGATCAATCTTGCCAACCCAAAAACTGAAAGAAAGAAATTTAACAACGAACAAACTTATGGATACAAGGTTTCTTCAAAAACAGTTCCATCACTTCGCACCAGAGTGCACAATCGTAGTCTTTTCTCTGTAGAGACATCTAGAAGAGAATGTCCACACTTCTTGATACAGGGCAAAACAAACACAATTCGAAATAGACACAGTTCAGAACACTTCAAAATTACCAAATTTACAGCAGTGACATCTTCCGAGAAACCGTTGAGTTAATTCAGTTTGTTAAAGTTCAGGCTTTCTCCTGTAGAGGAGTTTCAACTGGCGCAATATTTGAACTAGCGGCGTGGAGGTGTACCGCCCGGTATAATAATAATAATAATAATAATAATAATAATAATAATAATAATAATAATAATAATAATAATAATAATAATAATAATAATAATAATAATAATAATAATAATAATAATCATCTCGACAACGGATACATGGAAATAAGTGTTAAGAAGCTTTTAGTGTTTGAGCAGAACGCGTTATATCGTCGAGAGTGTTTAACTAGCGATTATGCTTCATGTCTCAAGTGACAGATAAAAGACAAGGCTACCTGTTGCAAAAAAAGAATGAAACGTAGTTTTCCTGAAATAGCTCTTGAAAGTGACGCAAAAGTCAAAAATTGCAAAACAAAAGAATGAAACGTAGTTTTCCTGAACTAGCTCTTGAAAGTGACGCAAAAGTCAAAAGTTGCAAAAAAAAAAAAAAAAAAAAAAAAAGAATGAAACTTAGTTTTCCTGTAATAGCTCTTGAAAGTGACGCAAAAGTCAAAAGTTGCAAAAAAAAGAATGAAACGTAGTTTTCATGAAATAGCTCTTGAAAGTGACGCAAAATTCAAACGTTGCAAATAAAAGAATGAAACGTAGTTTTCATGAAATAGCTCTTGAAAGTGACGCAAAAGTCAAAAGTTGCAAAAAAAAAATGAAACTTAGTTTTCCTGAAATAGCTCTTGACAGTGACGCAAAAGTCAAAAGTTGCAAAAAAAAAAAAAGAATGAAACTTAGTTTTCCTGAAATAGCTTTTGAAAGTGACGCAAAATTCAAACGTTGCAAAAAAAAAAAGAATGAAACGTAGTTTTCATGAAATAGCTCTTGAAAGTGACGCAAAAGTCAAAAGTTGCAAAAAAAAAAGAATGAAACTTAGTTTTCCTGAAATAGCTCTTGAAAGTGACGCAAAAGTCAAAAGCTGCAAAAAAAATATGAAACGTAGTTTTCCTGAAATAGCTCTTGAAAGTGACGCAAAAGTCAAAAGTTGCAAAAAAAAAAAAAAAAAAAGAATGAAACGTAGTTTTCCTGAAATAGCTCTTGAAAGTGACGCAAAAGTCAAAAGTTGCAAAAAAAAAGAATGAAACTTAGTTTTCCTGAAATAGCTCTTGAAAGTGACGCAAAAGTCAAAAGTTGCAAAAAAAGAATAAAACTTAGTTTTCCTGAAATAGCTCTTGAAAGTGACGCAAAATTCAAACGTTGCAAAAAAAAAGAATGAAACGTAGTTTTCATGAAATAGCTCTTGAAAGTGACGGTAAAGTCAAAAGTTGCAAAAAAAAGAATGAAACGTAGTTTTCCTGAAATAGCTCTTGAAAGTGACGCAAAAGTCAAAAGCTAAAAAAAAAATGAAACGTAGTTTTCCTGAAATAGCTCTTGAAAGTGACGCAAAAGTCAAAAATTGCAAAACAAAAGAATGAAACGTAGTTTTCCTGAACTAGCTCTTGAAAGTGACGCAAAAGTCAAAAGTTGCAAAAAAAAAAAAAAAGAATGAAACTTAGTTTTCCTGTAATAGCTCTTGAAAGTGACGCAAAAGTCAAAAGTTGCAAAAAAAAGAATGAAACGTAGTTTTCATGAAATAGCTCTTGAAAGTGACGCAAAATTCAAACGTTGCAAATAAAAGAATGAAACGTAGTTTTCATGAAATAGCTCTTGAAAGTGACGCAAAAGTCAAAAGTTGCAAAAAAAAAAAAAAAAAGAATGAAACTTAGTTTTCCCGAAATAGCTCTTGAAAGTGACGCAAAAGTCAAAAGTTGCAAAAAGAAGAATGAGACTTAGTTTTCCTGAATTAGCTCTTGAAAGTGACGCAAAAGTCAAAAGTTGCAAAAAAAAATGAAACGTAGTTTTCCTGAAATAGCTCTTGAAAGTGACGCAAAAGTCAAAAGTTGCAAAAAAAAAAAAAAATGAATGAAACTTAGTTTTCCTGAAATAGCTCTTGAAAGTGACGCAGAAGTCAAAAGTTGCAAAAAAATGAAACGTAGTTTTCCTGAAATAGCTCTTGAAAGTGACGCAAAATTTGTTCTAAATATTTGACGTCACACGAATACTCTGTTACAAGATGGCGCTGTGTTGACTTCCGCGCTCAGTTGGAGGTTAACCGTCCTTGTGAATACGTCGTATTCAGAAAATATAATTTTCACTCTAGATTGTCGTATGTAACATTTAGTGTCAGGGGAAACTTGGTAGCCGAGTGGTATATTCATTGGTTTCTGATCGAAGCGGCCGCAGTTCGTATCCCAGCCAATGCCTGCGAGATTTTTGAAATGAAGAGGCCCATCCTTATGATTAGGAAAAGACGTACAATTGCTGGTCCCGTGGCTGTGATCACAAAAATATAAACGAGGATGTTTCCGGGTCAAGGCCGCAAGATTTGCGTAGAACATGTACCACGTGGCAAGTATTATTGTTAATCATGTGTTTCTTAATTCTAAACAAATTTCTACATCTTTATGAACAAGTCGATCTGTACAGGTGTACATGTGGATACTGATAAACTCGGATGTGTTGGCAGTAATTGGTCAGAATGCAAACTAATGTTGGTTATTAGGAAATGCCGTCCATCCCGCTCTGCCATAATGTAGCGAGAGCCACATAACTTCTAGGAGTTCTGACAGATCGGGAATGTTTATGCAAATCTCATAGCGGAACTGTTGTGCGGGATAGTGTATGAACGTTGTACAAGGGGCATGTCACATGAGAAATAACAGATAATTATGGTATGCAAGCGGATTGTCAGTATTAGGGGCGAAAGTTAAATCTGTATTTCTTATCACGGAAAATCGTAAGAGGTTCTAAGGGCGCAGTGGAGTTACATCGTTAGCAGGGTGATCACCAGACGCCGGGTATTTAGTCATTTATAGGTTAGAATGAAAACTTACTCGAGCCAGGAAGAAGTACCAGGTGTATGCATAAGTTTTCTCCGGTTTTTGCGGTAAAGAAAACTCGTAATTATCACGGCAAATTCATATTTTGTTTATTCAAGGTACTGGCCATAGCCTTCTACACACTTCACCCATCTTTCAGGTAACTTATGAATACCACGCCAAAAAACCGCTTGACATTTTCGGCAAACCATTCGCCGAGCCATATTATAACTTCCTCGAAATTCCTGATGCTGTACGGCATGTAGATGCGAAGAGGTGATAGTCAGATGGCGCCAGGTCGGGAGAGTACGGCGGGTGCGCAAGGATGTCCCATCCAAGCGATTTCAAGGTGACTTTCACTGGTTTTCCTGTATGAGACGGCGCATTGTCGTGTAACAAAATCACTGTGCGATGTCTTCTGACCCATTCTGGTCCTCTTTCGATCAATGTGTGATTTAAATTAATCATTTGTTGGATATAGCGTTGTGCATTAACGGTTTCGCCGAGCTTCGATAGTTCATAATACACAATACCGCTTTGTGGTCTACCAGAGGGTGCACTGTTTTTCATATTGAAATCAACACGTTTACTGTAAATTGTCGAAACCATGTCTCACGTGTTCTAATCGATGGAGCGTGTTCATCGCATGTTTCTACCAGCAAATGATGACTTTCTACAGCCTTTTTCTTTTGATTAAATAAGAAAAGCAATGCGTACCGCAAATATTCTTTTTCAGGCACAAACGTCTACATGATCTCTGCACGATACTACACAGACGCTAGTGTTTGGCAGACGCAACTTGTGTGTGTTGGTAGGTAAATGTCAGACGAACAAACTGACGTAGGGCCTACTGTATGTGTCAAATTCATAGGCTGCGTACTGTTCGCTGACGCCATCTCCTAGTGAAACTGGAAAAGACTTATACATACACCTGGTGTACACCAGCCCAGACAACAGTTATGCTCTGAGATTTGTCTAGCTTAATAGAACCCCTAAAACTTATGTTACTCTCGTTACACTACGGAAGAGCGGACTAGACGACAACTCCTACCAACCAAGTTAGTTTCATTCTAACCTATTCCTGCAAAAACACCAGACTCTAAGTCATCCACATCCATGAGATCCAAATCATTTTTCGCCACTGGGATGTGCTCGGTTGGGATTCCAGTGCGCGGAATTCACATCACGACGCTTGACCATCGTTAACTGTCTACAGTCGGCATTCGTGATTTTAGACTTCATGGAATTCTGGCAAGCCGCTATAACCTCCGGAATGCGTTTTCGATCATTTTGAAGCCATTTATTGCCCATATATCGCGATAATTTTGCGAAAAATAGATATTTTTTTCCAGAGTTCCTCACACCAGAGTGTTTTCAAACGAGCGTTGTTTGATTACTTTTTACCATATTCTAGAAGAATATACTGAGACGAATCAGTTGGTACATGACAGCTACACTAATCGTTGGCCGTGTCGCGTGAGCTCAGACTTATGTTGCTATATAGTTCAATCCTTCCTCTTTACAACGAGACACTGGACACTGTCGTCACCCGTGTTGTGCAGAAATTATTTTGATTTAAGCCTTTCATGTTTTTGTCTCGCTCTCCAGTACAAGTACAGTTCAGAACTATAGAAGTGTTCTAATCCAAAACAAGAAGTGTGCCTTAAAATGCCACGAACCTACTACGCTGGCGTAGCAGGGGGAGAGGTGATACTCCCACGTGTCGCGTCCCAGGTGGCGGGTAGGGGAGTCCTGACCGGCTTGCCGGCGGACTTGAGGGAAATAAAATACCTCTCGCGAACCAAACACACACCCCCTTTGAGTAGGGGACGCAGACGAAGAATATACCCACGGTATTCCCTGCCTGTCGCAAGAGGCCACTAAAAGGGGCGACCAAGTGATGATTGTCTTAGAACCATGAAACTACTTGTGATTAGTACCACCACGCGTGGAACACCATCCGTCGCTTTTACTTGGGCGTAGTACCACTCTGTTAGGTACAATTTTGGTTTGTGATTAGTAGAAACAGAGTGCGCTGCCGGCTTTTACAGTACCTATGATTAGTACCACTTCAGGAGCGACACCATGGTTCTGGCATGCCTATGATTAGTACCAACTATATGAGGAACACCACGGGAGAGTGCGAGTCCCTGTGGTTAGTACATTTCTGTGATGATCACCGTAGGTTTGCGTTGCCTGTAAATGGTGCCGCAAGGAGCGAAACACCATATGTCTGTATTACATGTGCGATTTTTATTACCTGTGAGCAGTACCATACTGTGTGGAATACCGCGAGACTACGCTACTTTTGATTAGTACCGCAACATGAAAAATACCATGGTTCTACTTGCTTAGCGATAAGTACCATTATGAGGGGCCCATGCCTTGGATTTTGGACACATTTAGACTACAAGCCTCATCGATTCAGTATTGTGCTATAGAAGCAGTCCCTTGGTCAGTAATACTATTGTTTTACGCCAGCTTCTGTCCACGTGAGGCACTGTGAGTCGGTTCCACTGATCGTTTTAAATTCATATCCATCCTTCCATTCATTCTTCGTCCTCACGTTTTGAATTCTGGTCAGTGGAGGATTTTGGACTTTTAATTTGTCATTACATTCAGTCTTATTTCGTACCATTAGGGGCCGATGACCTCGATATTAGGCCCCTTTAAACAACAAGCGTCATCATCATCATCTCTTAAAACGACAGTTTTGCTTTTGCGTCAGTGTCATCAACCTAACTCGCCATCTTTAATGTACTAATCAAGTGATCAAGCGTCTCATATTCTTCCGGCACGATCCGCTTGCCATTCGTGAGCGATCAAGAGACATTCTAAATTAATGGAACGCGAGGAACTGAAGCGGAAATTGTCATGGAATGCCAACATACTACAGAAAGTACCACTGTAGAGATGGACAGCAAGTTTGAAAATTGGAAGATGAAGATGTGATGATAGAATGTAATTAACACTTTATAGATCACTCGTAAAATACACCAGTTGTGGCTTTCACGGGCAACATTATAACTGGACTCAGGATGTTTAGGCTGTTGTAGGTTAGAATTCAAACTCATTTGCTTAGTAGGAAGTGTAGTCCAGAACGTTCTTCCGTCGTAGCAAGTGTAACATAAACTCTAGGGGTTCTGATGGGATTTATCTAGTGATGGGATAATTGAATACTTTTATAATCGAACAACCTCCACCCAATTATTTAAATAATTGAATAAAATTATCGAATGAGTTTCAAATGTCATTCAGTTTTTCTTATGGCATAATCGAATAATTTCAGTATTCGAATGTCCGACTCGTTGGCTGAATGGTCAGCGTACTGGCCTTCGGTTCAGAGGGTCCCGGGTTCGATTCCCGGCCGGGTCGGGAATTTTAACCTTCATTGGTTAATTCCAATGGCCCGGGGGCTGGGTGTTTGTGCTGTCCCCTACATCCCTGCAACTCACACACCACACATAACACTATCCTCCACCACAATAACACGCAGTTACCTACACATGGCAGATGCCGCCCATCCTCATCGGAGGGTCTGCCTTACAAGGGCTGCACTCGGCTAGAAATAGCCACACGAAATTTTAAAAAAGTATTCGAATAATTTCCATCCGATTATTTAGATAATCGAATAAGTAATCCAATATAATAATCGATGAGTTTCAAATACCATTCTGTTGTACCGCATAGAATATTCGGGTGCGCCATGAATTAATGTTTTTATTTAATCGTGTCGGATGGACAATCATTGAAATAAGCGAATAGATAAACTCTTATGAAAAATAATAGTATGCCTTTTTCCAAACGTGTCCAAAAATGTTGAAACTAAATGAGTGAATTACCTGTCTCAATAACACTATTCATTCGATTATTTCGATAGCATTCACTGTTCAATTGCTTAGTTCATTCGAATATATAACACCAAAGTATACGGAGACGGAGGTTGATCATGAAGTGCCGGCCTTCTAAGCCCACTTCGGCAGGTTTGATCTTGGCTCAGTCCGGTGGTATTTTAAGGTGCTCAAATACCTCAGCCTCGTGTCGATAGATTTACTGGCAGGTAAAATAACTCCTGCGGGGTAAAATTCCAGCACCTCGCGTCACCTGACACCGTAAAAATAGTTAGTGGGTCATAAATCAAAATATTATTATTATTATTATTATTATTATTATTATTATTATTATTATTATTATTATTATTATTATTATTTCTTAGGGCTTAACGTGCTCAACTCTCGTATGAACAATTATGAAGCAGAACAATCCCGATTACCGTGCCGCTACTATATCGCTTCCCTCGCAAAACGCCATGTTTTTATAAACTTAAAATACTAGGCTTGGACAAAAAAAGCATCTCTTCAAGGAACTGTGATGATACAAAAGTATACAAACATAGACACTAAAAAATTACTGCGTCATTCATACCACAGCCTATGCAGCTGAATTTTTCAACAATTACTTGTAGACCAAAACAGGTAATTTATGCCTGTTACCAGCAACGACAGTCTTCTTCTTCTTCTTCTTCTTCTTCTTCTTCTTCTTCTTCTTCTAATGGTCATTCTTCTAATTCTTCTTATTCTTCTTCCCATGGTCCTTCTTCCTCTTATTATTATTATTATTATTATTCATCAGTAGTGTTAGAAAGTACTCAGCTGTGGTTTTCCTGCATAGTTATCCTTATCCCTATCCCCATTTTGCAATGTTTTTCACCCACAGTAAACACATGAAAACTGAACATTCGTCAATGTGATATACTTCTGGAATTGGACAAATTAATTGTAAATATTAGTAGGTTTATCTATATTATTATTAATATAATTATTATTATTATTATTATTATTATTATTATTATTATTATTATTAT
Organism: Anabrus simplex; assembly: GCF_040414725.1. NCBI lineage: Eukaryota > Metazoa > Arthropoda > Insecta > Orthoptera > Tettigoniidae > Anabrus > Anabrus simplex. The sequence goes on from NC_090275.1 coordinate 36,164,169, forward strand.
TATTATTATTATTATTATTATTGAAATTGCAATTCGTTCTTTGTTGTATGTTAATTTCTTCGCAGGAAGCAAAATGTTAATTTATATTGTGTATTATAATAGTTATTTTTATGTACAGCAGGATAGCATAGTGCCGTAGTAATTTGTTTCAGTCTCTTTTTTCTTTTATTCATTATGTTATATATTTTTATGTTAATTATGTATTTCACTGGTCAAGTGTAAGACAGGGACACGTGTCCCTAATTTTGCCAGTTAAAATAAATCATGTCTATCTAACAGACGTACACAGCCCGAGTCAGCAACGTAGGGAAGTACAAGCCGACTGACGGGAAGCAAGTGAGCCCGTGTGCACAGGTATTGCGCTTACAGCGGGCAAGCTTTGACACCTGTGTGTTAGTACGACGTTCAAATACTAGCAAAAAATAAATTGTAGCACCTGGAGCCTCCCTGAAAACCGTAAAAGTAGTAAGTAGGACCTTAAAAAGCCAGTATCTCTTTCAATGTGCTTTACGCCGCATCGACACAGATAGGTCTTATGGTGACGATGGGATAGGAGTGGGAAGGAAGCGGCCTTAATTAAGGTAAAACCCCGTCCTTTGCCTGGTGTGAAAATGGGAAACCACGGAAATCCATCTTCAGGGCTGCCGACAGTGATGTTGGAACCCACTATCTCCCGACTGCAGGCCCACAGCCACGCGAACCCAACCACACGGACACTTGCTCGGTGGTATTTCTCAAGTAATTCAGCAACGACACCACAGTGGTTTCACACCACAGCTTGTTCCACGTCAGTACGTCTAACAGCGTTTGTTAGTAAACTCTAAACGTACAAGTTCTACAGTCACCACAATCCGCTGCCACTTTCATTGAGATCAGATGTGTTTTACACGGAAGCCCAAATGCACGCAGGAGGTTCGTTAACCCTCCCTAGTAAGACCTTGAAAGAGTTCTCCTCCCGTAATTGTCCGTGCGTGAAGGAAGATCGTTTCCACAATTATCTGCATTAGCAGCTGCTCTTCCTACCTGTGTATTCGTGATCCAGGTGGCCCATTATGAGACAATCCGAAGGTAGATTATTTACCTTCAAAAAACAGTCCTGAGTAGGTGTAGATCTCCCAATGAAAACTTATCTAGTAGTTCAGTAACAGAGTCATCCTCCTATACATACATCTCTTTCGATTTATTATTCTTATTTTTATGTATTTATCGCATGAAGAATCAAAGGTATTTACGCATACATTTGATATATGAAGTTAGTGGAAAACGTGAACAGTCACAATCTTGTACAATGTCACAATTGTAGCTCTAGTTCTTTGACCCATTCTCTTGCTTCTATTTCTAAAGGTATGGAAAAACTTTCAACAGAATCCAGAGCCACTCACTCACCACGATACTGCACAAAGAGAGCATCAACGCTTGAAATCAAGGAAACCGTCGTGGCGCACAGCAGTTAACCTTGAATAATCCTCCTTTAAAGTCACCATTTCATGGAAAATCCAGTGCAGACAGTCTTCAGTAGTCAACACAAATCTAGTTAAAGACCCTTCTAAGCGAATACAAGGATTCGACCTTCCCAGACGTCAGTGGAGGATCAGCAACCGGATCCGAACCGGACAAGGCAGATGTGCATATTTGGGGATCGGCTACCTCTGCAAACTGTGACTGGGGAGCCTCCTTGCAGACTGACCACCACACTGTTGCTGACTTCCTTCTTCCTACTTGCAACGATAACGGATATGCATCATTTATCAAATTGAAGCAATTAATATCATAATAGTCCACATATCACCTTTGTTGACAGATCTTTCCATTCCCATAGACATCTTCTTCCCGAACTCTTACGATCTGTAGACAACAAACATACGCATCACATCACAGGGAACTGGCAGTAGAAACACAGTACAACGCTTGTGGAAACTTCTCTGTAAACATCTTTACATTAATTTTATTATTAGAGTCCAGATGTCAAGGCAGTAATAAGCTAGAATGCAAAACTAGTTTTTTAGTAGACATGCCGTCTAGCTCGTACTTCCGTAATGTAGTGAAAGTAACATAACTTCCAGGGTTCTCGGGCCCTTAATGTTTATGCAAATCTCAAAGCAGAACTGTTGTCGGGGCTAGTGAGTACTTGTTATTCGATGCAAAATATTTGCATTCTAAGCTATAAAAGTCTAAACATCCCGACTCTAATCACCACGTACTAGCGTCATTACAAAAATTCTAAACATTGCTCTAGCCACTCCAAAGGTTGCATACATAGTACATCGTGAGGAAATTCTTACGCATTCTTTGTTTCATGACACAAGAACCTTGCCTGACAAGTAGCCATAAATCTGACGGGCGCGTGATACCAAGAGCAAACTAAAAAAAAAAACCGCAAGCACAATCCCCCAAAAAACCAGCGATGTCAATTATCTACCTTCAGTAACTGTTTTAGTATCTTACAGTCAGAGTTGGTAAGTAATTTAGTAAATGTAACCGGTTATTTAGTAATCGTTACTTTTCATACATCCTCTCTCTGCCCAGTTGGTAGCTATCCTTGATATGGAGAGAGGAGTGTTCATCCACTCGCGCATGCGTTAATAGAATACAATCAGGCAATTCATTCATACAGTCATTCACTTAATGCAAAATGTATATTTCAAGCTAAGGATAACACTAGTCAGACTCGTGACAAAAATAAACACTAACACAAATTAATACCGAACTCGATACCTGCAGTCGCTTAAGTGTGGCCAGTATCCTCTGTTCGGGAGATAGTAAGTTAGAACTCCACTGTCGACAGCCCTGAAGATGGTCTTCCATGTCCTGTTTTCTTACCAAGAAAATGCTGATGTTGTACCTTACTGAAGGTCACGGCCACTTCCTTCCCACTCCTTGCCCTCTCTTCTCCCATCGTCGCCATAAGGCCTATCCGTGTTGGTGCGACGTAAAGCAACTTGTAAGAAAAAACGAAAATAATAATAATAATAATAATAATAATAATAATAATAATAATAATAATAGGGGTAAGATATACAGGGTGAAGCGTAATTCGCGCACTCGGGCGTCGCAGCGCGACTCCTCACATGCCAGCAATAAAAAAATGTCTCTTACAAAATTTCGTCTTGCGAGTATATCCGGCAGAAAAACGATGTTGAAAAGTAACAATCTGGCAACACTGTAACCACATGTAGGGTAACTACCTCTGTCAGCAGAAGTTAGTCGTACTGTACAGTTGGTGCAGTGGATAGAGTTTTGGGTTAGCATGCAGGAGGTCGAGTGTTCGATCCTGGTTTGAGGCGTATGTTTTTTTATTTCGTAAATGTAGTCCAGGTGGTATGGTACCTGGCATCTTAATCGTCAACAGCGATTGCAGTGTGTCCTCTAGAAACCATTTGCACTTACATACTACGATCCTAGAAATGGATGAACAATCGTTTTCATTGGTCAGCTTTGAAAGGCGCCCTTTCCACGTCGTGGGCGTGAATTTATTCGCACCACTTCATCTACTAGATGTGAAACCTGTTTTCTTTGTACCCTCCTCCAATGATCCCATAGATTAGTACCAACTATTATTCTTGCCTCGTTCAGGTCCATTACATTTCGTTAGGGCCTTACGTTACCAGTAGGCCTAGCAACGTGCTCTGCGAATAATGTCCAAACTCGGTTACAATTTGTATGTGTTATCACCATGGTCCCAATAATTCTGCCTTTCAACATTGCGTCTGGTAACCGAATGCTGTTTAGTACGTATCTCAATGCATTATTATTATTATTATTATTATTATTATTATTATTATTATTATTATTATTATTATTATTATTATTATTATGTTGTTGTAAATGTAGGATACATATGACCTCAGAAACGGTGTCTTACTGTATTGCAGTAGGTAATGTCAGATGGAAATTAGCAAATAAAAAATGCGCCTCAACCCAGGATCGAACCATCGACCTCCTGCATGCCAACCAAAAACTCTACCCACTGCACCAACTGTACAGCACGACTAATACGTGCTGACAGAGGTAGTTACTCTACATGTGGTTACAGTGTTGCCAGATTGCCACACTTCGACGTCCTTTTTCTGCCGGATATACTCGCAGGACGAAGTTTTGTGAGAGACATTTTTCTATTTCTGGCATGTGAGTAGTCGCGCTGCGAAGCCCGAGTGCGCGAATTACGCTTCATCCTGTATATTGTCCTATACTATATAACAATGTCAACGTCTAGGAGAAAATATCAAAAATCCCCAGTTGCCCGTCAGGCAAGCAACGCATTGTTGAAAACATCCTAGGGGTACGAGCTACGAACTTTCGTCCAAAAAGTATGAGAATGTATTCTTTATTTATTCCTAGAAATTACAATAATTTTCTTAATCATCGTTATCCGGTCGATTGGATTAGGAGTTTGCCTTTTTCTACCACTACGCGCGCTAATGTGAGTCAATGCATTGTTTCACTTAAGCCCTTATAACTACATTCGGTGTGGACATATTACAAGAATCAAAAAACGCCTGAGGGTACTGAACCAAGGAACACATCACAGAAAGAATTATGTAAATAAGTTAGTTTAGTTAGGATTTGAATAAAAAAGAAAACGAGTAAGAAAACGACCTATTTTAGGATTTTTCCAGAACAGCATTTTGGCCGGAAGTGAGTATCGATATTTTTTTAGTTTGATAGAGTTATCCAAGACTCACAATTTGAAACCTTTCTGAGCCCTTTAGCCCTTCAACTTTCGGCACAATTGAGGAAGAAGCGTAATATTACAATTTTCATAGTATGGGAACCCCTACTTTTTCTGCTAAAAATGTTTTCAACATTAAAATAAAAATCTTAGAAACTACAGTTGAGAGATCGGGTGTAGCTAGCGAGCAGGCGTAATCGTAATATTTGAGGTAGTAATAGATAAATTAATTGTAACAAAATCATGAGCTTATGAAATATTTTTGGCTGCAATAAATGATTACTCTCTCCCCAGTTCCTGGCGGAATATTCTTTTCTATCTTCCATAAAATGTAATTTTCACTCGTAATTTACTCTTTAAAATAAAACTGTAATTCTGGTAATCTATATACATGTGACCCAAAAGTCCATTAACATTTGACGAGGCAGTACTTCAAGGAATATTTGAAGTAGAGGGGTGATAATTGAAACACTTGATTGGCATGACATGGGGTTTAATTGAGACCAAAATAAAGTACACAAAATGACGAATAGATGGTGCTGGACAGTAACACGCCCGGCTCAAATGCCCACACAGGCTTGACATGGCATGGGGTTGTATTGACACCAACAACGAATGCTCAGCTAGGCCAACAGATGGCTCTGGACAGCAACAAGTTTGTGATGTCACATAAGACATGTCATGCTTGGCTTTCCCATTCCCCCGACCTCAATCCGTGTGATTATTGGTTGTGGGGTTACGTGAAGTCCTAAGTATACCGCCCGACCTCATTGGGGATGCTAAAAGACAACATCCGACGGCTCTGCATTCCTGAGAATGGTTTTCCGTGGTTTTCAGTTCTCTTTAACTAAGGCGAACTCCGGGACAGTTCCTAGTATAGGACACGGCCGCCAACCCTCTCACATTCTCCGTAACAAATCTCCTGGTCTGAGTGACGGCGTCACCGTCTAGGAGGCTCGCCTCCCCCTTCAGGGGAGGAATGAAAACATGTTAGTAGTAGTTGGCAATTTCTCCCGATACCTACGGATATGCTGTACAGTGCTGTTCACAACATTGTCCCTCGACTACAGGTATTGTTCGTGAATGACGGCCGACATTTTGGGCATGAGTTATAAAGAACATCGTCTTTGCTAAACCTCCATTGTTATGCTAATTATTGATTTATGAAACGCCATCTGTTGAGCATTTTGTGTAATTTATTTTGGTATCAATAAATCCCCATGACCTGCCAAACAGGAGTCTCAATTATTACCTCCCTGCCTCCAATATTCCTTGAAGAATTGCTTCGTCGAATGGTAACGGACTTCTGGGACATCCTGTATATCGCGTGAAGAGTTTGGCAACGTTGGATCCACATACCACGCAAGACGTCGCGTCAAAGGTAGGACTCGCATTCGTTCATTTATTCGGTTGTGATTACTCATTGAGATTTAGGCAATCGTGTATTACGACTTTGCGATTTTACAGGCGGTCGATAATGGAACCAGAATAGCGAAGAAGTTAGAAATTTCAACTCCCCTATCTCAATGCATATTATAAGTTAGTTGCCGCTCAAAAGAATGTATGTGAAGTGCAAACTTTACTTGAGAGCAATCATTTTGGCTATTTTCTCTAAATGAACCTATGTTCAGCCACCGATTACTAAAATTGTTCAAAGGCCTGGCCAGGGAAATCGGACTGAGAAATGTAACAAAACATTCACGAAAAAGTTGATTTACAATAAGGCGCTTTGACAATAGAGGCATTTGCAACTTGTGTTCAGCCACGGACAGTTCAATGTAATAAAGAAACAACAAACATAAACATTTTTAATATTAAAGATTGAAACAAAAAAAAATTGAATGTGGGCGAACACACGGAGGCGGGTGATTATGTCCCTTGCCCTGGGAGAAAAGTCCGAATTGGTGAAGACGCTTCAGTATTCAGTAATACCGCGTGGTTTGGGTCACGTAGCTATCAGCTTGCATTTGGGAGATAGTGGGTTCGAATCCTACTGTCTGGCATCCCTGAAGGTGGTTTCCCGTGGTTTCCCATTTTCAGACCAGGCAAATACTGGAGCTGTACTTTAATTACGGCCACGGTCGCTTCTTTCCCTTTCTAGCCCTTTCCTATCCCATCGTCGTCATAAGATCTGTCAGTGTCGGTGCGACGTAAAGCAAATTATTACCAAAAAAAAAGCGTTCAGCAACGTATATCAGATTTCTAATCAATTAGCGGAACCATACATTTCTAGAGCCTGTTGTGTTAAACTGGCAACGGACTTCTCTGCTTCTGTTTATGAGGACTGTCTGTTCATAAGTTGCTATTTCCATCTTAATAATGTTGTGGATAAAAGCGCAAGAAACCTAAAATAAAAGGTACATCATCCGGTTTGATACAACTTGTAAGGAATTGCATCCTTCTGCTCTGCATTGCTCACTGCATCGATAATATTCGACGACTGTAATGCATGTAGACGAAATATTGATTTAATTTTCGGAAGTGGAAATACCACCTTTTGAACAGACGCTCCTCCTATACACAAACGTACTGTAATCCTGTAAATTATTCATGAATGCTGAGTAACTCCATGCCGCGGTTGCGTCAAGGGAACTGCCAATTTTATTTCTACTTAGTAATATATAACCATAGCCAGCATATGGTAAGCAACCACTACCCGGTCAGTAAATACAGCTTTCACAGAATTAATTAATAATCACAATTTTTTGCGATATCAAATGTGTAGAAACCTTCACTTTCATCCATCAGATCAAAACAAGAAGCGGAGTTGCCTTGCCAGGCGCAACATAGAGAAAGCTACTAAAAAATATATATGAACGCCACAAATTGGCATAAAAATTAGTTGTCATAGCAGCCCGCGACCAGTTGTTCCGAAACATTGTCACATTTTCGTGATTTTACCCCTTTATTTTTTATTCCTTAAAGTTTGAAAGTGGTAGTGGTGATTATTGTTTTAATAGGAAGTACAACTAGGCAACCATCCTCTATATAACACTAATCAGAGAGAGAAGATGGAAGGGATCCGACACTTCGAAAAATGAAGATATCGGCCAAAGAAAGACTAGGGCCACGAAGGGCGTGGAAATGAAAGACTCCTTTAGCCCTCGGAAACCTAATAGTGTCGGGGTCGGAAAAGAACAAGAGTTGACCAAGAGAGGTCGGATAGGATAGATGAAAGTGAGGAGCCTGGCACAAGTAAATGGAAGAAATGCCACGACTCAGCTAAGGGCCCCGTAATCGCCAACCCACGCTCTAAAGTTCAGAGTCCCTAAGGCCTTTTTTAGTCGCCTCTTACGACGAGCAGAGGATACCGTGGGTGTTATTCTACCACCTCCACTCGCACTGGGCTTAAGGTTTGAAACTAAACAGGTTTTCTTAGCTGTTGCTTATGATTATGACAAAGACAAACCCCTACGCCAAATTTCACTCTCAGTCGTTTAATGGTATCTGAGAGACCGTGATGAGTAGAGCCTGGATGTTTAGGCAGTAATAGGTTAGAACGTAAACTAATATGGCTAGTGGGAAGTCCCGTTGCTTAACGTATACGGGTTCTGATAAGCCGGGCCCCTAATGCTTATGCAAACCTCACAGCAGAGTTGTAGTCCGGGCTAGGCTATATTTGATATTCAGTTCGATAAGTTTGCATTTTGTCCTACAAATGCCTAAACATCCGAGATCTGGTGATGAGTGAGAGAGCGAGTTGTATGTTGTATGGGAGCGAGTGATACTTAATATACAAAACCTCCCGCAAGGAAGGTTGTATATCATTCGTTTGTCAATATTGAGGTTGTTTGGGAATAAGGTTCTATTATTGCGATTCTCTATGGGTTAACAACCGGCACATCAAAGGACTGCTTAGAAGTGAGTGGGGTGGGAAGCGCAGTTGCCAGTTTTCTTCCTGCCGTGCAGTGTTTATTTGTTTCAAATTTCCTGCTCACTTTGGGCCGATTGCAGAAACGATGAGTAGTTTTAAGCCTTAGACAACGTCTACCTAAACAACGTCTAAGTTGTGCACGGTCTTCCATTGCATAAACAATGTTCATCCGGTGTTTAACTAGATATCGTTTAAAGTTTCAATACTGGTTCGAAAATGGAGACAGAAGTACCTTTCACGTAACTCTTTGCTTGTCGCAACCAATGAAATTCGTTGGTGCGCGCGCCGGACGCTCGTCAGCTGTTGTTTTCCTACACATTACTCAAATATAGCTGAGCATGAGCATGACTTGCCCGCAGATAAGAATATCGCTTTCGATGGAAATTAAATCGCATAATATTATCGACATTAAAGCGACACGCCACCGCACGAGGAAATGTAGCTTTGATTATAGTGTTGTTACGGTGAGTGTAATGTAAATAGCTTCGGCGAAGGGAAGATGAAACAATAGTACTGTATAACCGAATAAGTTGTACGGTCCATATAGATATAGCTTGAATTCTGGAGATCATAGGTTCGAAACGCATCATCGGCAGCCCAGGAGATTGTTTTCCATTGTTCCCCTATTTTTACACCAGGCAAATACTAGGGCTATTATTATGGCCACGGCTCTTCTTCCGCAGTCCTCTTTAAACAATAATCACCACCAGTTGCCTGTTCCTGTCTCATAGTTACCGAAAACGTATCTGAATAAGCGCGACGATTAAAAAAAACCCACATACAACCTACTTTTTAGTTGTCACTATTATGTGTGCTAACTTGGCAGTAAATATAATATACGTGAATCCCTCCCGGTTGATGTATGTGACAGCCTTCTCACGACTGAGACAAGTAATTGTGACATGTATGTAGTCGAAGTGACCTATAATTCCATGGAAATTATTCAGTGTATAATAAAATACATCGGTTGACAAGAATTGTAGTCAAGTTGACAGTTACCGGAGTGCCCCTTTGTCAGTCTCAAGAAACAAGTCTCTTGAGTAACGAAATCTTATTTTAAGCTGCACCTCCTCGTACATTTCAAATGAATTGCTTCGATTTCGCAGCGGAAGACCCACAGAGAGGCCGTTTATAGACATTAGCAGTGATAAATTCACTCTCATTTCATAAATATAGATAATTTATTTTTTTAAAAGAGTTAAAAAATGTGTTCGAAGTGTGTGATTTGCAAATACTGTTGCTGTAGGAAAATTCGTGCCACCATTGCTGTCCACTTCACATTTTAGCCGCTGGGACGCCTGTTTTATGTCATTACAATATGCTGCAATTACTAATTAACCGTTAAGAAAAGAATGATAATAAAACCACAAATTACTTCCGAAACATTCCTCAGTATAATAATGCACTTGCATTTGCTTCCGTTCAAGTGGATACTACCATAGGTGTAAAAAAATTCAAAGATGGCATTAAGTGGTAAGTCTGTCTAATATTGTACTAATTTGTGTATTCCTTAGTTCACCAGTAGTGCACCAGATGAATACACCACCACATACTTTATGAACGTGCGAGATTTCTCATACATGTTGTAACTCATGATTACCCGTGATAAAATACTATAAATGAACATAATCAAAACAGTTGGCAGCTTCTTTCACTTCCTGCAAAATCATGAAAATGCGATTTACAACCTTCTTTAAGGGAGGTCTTCAAAGTGAATTCGTCCTTGAACTGTCTTTGAATCAGCTACTGAGATATAATGTGTTTATTTAAATGTATTTTATGACTGGACGCTGTCTGGAACATTCGGCTTTCTGTGACTTCCTGTGTAAGGAATCTAAGCGTCTCAAAGAAATTCATTGACCTAGTGTTTCCATTTCCTTTCGTTGAGAACAACGAACAAAATGTTGTATGTGGTTGGTAATGTGCGAAATAAATATTATTTCTGGATTAAAGCCACGTATATTCGGCAGCAGACCATCGTATGTATAGCAGGCCCAATGAAACTTGGCTGAAAGCTCGGCATTTTTTGTGTGTTAAATATAGCCTATCTCTATATATAAAATTGGATGTTGGTATATTTGAGATTAATAGACTCAAAAACTACTGGATCGATTTCGCTGAAATTTTCACAATTTGTTCTTATTACATCTGAGAGTGATGGTGAACTGGTTTGAACGAAATAAGATAGGTAGTTTTATTATTATGAGTAATTTTATGTTATTTTATTAAATTGCAAAGCCGCACCAAGATTGTATCGACTTGACGTAAGATTATCGCTAGGCGACAGCAGCTTACGCTATATCATGATAGTCCGGTGATAAATGTTGTAGGCCTATGTAGGAGGATGGAACACGTCACTAAGGAGGTTCATTCTTATGGCTGTTATTTGGAAATAGTAATCCAACATGCCGTTATCGAGATGTACTTTCATGCCATAGGACATACTTTGATAGGTCTGCCCAGTTTGAAGAATGTAGCTGAATAGTGACAATCCGGATGTCGTTTAAGAACAACTTGAGCTTTAATCGGCAAGGGCGTGAGAAGGGATGAAGGAAAGAAAATGTCTAAATGACCGAGATTATGAATGTTTGTGTGTATGTTTCCAGCATAGGTGTCAACTGAACTTGGTACAATTATTACCTGCTATCTGGAAAAAAATGCTATGAGGCAAGACACCCGTAAAAGCCCTATGAAAGGGGGGCGAAAAGACTGTTGTTAGTGATGAATACATACTTTTCTGGACTATTAAAGTGATTTCAACCAAACTTGGTACACTTATGACCTTTTATCAGGAGACAAACTGCCTGGAGGTAAGATAAACCTAGCAACTCTAAGGGTAGGGTGGGAGGGGGTGTGATGTAAAAATAATACAAAATAGTGTAGAATCCATAGTTGTCGGGATCGCTGAGCAGAACAGTGACACTCCGGATGTCGTTGAAGTCCGTGTTCAACCCCCATCGGCGTGGAGATGAGAAAGGTGGAAAAGAACATGTCAAAAATGATCAAATTTACGGGTATATTTGTGTTTATTCTAGCAGAACCCTCATACAAAATTGGTACACATTTGGCTTACTATCTGAAAACAATACTTTTGGGATAAAAACACCCCTAGCGCTCCTAGCGTAGGTGGTGAAATTGAAAGAATAAACGAAAATTACTCATATTAATGTCGAATGCATCATTAACGAGATCGCTGTGTTGAACTGTGACACTCTGGATGGTTAAGTCATACTCCATCGCAATATGTATGGAGTTGCACATATGACTTACCATTTGAAAAAAGTACTATGGAGATTAAACATCCCGGGAGTTGGGAATGGGAAGGGATAACATGTAAAAATAATGGAAAATAACCTATACTAATGTCGAATTCATTTTTATGTGTCTCTGAGACGAATTCAGATGCTCTGGATACCATATAAGTCCACGTTCAGCCTCCCTTGAGACGGTCTTAATAGTAAATTGCTTAAAATGACCGAGATTAGTGTTGCATCCACTGCTCTTGGGGTAGCAGGGCTGATTGATGACAGTCTCAATGAAAGTTGAAATCTTGTACGTCATATCTATAGCGCGGCCGGAAAATACATGTAGTTATCAGTTAATTTTTTTGAAAGGATCAAATATTTCCCAATCAATTCGAGCTTCCACAAGGACAAAGTTTTACACAAAAATTAAATAATCTGAAACTTGAAATCAAACACATCTAAATAACTATAAAACTACATAGATGGTAAAATCCTCAGGTATGATGAACACCATGGGTCGACTTTAGTTGCGATTAGTACTACTACCTGTCGCTGGTTCTGCTCGCTCTTAGAGCAATAATCACTACTACCTGAGGAACTCGTACCTCCACTGTCTCCAGCTGGGTCTGTATTACCTGTGGGTGGTGCCGTAATGCATGGGTCTATATTGCCTATGCTTAGTACCACAATGCGAGGAACACCATGGGTCTGGGTTGCTTGTGAGTAGTACCCTTAATGTGAGGAACACCATGGCTCTGTGTTGCCTGTGAATAGTGCCGTTATGTAAGGAACACCACGGGTCTTCCTTGCTTGTGTGTAGTGCCGTTATGTGAGGAACACCGTGGGTCTGTGTTGCCTGTGAGTAGTACCCTTAATGTGAGGAACACCATGGGTCTGCGTTGCCTGTGAGTAGTACCCTTATATGAGGAACACCATGAGTCTGTGTTGCCTGTGAGTAGTATCCTTATGTGAGGAACACCATGAGTCTGTGTTGCCTGTGAGTAGTACCCTTAATGTGAGTAACACCATGGGTCTGTATTGCCTGTGAATAGTGCCGTTATGTAAGGAACACCATGGGTCTGTGTTGCATGTGAGTAGTACCCTTATGTGAGGAACACCATGAGTCTGTGTTGCATGTGAGTAGTACCCTTATGTGAGGAACACCATGGGTCTGTGTTGCCTGTGAGTAGTGCCGTTATGTGAGGAACACCATGAGTCTGTGTTGCCTGTGAATAGTGCCGTTATGTAAGGAACACCACGGGTCTTCCTTGCTTGTGTGTAGTGCCGTTATGTGAGGAACACCGTGGGTCTGTGTTGCCTGTGAGTAGTACCCTTAATGTGAGGAACACCATGGGTCTGTATTGCCTGTGAATAGTGCCGTTATGTAAGGAACACCATGGGTCTGTGTTGCATGTGAGTAGTACCCTTATGTGAGGAACACCATGAGTCTGTGTTGCATGTGAGTAGTACCCTTATGTGAGGAACACCATGGGTCTGCGTTGCCTGTGAGTAGTACCCTTATGTGAGGAACACCATGAGTCTGTGTTGCATGTGAGTAGTACCCTTATGTGAGGAACACAATGGGTCTGCGTTGCCTGTGAGTAGTACCCTTATGTGAGGAACACCATGAGTCTGTGTTGCATGTGAGTAGTACCCTTATGTGAGGAACACCATGGGTCTTCCTTGCTTGTGAGTAGTACCCTTATGTGAGGAACACCGTGGGTCTGTGTTGCCTGTGAGTAGTACCCTTAATGTGAGGAACACCATGGGTCTGTATTGCCTGTGAATAGTGCCGTTATGTAAGGAACACCATGGGTCTGTGTTGCCTGTGAGTAGTGCCGTTATGTGAGGAACACCGTGGGTCTGTGTTGCCTGTGAGTAGTACCCTTACGTGTGACATACTCTGGTTTCTACAATACCTGTGATTAGTTCTACTATAGGAGAAACATCGTGGTTGCATTCGGGAGATAGTGGGTTCGAATCCCACTGTCAGCAGCCCTGAAGATGGTTTTCCGTGGTTTCCCATTGTCACACCAGGGGAATGCTGGGGCTGTACTTTAATTAAAGGCCACGGCCGCTTCCTTCCAACTCCTGGGCCTTTCCTATCCCATCGTCGCCACAAGACCTATCTGTGTCGGCGCGACGTAAAGCGACTAGCAAAAAAAATTCTGTTACTTTCATTGCCCTGTCTCAGTCTTATCTTTGGCTTTGACAATATGAAAGTGATGGAGGTATGAGCGATGCCTGCCTTAAATATATATGTGTGGCTTTAGTCCATAAATAATATTCACTTACTAAAGGATAATGAGCCCCAGAAACCTACGTTCGTTAAATGGTTGGTAATCCTTTATCTTCCTAAAATACACTCAAATTCCTTAATTTACTGTTACCGAAGTTGTCAGAGTTGAAGGCTACCAACCACATTGTTTGATTGACGAGTGGTCATTAATATGTGTGACAGTTAGTTCGTGAATACAGTAACGAGAGAGGGGTGGACTATGTTGGCAGCATTACGGCGATAAATATTTCAACTCTTGTACAGCAAAGATATGACAGCCTGTATTCTAGACATTCCTGTTAGCCGCAGGAGATGGAATTATTTTGAGCCGTGAAGATCTCATCACAGATGTTGTCAGAGCAAGAATATATTAGTACTTTGAGCGAAGTGAAGTGTCCTCGTCTAAACTATGAACAGGATGAGAATTTAATGGTCTGCCATGTATTCCTTACTTCCATACAATATGTGACCTTCAGGAATACAACAGGAGGAGGGAATTTGAACTTCTATTTCTTCATCCTGTGTTGTAATTATTTCTATAATTTGCGTCTTGTTCTTCACAAACTACTTATTCTTGCAGATGTTACTAGTACTAAAAGTTTGTCAGTGATGATGCTGATGGTAATAATAATGACCCAAGAACCTATTACGCTGGCGAAGCAGGGGGAGAGGTGATACTCCCAAGTGGCGGATAGGGGAATCCTAACTGACTTGAGGGAAATAAAATACCTGTAGCGGACCAAACACACAACCCCCTGTGGGTGGGGACGCAGATGAAGAATACAGCCACGGTATCCCCCGTCTGTCGTAAGAGGCGACTAAAAGGGGCCCCAGGGGCTCTCAACTTGAGAGCGTGGTTTGGCGAGCTGAGTCGTGGCATTTCTTCCACTTACTTGTGCCAGGCTCCTCACTTTCATCTGTCCTGTCCGACCTCCCTTGGTCGACTTTTGTTCTTTTCCAACCCCGAAGCTGTTGGGTTTCCGAGGGCTGGGGAGGTTTTCATTCTCGCGCCCTTCGTGGCCCTTGCCTTTCTTCGTCCGCTGCTTCATTTTTTCGAAGTGGCGGCTCCCTTCCTTTTTTTCTTTTCTCTCTGTGTCTACCTCCTGTGGGTGGGGGACGCGTCTGGAGGTTACGCCCGCGGTGTCCCCTGCCTGTCGTGGGTTGCGACTGAAAGGGGCGACCAAGGGATGATCGAATTAGAACCATGAGACTACTTGTAATTAGTACCACCATGCGGGAAACACCATGGGTCGCTTTTACTTGAGCGTAGTAGTACTACTACTATGTTAGGTACAAAATAGGTTTGTGATTACTAGCAGCAGAGTGCACTTCCGGCTTTTACAGTACCTGTGATTAGTACAGTACACCATGGGTGAGCTTCTGGCTTGCCTATTATTACTAACCACTATATGAGGAACACAACGGGATAGTACGAGTCCCTATGGTTAGTACACTTCTGTGATGAACACCATAGGTTTGCGTTGCCTGTAAATGGCGCCGCAATGTACGAAACACTATAGGACTGTATTACATGTGCGAATTTTCTTACCTGTGAGTAGTACCATAATGTGTGGAATACCGCGAGTCTACGCTAATCTTGATTAGTACCGCAATATGACAAATACCATGCTTATACTTTCTTAGCGATAAGTACCATTATGAGGGGCCGATGACTTGGATTTTGGACTCCTTTAGACTACAAGTAACATCGATTGTTATAGAATCAGTCCCTTGGTCAGTAATAGCCTACTCTTATTTTACGTCAGTTTCTGTGAATGTGAGGCATTGCGGGTCGGATCCACTGATTGTTTTAAATTCATTTTCATCCATTCATTCTTCGTCCTCACGTTTTGAATTCTGGTCAGTGGGCGATTTTGGACTTCTAATTTTTCATTACATTTCGTCTCATTTCGTACCGTTAGGGGCCGATGACCTAGATGTTAGGCTCCTTTAAACACCAAGCATCATCATCAATAATAATGAAATTAATTATTACTAACATTATTATTCCTGTTATTGAATGCTTGCAACAGTCCTTTAACTTGCTCGATACCAACGATACGGTAGTTATCGCTCTTCAATAACACCCTCAGTTGCCATAAATCTCAACCAGGATCCAACCTGCCACCTTGCGAGCGGAAGACCTGGGCTCAGTTGCCACTCCACTCAAATCTCAACTGAATGAGCTTCTGGGAGGATAGTTTCTATTCCCCATCTTATAGCTTCGTACGACAGGTCACCACCACAGGGCCGTGAACTAACTGCCAGTTCAGCAGCTGAAATATGGCTCGTAGAAAAATGCCAAACGTACACTCCAAGAGTGAAGTCCATTTCGGCTGAAATGCTAAACATCATGTGATATCGCTCCCTCAGTTGCCTGTTGTTGTGACTTTTATTTCTTCTTGTTGTTTGTCCTTACAATTGAGGTGCTTTCGAGTGTCTGTTACAGCAAAACCTCGCATCTACCAATGCTCTTCCTATCCATTATTTTCCTTAAGACTGGTCACTCCTACCAGCCAAGAAAAAAACCCAAACCAAACTCCGTGGCACTACAGCACTTGAAGGGCCTTGGCCTACCAAGTGACCGCTGCTCAGCCCGTATGCCTGCAGATTAGGAGTTGTCGTGTGGTCAGCACGACGAATCCTCTCGGCCGTTATTCTTGGCTTTCTAGACGGGGACCGCTCTCTCACCGTCAGATAGCTCCTCAATTCTAATCACGTGGACCTCGAACCAGCCCTCAGGTCCAGGTAAAAATCCCTGACCTGGCCGGGAATCGAACCCGGGGCCTCCGGGTAAGAGGCAGGCACGCTACCCCTACACCAAGGAGCCGGCTACTCCTACCAGCCACATATGGATATGTAGTCCATCAGAACAATTTTCAGTGGGTTCATTTTCCTATGTTAAAATAATAATAATAATAATAATAATAATAATAATAATAATAATAATAATAATAATAATAATAATAAATATTGTTTCTGCAGTCGCTTAAGTGCGGCCAGTATCCAACATTCGGGAGATAGTAGGTTCGAACCCCGCTGTCGGCAGCCCTGAATATGGTTTTCCGTGGTTTCCCCATTTTCACACCAGGCAAATGCTAGGGCTGTACCTTAATTAAGGCCACGGCCGCTTCCTTCCCACTCCTAGCCCTTTCCTGTCCCATCGACGCCGTAGGACCTATCTGTGTCGGTGCGACGTAAAACAACTAGCAAAAAAAGTTGTTTTACGTCCCACCAAGTACTTTCTGACGGATTTTCGGAGACGCCGAGTTGTGGGAATTTTGCCCTGCAGCAGTTACATTTCGTGCCAGTAAATCTACCGACACGAGGCTGACATATCTGAGGACCTACAAATACCACCGGACTGAGCCAGGATCGAACTTGGGAATTTCGAGTCAGAAGGCCAGCGCCTCGACCGTCTGAGCCACTAAGCCCGGCCAGCGCGTAAATACGTCAAGCAAGCATACATCCTACATACCGATATTAGGAGGAAAGCAACGGGGAACTAACTACCTCACTCCTCATTTCCCTGGTACGCCTCTTTAGTGATGCCTAGGCCATCTATGACAGCTGATGGCGGAGCTGTTGAGGATCCAACCAGCCTTCGGGCTGATGACCAAACATACATCGATATGAGGCTGGGAGGCGTGACCAGTCTTGGGCTATGGTCACACTTGCGTTTTGTCACGCTGGATTTCTGTGTGTTTTATCACGCAGCTGGACGACAGAGAGCCGTGGCCACACTTGCCAGTTCGCACGGCGTGATTTTATTAGTGTGCTGTATATTGTGAAGTAGCAGAACATTGCTCTGTATATGGAAGGAATTCCATTAAATAATAACACCGTTGCCATTGATGTTTTCACAGCCCATAGTTACAGACATGCTACTGTATAGGCTTTTGGGCTTATGCCGTATCAAGAAAAAATTTAGACGTTATAATAGAAGTCACCAGATGGCTCCCCGGACGCGGCACATCGCTAGCGATCGAAGCGGAAGCTGACCGAACCATCAGAATCAGTCTAAGAGGGTCATATAATATGTGTACGTAACATATGACGTTGACACAAGCCTGGAATGAAGCATCTGGTGATGATTCTGATGGTTCGGCCAGTTTCCGCTTCGAACGCTAGCGCTGTCTCTCGTCAGGGGAGCCATCTGGTGACGAATGAACGTACCATTTCCACTTCTATTATAACGTCTTAATTTCAAAAAGTCATTTAGTACGTTTACATGGGAATTGAGATCGATTTGAGTACACTTACCGTATTGAATACGATCCCCGTTTACATGTAGTATTTGAGTATAGTATTGAATCATCCAGGCAACATCAACGTATACAGACGATGCAGAATTGTAGTAAAATCGATATCACCTCTTAGAATTTAAAAACGCCACATGAAGTAGAAGCCCAGGAGATAACTTTCAGTTTTGAAGGTATGTGTGCTATTCTAAATGTAATTGGTGCAATAGATAGAACGCACATTCCAATTTTACCCCCAACAGAAGGTTATCCTGATTTTCCTAATCCACAGGGCTGGCCGTCTTATAATATGATTGCAGTTGGTGATCATTTATACAGGTAAATATATTTTCTGGCTTATATGTCGACAGAACATTAATGATGATGATTTTGTCAGAACAAACCTGGAGTGTGTGCGCAGTCGTTTTCAGTACGATCCGCGTTTACATGGAACTCAATTCGAACTGAGTACGATACGATCCCAGATTTTACCGTATCGACCTTGAGACTCAATCCGAATTGAGTCCCCGTTTACATGGCGTTTTCAATACGGGAAGTGTACTCAGATCGATCTGAATCCTGCATATAAACGTACTAATTGTTTAAGAAGCCTTATTCAAGGAAAGTCGAGATTTTCTTCTGATGACGCAGAGCACAGTTCTCTGCGAAACGTAAAGAATTTCACCTTATTTTCTTGACACGGCATAAGCCCAAAAGCCTATACAGCATCATGTCAATAACACCGTTGTTGCGTTATGTGCTGCATTGGTTGTTCGTCGTCGTCGTCGTCCAACTCTGTAAGTAAGTGTGTGTTTGAGTCATCAGTCCATAGACTGGTTTGATGCAGCCCTCCATGCCACCCTATCCTGTGCTAACCTTTTCATTTCTACGTAACTATTGCGTCCTACATCTGCTCTAATTTGTTTGTCATATTCATACCTTGGTCTACCCCTACCGTTCTTACCACCTACACTTCCTTCAAAAACCAACTGAACAAGTCCTGGGTGTCTTAAGATGTGTCCTATCATTCTATCTCTTCTTCTTGTCAAATTTAGCCAAATCGATCTCCTCTCACCCATTCGATTCAGTATCTCTTCATTCGTGATTCGATCTATCCATCTCACCTTCAGTATTCTTCTGTAACACCACATTTCAAAAGCTTCTATTCTCTTTCTTTCTGAGCTAGTAAGTAAGTAAGTAACGAAATAAAACCGTAATTAATAAAATGCTGCGTTCGTCATGTCACTACGTTATTAAATGCTTTATTAGAACATGGCACAATTCTCTGCTTACCTGTTATTACCCAAACAGACTTACAATACCACAGAAAAAGAAAATATGCTTTAATTAAATCAGCAAATGTAACACTAGTGTTTTTAACATTAGCCTACAGCAGTGGCAATACGTAACTCTCGCGAATCACGAAATAACCCATGACTGTTGTTATGTGGGAGTTTTGAAACTTTTTGCTAGTTGCTTTACCCGACACAGATAGGTCTTATGGCGACAATGGGATAGGAAAGGCCTAGCAGATGAAAGAAAGCGGCCGTATTAAAGTACAGCCCCAGCATTTGCCTGGTGCGACAATGGGAAACCACGGAAAACCATCTTCAGGGCTGCCGACAGTGGGATTGGAACCCACTATCTCCCGGATGCAAGCTCACAGCCGCGTGCCCCAGACCGCACGGCCAACTCGCCCGGTAGTTTTGAAACTTATTTCAATATAGTTTGCCACCAATGATTGACTAGTAGAGTAGAAGGTTATGATTAAAGTCCGAAAACCACACGATGAAGTAACAACTTCAAACAGACTTAGCGCAAAAGCGTCATGGGCATATTTTCCAAAGCTCGTCCCTGGTAGGTACAGATATAACAACAACAAAAAGGGGAGAAATAAAATAGACCGGGAAACCGTAACGAGAAAATCAATACCAAGATATATTTTAACACTTTGAAAAAAGAAGAAAGCTTTACATTGAATAAAAATTCTTCATGTTGAGTTAACACCTGCAAAACGTATACCTACCGAGCTCGATAGCTGCAGTCGCTTAATTGCGGCCAGTATCCAGTATTCGGGAGATAGTGGGTTCGAACCCCACTGTCGGGAGCCCTGAAGATGGTTTTCCGTGGTTTCCCATTGTCACACCAGGCAAATGCTGGGGCTGTACCTTAATTAAAGCCACGGCCGCTTCCTTCCTGTTCCTAGGCCTTTCCTATCCCATCGTCGCCATAAGACCTATCTGTGCTTATGCGACGTAAAACAAATAGCAAAAAAAACGCATAGCTATACTTTCAACTTCTAAGTTTGAAGACTTCTCAAGATTTGTCATGTATCGTAACAAGGGAGTTGACAAGTAAACTCGTGAATTATTGAAAATTCTTGTAATGTCTTTAATTTGACAAACATTTGATCGTGTACAACAGGTTTACACAGATCATATACCCTTAATTAATGTGTTGCTACACGACTTACGAAGCCTCATAAATCTCCAGCGCATGACTGAGTTCACTTTGGAAGTCAACTATGAGCCTGATTTCTACAAGCCTAATTTCATTAAGCTGCTCAACTTACACCCCGCACACGTATCTTGTGGGAGATGCTGTCTGAATTACCCTTCTCAACATTCCTGGTTGCTCATGAATGCTTGTGCATATTTAACTCCCAGACGCGCTGTCTGTGTGGGGTATATTTTTACCCTCCCCTATTCCGTTGTCACAATGTATATAAACACAGATCCTGTCACGTGGGATCAGTCTATTTCTGTGTGAGAGAGCTGCGCCAGCTCAGTTGGGATGGAGACATCTTCTAAGTTGGATTACTTTTTAACAACTACTAAAATGAAATTATTCTGCGCGAGTTTCGGCTTCGGGAACACTTGATAGCGTATAGATGATGTAGTATTTTGTCTCCTACAAAGTGAAAATATATTTTATTGTTCTCTAGCATTGTTTTATGAGGCGAAGAGGCCAGCGTGTGGTCATCAGTGTGTATTTTCGCGAGTGTTAAGTGCATCTGTGCGGCGATCTGTCATCGCGGAGTGTTAATTATTGTGAGTGAGGAAGTTCAAACAGCTTCGTGTGTGAAAGATACTCCAATTGCTGCGACTTTTTTTTATCACTCCCAATATTATGCAATTGACACATAGAATTATTGCACTACCAACGCTAAATCTTGACAAATGTTCAACTCGCAAATACGGTATGATTAACAGCATGCTATCAGCATAATATAACGAAATAGTGTTGGGTACATGTTAACTTAGAAAACTTAATTGAATACAGAAAAAATTACTAAGCTAGTCGATTAGGGGGAAGGAAACATTGCCTTTTAATTCCATTTTAGCTGGCATGTATGTTCAGTATTCAGCCCTAAGGCTGATTGAATCCTCAACAGCTCTGCCATCAGCTGTCATAGATGGCCTAGGCATTACTGAAGAAGCGTACTAGGGAAATGGGTAGCGAGGTAGTTTCCCGTTGCCTTCATCTTAGCTGGCTGAAACTTGGAATTATTAAAAGAAGCAATTTTTACAAGCTCTATTGTCTTATCAGCTAATTCTTTCCTATATATTATTTATTTATTAACAAAATTACTAGCGGAAATACCCACAAAATGTCGTTCGTCGTGGCTAACCGATTTGCATAGCGCCACAGCAAGTAGTGGAGACTTTGTATGTGTTTTGAGGAAGGTAGCAGGGGTATATTTTTTGCCAACGTCATGGACACTGAGATATGATTCACCCACTTGCCGCGCGCATTCGTCACTCTGGCAGTACCATTTGTGTCTGTTAGTTTGTTAATTAGTCAAATAATAATAATAATAGCAATAATAATAATAATAATAATAATAATAATAATAATAATAATTAAATAATAATGTTATTGCCTTTACGACCCACTAACTACTTTTATGGTTCTTGGAGACGCCGACGTGCCGGAATTTAGTCCCACGAGAGTTCTTTAACGTGCTAATAAAGCTACCGACACGAGGCTGACTTATTTGAGCACTTTCAAATACCAGCAAACTGAGCCAGGATCGAACTTGCCAAGTTGGGGTCAGAAGGCCAGCGCCTCAACCGTCTGAGCCACTCAGCCTGGCAAGTTAAATGATCACCGGACGAGTTGGCCGCGCGGTTAGGGGTTCGCAGCTATGAGCTGACATCCGGAAGATAGCGGGTTCGATCCCCATTGTCGGCAGCCCTGAAGGGGGTTTTCCGCGGTTTCCCATTTTCACAGCAGGCAAATGCTGGGGCTGTACCTTAATTAAGGCTACGGCCGCTTCCTTCCCATTCCTAGGCCTTTCCTGTCCCATCGTCGTCATAAGACCTATCTATTTCGGTGCGACGTAAAGCCACTAGCAAAAAAAAATATTAAATAATCTATTTAATTGTAATACATGTATAATATTGTTCCTTTTGGTGAAAGTTTTATTGTATAGTATTGAATTAAAATCTCAGTAAACTATTATTACCGCACTTAAGTTGGTAAACTGTCAGCTTTTACCTCTCTGTGGAAATTCGCTCAGAGAGCATCAAAACACTTACCACTACCTAGATTTTTTTGTTTCCAGTTTTGGTGTATATACACCAAACCCCACCCCCCTGCCCGCCCGCTATATACCCCAAAGCCGGGTACTTGTTGTTGACTGTACATTTTTACCCTCCAACGCCCACTTCTAATTCCTAATCGCCGCTACTATCTCAACGTAGTATACTCTATAAGAGGCGACTGAATGGGGTCCCAGGGCTCTTAACTTGGAAGCATGGGTTGGCGACCATAGGGTCCTCAGTTGTATCCTGGCATTGCTTCCACTTACTTGTGCCAGGATCTTCATTTTCATCTATCCTCTTGTTCTTTTCCGACCGCGAAGGTATTAGAGCACTCGAGGCCTAGGGAGTCTTTCCTTTTCACATCCTTCGTGGCCCTTGTCTTTCTTTGGCTGATACCTTCATTTTCCGAAGTGTTGGATCCCTTCCATTCTTTCTCTCTAATTAATGTTAATAGAGGATGGTTGCCCCGATGTACTTCCTCTTAAAACAATAATCATCACTACTAACTTTCAGCGTTTCGCCGAAAATTGTGTCCGACATTTTCAAGCATTCGCTCTCTCCAAAGGTCAGTAGTGGACTGTTAGACACAGTTTCCGTTGACCCAAGCTGAAGAGTTCAGACGGTAGAGCTCTGGTCTTTCGCGCCCAGATTCGAGGTTTCGATTTCGGCTTCTCTCTCGTGGTGTTTGGAGGTGCTCAAATACCTCTGCCTCGTGTCGGCAGATTTACAGGCACGTAAACAAATCTGCGGGGCTAAATTCCGGCACCTCGGCGTCTCCGAAAACCGTAGTACTATTTAGTGTGGTGTAAATCTATTATTATTATTATTATTATTATTATTATTATTATTATTATTATGTGCGAATTAACCCAGCGGAGTTGCTGTGCGTGTTAACGCGCTACGGTTGTGGAGCCAAGCTCTGTATTTGGGAGACGCTTGGGTTCGAATTCCGCTGTCCTGGAAATGGTTTTCCGTGGTTTCCCATTTTCACTTGCAGCCAAATGCCGGGACAGTTCCTGTTCATAGGCTACATCAGATTGCTTCTTTCCACCTCCTCACCCAGTTTCATTTGCCATCATTCCTTTCATCGTCTTTAGCTCCTCGAATGAAGTTGGCGTCAGGAAGGTCATCCGGCCGTAAAACATATATAAATTCAACTCGCCTCAGCTCACCTCGTATCAAAATGTGGACTAAACTATAGATACACGTTATTATAATCCGACTCGTTGGCTGAATGGTCAGCGTACTGGCCTTCTGTTCAGAGGGTACCGGGTTGGATTCCCGGCCGGGTCGGGGATTTTAACCTTCATTAGGTAATTCCAGTAACTCGGGGGCTGGGTGTTTGTGCTGTCCCCAACATTCCTGCAAGCCATATAAGGGCTGCACCCGGCTAGAAATAGCCACACGAAATTATTATTACGTTATGATATTTGAATGGATCCTCTTGAACCATGCAGTACTTAAATGATTCATCTTTCTAATATTCCATAGGGCTCTCATTTTTTTTTTTCTCCGTGGGCTCTCCTCCCTTCTTAGTCCACTTCAATCCTGGTCTGTATGGAGCTTCATTCTCTGGCTCTACTGCCTAGCTGTTTATCTCCTTACTCAACAGATTGAAAATGAAAATCCACAGCCTGTTTCCAGTCATTCCAACAGCGAGGATAGGAACTGTGCCGGCTGCCGGAGCCTGTCGCACTCCTCTGGGGCAATGATTAATGACTGGCAGATGAGATTAAAATGATAATCGAGAGTATTGCTGGAATGAAAGATAACAGAGAAATCCAAAGTACAGGGAGAAAAACCTGTCCTGCCTCCTCTTTTTCCAGCACAAATCTCACATGGAGTGACTGGGATTTGAATAACGGAAAACCAGCGGTCAGAAGCCGGCGCGCTGCCGCCTGAGCCACGGAGGTTCTTGACTGAACAGATTCCTGTCTAATATTTCTGATGTAACTGTAAGGGTTTTCTTCACGTCCTTTTGACTTTTTGATTGAGCGAGATGGTCGTGCGGTTAGGGTGGCAGAGCTGTGAGCTTGCATTGGTTCGAATCGCACCGTCGGCAGCCCAGAAGAAGGTTTTCCGTGGTTTCCCATTCTTCTATCAATGAAAACCTTCGTCGTGTTCATGCGACGTTGAAGAAGTATCACTTGACTTTTTGCCTCCGCGGTATGCTCCGAATTCAAGGACAGAGAGGGCAGGAGAACTGGCCCAGGTAGTTTACAGGGCTCTAGTACCAAATTTGGTCAGCATCTGTTTATTCCAGGAAACTCTGGTCCTAAACTCCCAGTGGAAACACTGGCCAAAGCTTCATTACAAGTTGTTTTGGTTATCACCGAGCAAGTGTTTGTGCGACTCCATTGTAAAATAAAATGTATTATTATTATTATTTTTTTTCGTCTCGGATGTCTGTGGAGCAAGTTAGAAAACCTTCGCAGTATTTTTAGCCTTCCTTGCCTTCACTTTCTAGCAGTATATTTTCATCCTTCCTCCTACTTCCTTCATCTGCTGTTTTGTGCAGCACCTCCCTTTTCTCACTGGTGTTTCCCCAGTCTCCTGGAAACCACGGAACTTCTTGACGAGTTGTCTAAATCGATTTCTGACCATGAGATATAATCTTCCAGAAACCACATCTTCGTCAAGTCCAACCTCACTTCTCGAAACCATTGCAACTCTATCTTACTCTTCCTGAAGAATTCAAAGATTCTCTTCGTCGCTCTGTTATTGTCCATCCTCAACAAGTTTCCCTGGAATTGCAACCTTCTCTTACTCATTATTATTATTATTATTATTATTATTATTATTATTATTATTATTATTAT
Source organism: Anabrus simplex (assembly GCF_040414725.1). Taxonomy (NCBI): domain Eukaryota; kingdom Metazoa; phylum Arthropoda; class Insecta; order Orthoptera; family Tettigoniidae; genus Anabrus; species Anabrus simplex. The sequence continues at coordinate 36,189,842 of NC_090275.1, forward strand.
TTTACAGCTTGCTTTACGTCGCACCGACGCAAATAGGTCTTATGGCGACGGTGGTATAGGAAAGGCCTAGGAGTGGGAAGGAAGCGGCCGTGGCCTTAATTAACATACAGCCCCCAGCATTGGCCTGGTGTGAAAATGGAAAACCACGGAAAACCATCTTCAGGGCTGCCGACAGTGAGATTCGAACCCACTATCTCTCGGGTGCAAGCTCGCAGCTGCGCGCTCCTAACCGCACGGCTAACTCGCCCGGTTTTATTATTATTATTGGACATTATTATTAGTATTATTATTATTATTATCTTCTTCATTATTATTGTTTTACTTTTTCATATATGAAGCCTCCGTGGCTCAGGCGGCAGCGCGCCGGCCTCTCACCGCTGGATACCGTGTGCTGGACATAGCGGAGTCGGGACAGGTTTTTCTACAGGTCTCCGGTTTTCCCTGTCATCTTTCATTCCAGCAACACTATCCAATATCATATCATTTCATTAATCATCCATTAATCATTGCCCCAGAGGAGTGCGACAGGCTTCGGCAGCCGGCACATTTCCTATCCTCGCCGCCAGATGGGGGCTTCATTCATTCCATTCCTGACCCGGTCGAATGACTGGAAACAGGCTGTGGATCTTCATATATTTCATATCTATTCCTCTTTAATAATATTGTTTTCTTCTTCTAATTGAGGTAGACATGGTTAAAGTTGGGAATGTCTGACGGCGATTTTGGTTATATGAATTCTTCTTTTCTTAAGTTTAAGTCCTTCCTTCCTTCCTTCCTTCTTTCCTTCCTTCCTTCCTTCCTTCCTTCCTTCGTCTTCATCATCATCATCCGTTTCCTGCTTAATTACCTTCTTGTTCTAATTTATGAGATAGACAAACCTATTGTTAAGTACGTTTGCCGACAACTTCTGCTGTAGGAATTTTTTTTCTCCTCCTTCTTCTTCTTCTTCTTTTGGAAGTTTAACGACGCACTAAAGCATACAAGCTTCTTCCGGCAACACATAATCAGTTATTTAATTGGTCCGGGCTCTGGAACTCAACATGCGTTTTTAATTCCTTAATTACTTCGGCAGACGTACACGTTTGTAAATATTGAGAATATTTTTACTCAAAATGTCTTTAGAAATCAGCTCGATAAGTACCGATAACTCCTCATGAATATGCTGTATGTTCGTCGTTGCACACACGTCCCCATGGCTCCGATTTAGATAAAACTAGTGATGAACAGTGACACCTATACTTGTCAGCAATCATCAACGCTTAGTTAATTTAAAAATATATGGTTTCCTAATGTTACTCAACACTGAACCGATTTTTAATTGGTTTGTATCGCACGATTTATCGGATTTCTCAGCACTAGTCTTCTTAGAAAATTCCTGCTGTTTGTAATTTGTTATTATTTAACCGACATTTGTATTGTGACCAGGACTTCAAAGTTTAACTACGCGTCCATCCTCTTAACAGGCGAGCATAGTAATTGTGACTCGGGTTAACTTATTAACCATGCTCATCGATGTTTACAAGACAATTGAAACCACAATAACACCTAACAACTCTTTGCACTTGTATATCGGATATGTTCCCACATTTGATTATTCCATGAACAGCATTATTCAAGCTTTTCGTAACTCTTGGACAGTAGTACGTCTGTATTTAGTGTCCTTGGAATGTATACTTTTCAGCCGAGATGAAGGGCTACTGAAGGGAAAGCACACGTCCTCTAGGCACACACTCGGAATGTAACAAAGGACTGTGCTAAGTGCAGTAATTGACAGAGTAAAGGAATCCGAAAAGAAACCCCCTTCTTCGAAATCTTTGCTATTAAATTAGACCATTTCAAGACGTGCTTTGAAAATGGGAATCCACAGCCTGTTTCCAATCCCAAGGTGTTGGCCGAGCGGTTAGGGGCACGCTGCTGTGAGCTTGCATTCGGGAGATATTGGGTTCGAGCCCCACTGTCGGCAGCCCTGAAGATGGTTTAGCGTGGTGTCCCAATTTCACACCAGGCAAATGCTAGGGCTGTAACTGAAACCTAAGACAGTTTCCTTTGAGGAAACATTTCAAGATATTCAAATGTATAACTTCTTGACCCAGAAAAAATATCGAAATATGGAGGCAATTGTAATGACGGTGCAGACCTTCGTTTCGGGGTAATTGCTGGCGAAATGGTAAGACGTAACACAAAATAGAATAGCACAATCACTTCTCAATTTGGAGAGATCTACAATTTTTCTCCTATGCTTTTTGTCGTATCTCGATCCCTTATACGTTAATTAGAGCTGCATTTCTCGATTATAATCAAATTTCTTCAACTCGGTTGTGACTGGTATAAGAATAGGGGCCTGTCTTTGTAATGAAAACTCCCCGCATCGATTGTGAACGTGAGTAGGCAAGTGAGCCTGCCGTTATAGTAGAAACTCCCGAACTGGTTGACAATTTACAAACTGAATTGTAGAAATTCGCTCAGATACCATCAAGAAACTTACCATTTTGTAGCATAATTTGTTAATTTTTTTTTTAAGTTTTGATGTATATACCCCCCTCCCCCACTTCTAATTCCCAGCCAAGTCACCGCCACTGGCTACGAGAAGTTACACTAGCGTCTCCATGACCGCCTGAGTAAAGCTACTGTGTGTATGTTTCCGTAGTTACATCCAGATTTCTTTCACTCGTCGATGTTTTATACACAGGAATTCTGTTCATTACAGCCTCACAACAAACTCCACTTAATATCTCCTTTTAAAATATCATCTTCCACCGTAGTGCTGCTGCTGCGCTTGTGTTGATTAAAGAGCGAAGGAATGTGGAGGGGTTTAAGATATAATATTAACTTCAAGCGGTGCCGGCAACAGAAATATCCCAGGCGTCAACAAATGAAGAGCATGTTGCGTCCGCACTCAACTTTTATTATGTAATATCTGTATGAGAGAGTGTATTCAGAAAGAAACTAACACAGTTAATAAAATAAGCTTCGTATTGGGAGCGTCGAAGTGCTAAGATATTCAAATGACAGTGCTATAGTTTGCTCCTTCTTAAATGGTTTTTATGTTCCAAATTTAAACTCGCTCACGTTGGACACACAGTGCTTGCATATAAGCAGGTCAGGGGATAGGAATGTGAACTTGAGCCAGTATGTGTGTTTGTTTCCTGGGAATTCTTTTTTAGATGTTTTGTAAAGTGTGAAAGAATTTCCTTCGGACTTTTTTTCTCTGGAGAGTGACTAAAATCTACACCGCGTGAAGAGATTATCTAGCGAGTGAGTTGGCCCTGCGGTATGCTTGCATTCGGGAGGTAATGGGTTCTAACCCGCAAGCGCGCCGACTTCTGGTAATTATTGGGTGTGGTGGTGGGGAGAATGTGTAATATGAACACAGGCATGTGAAATGAGAAAAAAAACTATTAATGCAAACATTCCTATATAATAACAATATTCACAGACAAACAGAAAAACAGAACAATTGTAGAACCTGTTTCTCAAATACATTTTTGAACGAGTCTTATATACGGAGTATTCAATAATATTCACAAGTACACAGAAAAATATAACTTGATTCATTAATAAATATTTTGAAGGGATGTTTTATGTACGAAGTTATCAAAAATAATCACAAGTGAAATAATTAGAACTTGCTTCATAAATACATTTTCTGAATAAATGTCCTATTATATAGGCATCGTCAATCGAGAGCGAAATGCCTTCGGCGCCAGTTTGCTCCCTGTTCTCGAGGACCGAGAGCAGCTTAGCGAGCAAGTAGGGGAAGTGCATGACGTAGTATGTACTGAAGGCCAGTAGCGCAAGTACAGTACGGCCACGGTACGCAACCCGCCTGACTGCTGCTCTCTTGTCACGTGACAAACAGCCGTCCCGAGCGGAGCAGGTAACATTGCAACTACGTGATGACGTCTGCACAATGCATTTAATGATACGAAATATGAAAAGCTCCACCAGATGTATCGCCTAAACAGACTCAGTTGGGAAATATAATTCTCTGAAGGAATGTCCGCTTTCTAATCTCATTTCTTGATATAAAACCATCTACCACCTTCTCCAGATTTAACGCCTTGGCAGTATCCGAAGACGACGAAACTCCACGTAGTAAGGGGACTTAACATCTAGGAGGATATTTCCAGGAGGGGGGGAAATGGCACTCTGCCCCCCTAATATCACTTTTGGGGGGGGAACGACATCCCCCACCCACCTACTCACCCACCCCCACCCCAAAGTCGGCGCTACTGCTAACCCACCTGTCGGCGGTCTGGAAGATGGTTTTCCATAGTTTCAACTCGCTCGGTGGTTCACGATTAACTAAAGATTTTAGTTTACTTCAGTTTAAGATTAGATCAACATTATAACGGAGAACTCAGATACTATCAATCAAATGTGATTGTGTAATACTTCAGCGGCTCCTAACATGAATAATACATAAATGTATTTCTAATCATGTCATTGACTCACTTTTGCGCTTCATTTCTCTCTCATTTTTCTTTCTTTCTTCCTTTATTAATCTGTTTACCCTCCAAGGTTGGTTTTTACCTCGGACTCAGCGAGGGGTCCCACCACTACCGCCTCAAGGCCAGTGTCCTGGAGCGTGAGACTTTGGGTTTGGGGATACAACTGCAAAGGAGGACCAATACCTCGCCCAGGTGACCTCACCTGCTATGCAGAACAGGGTTCTTGTATGGGGGATGGGAAGATTGGAAGGGATAGACAAGAAGAGGGAAGGAAGCAGCCGTGGCCTTAAGTTAGATACCATCGCGGCATTTGCTTGGAGAAGAAGTGGTAAAACACTCAAAACCACTTCGAGGATGGCTGAGGTGGGAATTGAACTCACCTCTACTCAGTTGATCTCCCGAGGCTGAATTAACCGCGTTCCAGCCCTCTTACCACTTTTTAAATTTCGTGGCAGAGCCGGCAATAAAACCCAGGCCTCCGGGCTTTGCAGCTAATCATGCTAACCACCACACCACAGAGGCGGAATCCCTCATTTTTAATTCGCACAAAAATACAGACAAGAAAGAAATTGCTAAATATTTGTTTCCGATTGTTTTAAATGATAACTTCCTCCTGTGTGCGATGAACATGTGAAGGAGGGAACTGTTTTCAGAACTTCAATATTTTCTTGATCTTATTAATAAATCGCCGGCCCCGCCGTGTAATGGTAGCGTCTCTTCCTCTTACCCGGAGGACCTGGGTTCGAGTCCCGGCCAGATCAGGGTTTTTTACCTGGATCTGAGGACTGGTTCGAGGTCCACTCAGCCTACCTGATTGCAATTGAGGAGCTATCTGACTGTGAGATGGCGGCATCCGGTCTAGAAATCCAAGAGTAATGGCCGAGAAGATTTGTCGTGTTGTCTACACGACACCTCGTAATCTGCAGGCCTTCGGACTGAGCAGCGGTCGCTTGGTGGTCCATGGGGTTTGGTTCTTTTTATTAATAAATCGCTGTCTTGAGAAAGAAGGAGCTAAGATCTTTCCTTCCAAAATGTTGAGCCATGCCGTTTGCGCTGCTTAAGGGATATCCCTTATAAGTCTAAGTATTCGTTGAAATTAAATGTCGTATGGCTTTTAGTGCCGGGATATCCCAGGACGGGTTCGGCTCGCCAGGTGCAGGTCTTTCTATTTGACTCCCGTAGGCGACCTGCGCGTCGTGATGAGAATGAGATGACGATGAAGGCAACACATACACCCAGCCCCCGTGCCGTAGGAATCAACCAATTAAGGTTTAAATCCCCGACCCGGCCGGGAATCGAACCCGGGACCTCCTGAACCGAAGGCCAGTACGCTGACCGTTCACCAACGAGTCGGACTAAGTATTCGTTATTGTTGTAGCATGGCCTGCTATGCGAAGTTACACTGGCGTCTCCATGACCCCCTGATTAAAGCTACCGCACTTACAGTACATCGACTTCTTCATTTATTTCGCAGATACCATTTTATTTTCCTATACGAAGCAAGAAAACATTCTAAAATGTCCCTACGTCTTCTTTATGATTCGTAATATACAGAGTGACCCAAAAGTCCATTAACATTTGACGAGGCAATACTTCTCAGAATATTAGAGGTAGAGCGGTAATAATTGACACGCATGATGGGAATGACATGGGGGAGTATTGACACCAAAATAATGTACACAACATGACCAATAGATGGCGCTGGACAGCAACACTTCAGGTACAAAAGGCCACACATGCTTGACATGATATGGAGTTTTATTGACACCAGCAACGAGTGCACAAACAGGCCAACAGATGGTGCTGGACAGCAACACGTCAATGATGTCGCATGAGACCCGTGTACGGTATTAAAGGAACTGTCGTGAGAGAGAGAGCGTTGGATGCGCCTGCAATCCCGACATGTTGACGTTACCAGTAAAGGCCTTGTTAATGAAGCCTTATTTGCTTTATTTTGGTGTCAATAAAACCCCATGTCATGCCAATAATGTGTGTCAATTATTAGCTCTCTATCTCAAATATTCCCTCAAGTATTGTATCGTCAAATGTTAAGGGACTTTCGGGTCTGTATTTTGTTCTTGTGCCTTCTATGGGGAACGAAAAAAATTGAACGATTATGCATATTTTATAAAAAGATACCGTCTATGTCGATAAAAACCAAATTCATTTTCTTGTTATTGATTGCTATTTTATTTTGGACAATATCTTAGTCATGCGGAGTGTTTGACGTTAAAAAAAATTTTTCGTTATTTTATAGGATGAACAAGTACTGTTCAAGTTTTATTCAAGCAGAGACGAAAAAAAATTTGAGTTTTGAACATCTTCTTGTGGAAACAAATAACAAAAAGTCAGTTGTTAATCAAACGAATTAGCTAGTGGATATATTTCAATATTTACCTATAATCTAAGAGCGTAAGCTTTATTTATGTGAAGTGGAAAGTATGACCAGTGAGGTACAAATCGCCTTTGATTGAAGTTATTTGCGTGTTAAGTGAACTAGTGTTGCCAGTATGAGTCTACTGTGCTCGTGCGGTGGTCGGAGACGTAAAAAGAAGAAGACAGGAGACAATAGTGATTATTATTCTCGTACGCCCACACCGAGTATAGCTCCCACGCCCAAGGTGAAACGAAAGTTCCCCGAAGGTGTCGTGTCTCTGCCAAGCGTTCCATCAGATCTGGAGGAGGCTGTTGGACAGTTACCAACTGTGTCGCTGGGCCACCGCGATTCTACGCCACAGGAGGATGAACATCTCCTCGTAGTAAGTCAGCAAGAGACTGTCCACCATGAGGGAAACAGCCAAGAGCCTGTCGTCTGTGGAAGTCTGCAGATGACGCTCAAAACTAAGGACTCCCCTCCACGAAGTACTGAAGTGGAAGACGCCATTGTGAAGAACGAAGATCGACCGTTAAGCGCTTGCGCAGAAACACAGTGCGACTTTGCTGATTTTGACGACGACCTACTATGTTTCCAGGAAGAGGAAGAGTATCTCAGTCAAGTTTCCGACATAAAGTCCAAAACACCAAGCCTCTGGGATGATACTTCATCCCTCAAAAGCAGTGAGCTGTTCGATGTCATCCAAGGAGAGGTAGAACATTTCCCGACGAAAACTCAGAGTACTGACGAAGTCTGGAAGGATATCAAGCACACCTTACTCACTCTCATAAATGATAAGGACTCTGACCTGGTACAGGAATTGAGAACACCTATGGAAGAAGTCCCATGTCCAAATTTCATAGCTCCGCCTCGGGACGTTGATGTCATATGTAAACATATTGATGACTACTTCGCAACGCAAGAGAAGCCGATGTATTCTGCAGATGCGGAGCCACAACTCGGGGATGAAGCTAGTGGAGTAGAACCGAATGTGAGTGAGCAACCGGAGGCTTTGCTGGATAAGGCAGTGCATTTCGACTTTGAGGAAGCACCATTAAGGCTACCCAAGAATAATATTGGGAATCGCTTGTATGACAATTTCCAGATCCATGTCGGTATTTTAATGCCAGAAGCTAAGCCTAAATCGACACTATCACGTCACAACAAAGTTTATTACGAAAATTCACCTGCTAGCTCAACAAACTCTGTTGACGATCTTCCTTTTCCTATGGAGATTGACAATGAGATATCGTATGAGTTCATCAAGAAACAGAACAAGGAGATTCCACACACAAATACAGGACAACATTCCGACACATACAACGACATCGTTTCGAGTAAAGTGTCATCCAATACATGTGATACGAATCTTGTGGAAACTAATAAAAATGAATTAACCATAATGAATGGCTTAGCACTAAACGTAACGTTTCACGAATGTCGAAACGGAAAGGACAATCCAAACCCTTTGGTGGATATAACTTCAGATAACAAAGTCAAGGAAATGGATAATGTCGATAGTGTTCTTTTCGATGACGAGGCTTTAAACAAAGAAATAGAAGAATTTCTTGAAGTTGATGTGATATGTCCAATTTTGCTGGAGGAAGAGATTTCTGAGAAAGGTGTGTTGCAGGTAATAGAGAGTGATAAAATAGAACCAAATTTTTTTGATGACGAAGCCTTAAATAAAGAAGTCAACGAATTTCTGGAAGTTAAAATTCCCAGCATATTGTATGGCGACACTCCCCATGAAAGTGTCGACCAGTTGATAGAAATTGACAGCAAAGCAGAGGCAAGTATTTTGTATGATGAAGTATGGAGTAACAAAATCAACGAATGTCTTGAGGTTGATAAGGTCAGCCCAGCCGTGTTAGATGTTGGACAGTCCGGCGAAAATCCAAAACAACTTCCAGGTGCTAAGGATATAAACACAAAATTATTGAGCGAAGATCATTTAAATAAGCAAGAGTCTCTTGGCCAGTTACAGTCTGCCACTTTGGATCATTCGACTTTAAATAATGATATGGAGGAAAATTCACTAACTGTGATGGAAAGCAAGGATATTCGTAGGGTAAAAGATAGTAATATGTCTCTGGATAAAGTAGTCGATAATCCTTTCGAGGATAACTGGCTAGTAAGCCCTTTCTCTTTTGATTACAAGTTCCTAGATTCACCATCTCAGTTTAATAAGTTCGAGTCTCAGGCTGTTTCGGATAGTGCAGCTTTACTTCAGGCGATCCATGCCCTGGCCGATGGTGTCGAAGACTTGTCATTCTGTGGAACTACCAGCGCGAATGATAGCAACAGCTCACGGGAAGACTCTGCTTTATATAAGAACATGGGCAGGTTCCTCGACACCCCTACACCTTTGGATAGAGAGAATGAAAAGGAGTCGAGGATCGACGACATGACGCTCTACAGGGGAGCCAACACGTCAGCGAAGAACAAGGAGGGTGTCCAAGAGGCGTCTAAATCAGGTGTGCTTGTGTGTGCTTGTTTGTGTGTGTTGGTTAGAGCATGGAATTTGTTTTAGTACTAACTACTTGACTGTCGTCAATACTTAGACGCACACTTCCTTGACAAGTATTTCTGAATCAGCTGATATCAGTTCTACCAACTTCCCGCATATTTAATTAATTAACTTGTTTGTTTAGTAGAAGGCATATAACAGAGTACCCAGGGAGAAGACGTTTACCGTACTGGTGGATTATGGAATTAAGGGTAGATTATTGAAATCAATCAAAGGCATTTATGCTTATAATTCGGCTGCGGTGAGATTTGATGGTTCAGTGTATTTACAGGGGTTAGACAAGGCTGTAATCTTTCACCCTTATTGTGCATAGTTTACATGGATCATCTGCTGAAAAGTATAAATTGGTAAGGAGGGATTCACTTAGATGAAAGTGTAGTAAGCAGTCTGGCTTATGCTGACGACTTGGTCTTAATGGCGGATTGTACCGAAAGCCTGCAGTCTATAGCTTGGAACTTGAAACTAGGTGCAATGAGTATGGTATGAAAATTAGTCCTTTCCAAGACTAAACTGATGTAAGTAAGTAATAAATCCAAGAGAAATGAACATCAGACTAGGGATACAAAGCTGGAACAGATAGAAGTCAAGTAATTAGGATGTGTGTTCTCCCAGGATGGTAGAATAGTAAGTGAGAGTGGATTAAGGCACAGTAAAGCTAACGCCGTGAATTCGCAGTAAGAAGGAAGTCAGCTACCGGACGAAACTATCTTTACTTTGCTTTACGGGAGTGAAAGCTGGGTGGACTCGAGGTATCTTATTCATAAGTTAGAAGTAACAGACATGAAAGCAGCAAGAATGATTGCTGGTACAAAAGGTAGGAACAATGGCAGGAGCGTACTGAGAATGAGAAGATAAAACCTAAGTAAGGAATGAACTCTATGGATGAAGCTGTACGCATGAACCGGCTTCGGTGGTGGGGGTCATGTCAGGCGAATGGAGGGGGATAGGTTACCTGGGAGAATAATGGGCTCTGTTATGGAGGGTAAGAGAAGTAGAGGGAGACCAAGACGACTATGGTTAGACTCAGTTTCTAATGATTTAAAGGTAAGAGGTATAGAACTAAACGAGACCATAGAACTATTTACAAATAGAGCGGTTAGTACATTCACAGAGGCTTGCAGACGGAACGTTGAAAGGCATAACAGTCTATAATAAAAATGTGTTTTATTTATTTATTTATTTATTTATTTATTTATTTATTTATTTATTTATTTATTTATTTATTTATTTATTTATTTATTTATTTATTTATTTATTTATTTATTTATTTATTTATTTATTTTAGTCCAGTTTTATGGCCGATGTCTTTCTTCTCGCCACCCCTATATGGAGGGATGTATTCGCTTTTGTTTGTAGTCTGTAGTCTGATGTGTTGTATATTTATTAAGACGAATCGAACCCGCGACCCTCGGTATCGAAGGCCAGTGCGCTGGCAATTCAGCCACGGACTCGGACAACTGTAAGGATGAAGCCTTCTTTAACGTGAAGAAAATTCGGCCCATTATGACTCCCCACTCCTTATGATCGGAAACTATGATCCACTATAAATACCTTCCCCTCTGTTGCAAAGCAAAGCAATTTCATCTCTGTACAGGCCATGAAGACCCTTGGAGGGGTGAAATGTGAAAGGCTTCCACTACCCGTAGCCTCGGCACTTGTTGGGGTAGAGTGTTTAGCTCTACGACCGGCCACCTATTCCCCCAGGAATTAACTTGGTCCTTATTGTTGGTGTAGGCTGAGTCAACCTCAGGGCCATGTGCACCTCGGGAAGTGTAAATCACCTTTCTTAATTTTTTTCGACCTCCTGACGGAGAATCGATCTCACGTACTCTCGACCCTACCTCCTCCTCTGTTGCGAGAACCGTAACTGGAGAAATCAACACAACACTGAATTCACAACTATTATATCAGTGGCGTGCGTTGAACATATTCATTACCCCATAAGTAAATATATATTTTTAATATAAAAAAATCATAGCCGCACTACACTCTCTAAAGACAACATTACCATTTTATAAGGCTGCATTTTTTGTCGAAAAGTCTACCTGAGAATGATCTTTGAAGAATATTTTCAACCACACGCTCGCACATACCTCCAAAGTGATATTCACGGCAGTGACGACACCATCATAACTTAATCTATAGCAGATTTTAAACAATGTACTTAGTTTCATCCGGTGACGCTTCGTGATAGTACAATCATGGTTTTCACAAAAATACACGGGGACTAACTATTTGTTTTTTACTTAAAAAGCCTAATCTAAACTAATCATCAAAAGTTAACTGGTATTTTACCGTCGCTGAAGTTTCATAGTTTCACTCGCATACTGAGCGTACGTGCATCAACGACAAACGAGGGAAAATATTTGGCACGAGGTATAACACACGTTATATTCATGAGGAATGCCACAGTACTCGCGAAACCTTCACCTATAATCCTAGAGGAACACTACAAAAATTCACTATATACCACCATCACAGACAACCAACTACAAATTCTGTGTTCATGCTGGGCAAGCTAAATATTTTTCTGCGGCTATCGGAACAAATACTCTACACGTTCCGTCAATGAATGGTTCGAAAAAACTGTATACATGCCGAAACCCAAGACTAAAATATATTCTTCAATATTTCAATTGATTTCATATACTGGCTCTATTTTTATTAGCCAGGCGATGTGTTAAGATGTTGAAGTCTTCAAGTGTCAAAGACCAAAACTAACATTACCTTACCTAAGCTAGCTGGCCTGTCACCGTAAATTGCTGTCGGGGGAGGGCCTACAGCTCCGCCCCGCTGCCAAGACAAGGCAGCTTCAAGTGCATGCGTCACCCAAACGATCTTAAATTTCGGTGGGATAGCTCTCTTCTGCGCCAGCTCGCTGGAGAAGCTGAACTGTGGTAGTGCGAGCGGATTGTCGAAACAGCTCTACTTGGCTTGGCTTAGATGTTCGCAATTTTTTAAACACTATAAAAAACGTTCTAAGGAATAATTAGAAAATGTTAATATAAAGTTCTTTACCCCAGCAGCGGTGGGATAGGTAGGGTTCAGTGCACGCCACTGTATTATATACAATAAGTAAATAAGTCGTTGTTAGGGAAACGTGGACAACAGGTAAGCAATAATGTCACGGGAGTCGGCCACAGAAAATCTGAAAAAAATCACGTAAAAAATAGTGCCTAACTTCATGATAAATTTGATATACAGGATGGTCAGAAATAACGTGGCTGAGCTGGATAGCTGCAGTCGTTTAAGTGCGGGCGCTATCCAGTATTCGGGAGATAGTGGGTTCGAACCCCAATGTCGGCAGTCCTGAAGGTGGTTTTACGTGGTTTCCCATTTTCACACCAAAGCAAATGCCGGGATTTTACCTCAATTAAGTCCACGGCCGCTTCCTTCCCATTCCCAGCACTTTCCTATAACATTGTCGCCGTAAGACCTACCAGTGTCGGTGCGACGTAAATCCAGTTGTAAAAAAACGTGAACCGGGTAAATGAGCGTTACAGGGTTGGTCATACTGATAAATAATTTGAAAGAAAAATGCGATATCTCGCTCCGTTGTAATTTTATTAGCTTCTAAAATTAACCAATGAGATTGCTTCCCACGCTAATACGAAAGGGCCTTGCGCGACACTGTTGCTAAATCTGTACGTGACATACAGTAAGACCGGCTTGAGATCAGCGTCAACACACACACATCCCGTAGGTTTCAGCCGATGTCACTATAGCACACTTGCTATGGCGCGATGCTGTCCACTCGGAGGCCCGTGTTTCAATCCCTCCATGGGCGAAGATTTTCCTTCAATTGAAACTCTCAAGCAGGTGTCAAGCCACGTCTGATCATTCTTCTTCTTTTCCTACCGCTTTTCCCACAACTACGCTGCACATGTGGATTTGGCCCTGTTTTTTGGCCGGATGCCCTTCCTGACACCAACCCTATACAGAGGGATGTAATCAGTATTGCGTGTGTCTGTGGTGGTTGGTAGTGCGGTATTTTGTCTGAATATGAAGAGGCGAGTGTTGGGACGGACACAAACACCCAGTCCCCCGGGTAGAAGAATTAAAATCGACGACCCGGCCGGGAATTGAACCCTGGACCCTCTGAACCGAAGTCTAGTGCGCTGACCATTCAGCCAACGAGTCGGACAGTTTGTCTGATCATTCTCTCTTGGAGAAATGCAGTCGTGGAAAAACGAAAAATCACAAAAAAAACCGTTAATAATGCAATGTGGAGCCGTATTCCAAAATGTGTGTTTGTTGGAACTGAAAATCCTCATTTTGATGCCATAGCTTCTTACAATAAGGTACATATAGTGAAACGCACAAATCTAAGGAAACTCGGCATCGAACCTGGAAGGAATGCTGTCACAGCACTTCAGAAGAGTGACATGCAGAGGCTTCGAGATGCATAAAACAGTCAAAGGGAGTTAGAGACGACTGCTAGGAACAAGAGGATGAGTGCTAAAATATATATTGTTCAGTAAGCAAGTAAATGCTATTTATTTACTAATTCGTAATCATTATTAAATTCCTTTTTGCTGGAATGTTCGGTAATCAAATATATTTTGCTCCTTTTCTAATTTGTTTAGCCGTTTTTTAATTAATCTGTAACCTATATTATTATGCTTTTCTTTTGTAGTAGTAATCTTAAATAGTGTTCTTATTATTCGTCTTCCTTTCTTCTCAATATTACTGATTTTTGTTCTAATATATCTATGGTTTAAACCTGATATTTCACGAAAAGCCGTTATTAGGTTTACGCCAAGGTACCTTCATATTTTAAAATAAATAAATAAATAAATAAATAAATAAATAAATAAATAAATAAATAAATAAATAAATAAAAGAATATTCCATATTCCATCATACGGACCAGAAATGCACCGCAAAGTATAATTATTTCTTATAACTTAGCTTGCCGAAAGGTTTTTTTTAATCAGTGCAGTTGTTCTCAGAAACTTAGTAATAGCCTACAGCCTACATTTTAACACGGTATTTTTTATTTCATGATTTGTTCATAAAGTTTTATATCAAAAAGATGGAAAATGTACAAAGTATTTTTGCTGTTGGGGAAAAAATATTTTAGTGAAGAAACGATGTAATCCAATATTGCTGTGTTAAAACATTTATTTTTGGTACTCCCATTACAAAGTGTAAAAAAACTAAACTTGTAGGACCAGAACAGATTTTTAAATTTTATCTTTTCAAAATCGTTTCAGCCTCTTAGAACCACAAGTGTCAGCCCTTTTTTTAGAAATCCAGTACTCCTTCACCTTGATGGAGAATGCAGTTCTTCGTTTTTCGGGCCACTTTGCGCCAGCTCGTCTTTTCATTCTTTCTGGAGCACTCTCTGACAGACATGGATTGCTACTTTGCCAAGTCATGAGAAGACCAAGAATTCTTTGAGATATTCTGGTGCTATGTATTCGAGAGATATGAATGTAAAACATGACACGGCGCTTCCTCACAATAAGTGTGAATTTTTCAAATCTGGCGTACAGCTCTACATTTGACCTCAGGCAATATTCTCCCTCAGAATTCCGTAGGAATTTCCATTCTTTTATTTGGACCCTCTGTATTATTATTATTATTATTATTATTATTATTATTATTATTATTATTATTATTATTATTATTATTATTATCACAACGTTGTGCCTAAAATAACGAATGCGATCGAACTTAATTAGCAGGTGAATTTGCTTTCCTCTCTCGTTGTGATATTTCTTCCGTTCTTCCGGTCCATGCAGTGTTGGTTATCATCTTGAGTTTTTAGTCAAGATGTTTGTTCACCAACGTTCTAAAGCTAGACCTGTCCCATATAATTTCGCTTGTTACGCTGGTTTCTTGAACGTCTCTTTCAATTTCGGTTATCCAATTATTGTTGACTTTTAATGAGGAGGCATAATTAAAACTCTGTTTAGTAAGTTTTTCGTTGTCCATTTTAAGGTTGAGAACATTTTTTAGCTGACAAAGTAGGGGTTCCCATACTACGGAAAAAAAAAAAGAAAAATTAAGCAATGTCCTCAATTGTGCCAAAAGTTGAAAGACTAAAGGGCCCGGAAAGGTTTCAAATTTTGAGTCTTGGATAGCTCCATCGAACTAAAAAAACAAATTTTGAAAATCACCTCCGGGCTAAATGCAGCACCGGAAAAACAGCCTAAAATCGCCTGTTTTTTTACTCGTTTTCTTTCTCATTCAAATCCTAGCCAAATTCATTTCTTTCCATAATTTTTTCTGTAATGTGTTTCTTGGTTCAATACCCTCTGGAGTTTTTTGATGTTTTAAAAAATGTCTACACCGAATGTAGTTATTGACTCACATTAGCGCTCGTAGTAATAAAAAAAGGCAAACTGCTAATCTAATCTACCGGACAACGATGATTAAGAAAAGGATTGTAATTTTTAAGAATAAATAATAATTATATTCTCATACTTCATTATATTTTATTTAAGTAAAATTCGTAGCTTATATCCCTAGGATGATGATGCTTGATGTTTAAAGGAGCTTAACTCTAGGTCATAAAATCTCAATCATATTTTTCTAATAGTCTCTGATATTTTCTGCTAATGCTGATACAATTCAGGAGACTTCCCTTCATCCGCAGTATTTCTATGCATACTGGTTCAAAGATTTTCCTAAGTATTTTCCTTTGTTAGTTTTCTAAATGTTTAGTTTGTGAATTTCCTCCAATAATCAAGGTTTGTGATGCGTGTAATCAGGCTCAGTTACAGTATTATAGGGTTTTAATTTATATTTCAGAGATATTGATTTTTTCTTGTACCTGTTCTGTGTGTGATTCTATGGGATGGACTGAGGAATTCCCAACTCTCATCCTTAATGTTATTTGCTTTACGTCCCATTAACTACTTTTACGGTCTTCGGAGACGCCGAGGTGCCGGAATTTAGTCCCGCAGGAGTTCTTTTACGTGCCAGTAAATCTACCGACACGGGTCTGTCGTATTTGAGCACATTATAATACTGCCGGACTGAGCCATGATCGAACCTGCCAAGTCGGGGTTAGAAGACCAGCGCTTTAACCCTCTGAGCCACTCAGCCCGGCACTCTCATCCTTAAGGTCAATGACCACTTGAAAACAAAATCCCTTCCTATTCAATACAATTTCCAATCACGTCATTTCTACGATTTGGTTTATACAGTGGAGGGCTGAAATTTACTTCACACGTCGCTGATAGCCTCGAAAGTGCTATTGTTGAGAGTAGAAGTGGTTGAGTCATCTCATTCAAGGTCTTTACATGTTTTGTTACTGTTGAATTATGCAAACAGCAATTAACCGTGTTCCCTGTAGCGTCGTTCCATCAAACAGGATATAAAGTGCCTTAGGCTTACGCAACCCCTTCAACACAAGAGTACAAAATATGAGATAGAGTATTTGATGAGACAACGGGTGCCATCAATAGTCCATGAAATATAAATGTGTACTGAACTATTTGTTTGATAGCGCAGACCATATCTCACGTGGGACGACTTGGGTGGTAAAAATAAAATTCACACACTTGTTGCGCTACACTGGTTTAGAGACTCTCTTACAGATTGGGAACAATTTGTGAATTGTATGAAAACCAACAGTAATTACCAAACAATCTCAGTCGGAGTCCCACAGGGCTCAGTGTTAGGACCGTTTATTTTTCATATTTTTATTAACGATATTGATAACTTACATCTCAGAGGTAGATTATCACTTTTTGCAGATGACACCAATATATTCTATACCGGTGGTAACATTCAAGAACTTGAACAAAATATGCAGCATAATGCAAATTTAATTGAAATATGGTTCTGTATAAATTGATTTTCAATCAATCTGGCAAAAACCAATCATATTTTATTTCATAAACCTAAAAATATTTTTTTAGATTGACATTTTCTATGCTGCACGGAAAAGCATAGAATCAAGGATATGTTCTGGCCTTAGAAGACGAGAGAGCGAGTTCCCCTCTTAGTAGCCTCTTACGACATGCGCGGGTACAGGTAATGCATCATTCAACTTCACCCACAGCTAGGTTTGCCAAGTTTTTGAAATGCCAATAAGGGACAGCTCATGTCAACACAACATAACATTTGCTCAAGAAAACACTGAGATATAATTTACTGTTCTAGGTGTAATTACATTGTAGACAAAAGTAGGGGTTTCCCGTAAGAAAAACGTAAAAATAAGCGATTTCCTGAACTGCGCCGAATGTTGAAGGGCTATAAGGCCCAAAGAGATTTCAAATTGTGAGTCTTGGGAACTAAAAGCACAAATTTCGAAAATCACTTCCGACCTAAATGCAGTTCCATCTTTTTTCGGATTGTTGGCAACACCGATTGTAAATATAAGGGCTTAAGTGAAACTCTACATTGACTCACATTGGGGCTCGTAGTGCTAGGAAAAAAAGCAAACTGCTCATCAAATCTGATCTATCGGTTAACGATGATTAAGAAAAGGATTATAATTTTTAAGAATAAATGAAGAATATATTCTCATACTTTATTATATTTTATTTACTTAAAATTCGTAGCTCATAACCCTAGGATGTTTTCAAAATTGAGTTGCTTGCCTGAAGGAACTGTGGATGTTTTCAGTAATGCTGTATCTGACTTAATAAAGTCATAAAATATCTGATGACTGAAATCAAAATGAAGTGAGACATGAATTTTTGACTTCATCAGAATTGCTGAGCACACATTGTTTCCATCGTTCCATTTGCCTTTAAGAATTGAAAAGACCCTTTCAAAATACGCATTCGAACCAGGTATACCTAGAAAAGATACCAACATTAGTACATTTGGAGCAGATTCTAATTAATTTTTAGAGGATTTTTTTAGCCATTTTGAGTTCGCATTACAGCGCCGATCAGTATCAGTACAGGTACACATAATATCGACATCACGCGTAATTCAATGTTATGAGAAGAAAATTCTTCATAAAAGCTATCGAAATTAAAATCAGGACAACCGAGCTCGATAGCTGCAGTCGCTTAAGTGCGGCCAGTATCCAGTATTCGGGAGATAGGTGGTTCGAACCCCACTGTCGGCAGCCCTGAAAATGGTTTTCCGTGGTTTCTCGTTTTCACACCAGGCAAATGCTGGGGCTGTACCTTAATTAAGGCCACGGTCGCTTCCTTCCCAGTACTAGCCCTTTCCTGTCCCATCGTCGCCATAAGACCTATCTGTGTCGGTGCGACGTAAAGCCAGCAGCAAAAATCAGGACAAATTTCAAAGAATTTGACATTTTTTCGAAATCAGAAAATGTAACAACTTTCAAATGTAAAGCCTCTAGTTTCTTTTTAAAAAACATTAACATAGCTGAAGTCATAACCTTTTTCCAGAAAATTTATTGCAGATTTTTAAAAGTTCTTTAGGTTAGATTTTGCATCATTCACTCTGAAGATATGGAAGGAGTTTAATGACTCGATTTCCCACCGAAAAAATGATCATCTTTCCCACCAATTAATTTGGACCTCCATTTTGACATTGTATTTTAACGATGACAGAAGTGAGATGTTTAAATATGGGACAAAAAGGGCGTTCCGTGTGCTGTTAAAACGGGGCAGTACTTCAGAACTTTCAATTCGGGAAATCCCGTATAATAAGTGACACCGGGCAACCCTATCCACAGGCGAAATGAAGAGTTCCGATAAATTGAAAGAAAAATTAGTGCATCCAGAAACGAATGGTAAGGCTCGTGAATTGTGAGAAAATTGTAAACATTATAGCCCTCGTAAATATAATATGTATATTATTATTATTATTATTATTATTATTATTATTATTATTATTATTATTATTATTATTATTATTATTATTATCCAGATATTAGGCCCCTTTAAACAGGAAGCATCATCATCATCAAATTAGCGATACAAAATTTGAGTTTCTTTTATTCAAATATGTTCATTTGATTTTTATTCCAAGGAAAATTTGAGACCTTTTTTCCATCATGTCCTTGCTTGAAAGAATGCATGATGAGTAAAAAACACTTGACTCAAAAGATCGAACTTATAAATTAAGTAGAAAAGGGTTCATACAAAAAGAGACACATCGCAAATAATATGGTTATTCCTCCAGTTAAAAAACTGGGTTGTTTAATTCAAAAATTGGTTAGTTCTATTTTTATTAAATATGGACACTTCAGGTTCGAATAAACTAAATAATAATAATAATAATAATAATAATAATAATAATAATAATAATAATAATAATTTTAAAAACAATAATGTTTATCTAAAAATCTTAAAATAAGGCACTACTGTGATGATGAAAAAAGAATTCTTTACACAAGTGAATATCTAGTTTTAGTTTAGATAAACTGGAAGTAATAGCAAGAAGAATCATGAGAAAAAATAATGTTCAATGAAAACAGCAGGACAACGGAAATTAAGAAGTGAAAATATAATAATAATAATAATAACAATAATAATAATAATAATAATAATAATAATAATAATAATGTCGTGTGGCCTTCGGAGAGGCCTGGTGTAGGTCTTTCGAAATGATGCCTGCGCGCCCCTGCCTATGATGAATTCTAATCCTGAAGACGGCACACACACACACACACAGAGCCCCGAGCCATCGGAATTAATCAGTGAAGGTTAAAATCCCCGAGCTGACCGGGAATCGAACCCGGCACCCTCTGCACCAAACACCAGCACGCTAATCATTCAGCCATTGAGCCGGACAGTTAGGAAGTAACACGTAAAGATAAAATAACATAGAAAATGTAAAAGAAACATTAAGGAAAAGGAGGTAGCTATTTTTGGACATATCTATAGAATATATAAAATGGATGTTAACAGATTGACAAAACAGATATTCAAGTACCTTTGGGAGGAAAAGTCAACAGCACCCTGCATACAAGAGGTCAAGAAATATTTAGAAAGAAATCAAAGAAGAGAAGAGGAAACTATTTTTAAAAAGGAAATTTGAACAATGGAAGGACTCCAAGGAAGAATATAAAGGGAACCCGGTCCACAGTGCTCTGAGGAGAGAAAAATAAAGCATAGTGCAATGATGAAGGCATACTGGAAAGAACAAGGAAAGATGAATTCAAATTGACATGCGGTCCCTAGCAGGCCTCATCGTAAAGATAATAATAATAATAATAATAATAATAATAATAATAATAATAATAATAATAATAATAATATTTTCACATGAATATCATTATTACGTTTGGCAAACTCCGGATATCTGGGGTAACGCGTTAGCGATGTGATCATTTGTAGAGTTTGATGAAGACGGTGGAAGAAATTAGGACGAGAATTAATCTTCTGTAGCTAGTTCAGACATCCCATGTTCGTTCGTTTGTTCCTGCCGAGGTTATTAAAAAAATAAAATTTATAGTTGTAATGTGAATTAGCTATATATTGTTGACTCTGGTTATGACATAGCTAACCAAATTAAAAATGTAATTGGTGCAGTGACTGGTTGAGCAACACGCGACTTGTGAATGAGCTTGCCAAGACCCGCTCTAGCTGGCAAGGAGCCACTTCAACTGCTCAGTACGTGTCTATTCTACTTTACGACTTAATACTCGAGAGTGGACTACAGGAGTTCTTTCAAAATGAGCACACTTCTCCTAAATAATAGCAATATATTAATGGGTTTTACTTCTAACAGCACAAATAATCCACAAGGCAGGGTGCGACATCTAACTACTGCGTTTTAAATTCAAGAATTTGGGATTAAAAATCATGTCATCCTCCTAATCCTCTTTTGAATTATTATTATTATTATTATTATTATTATTATTATTATTATTATTATTATTATTCTCTTCCCCTCCTGTTTTACTCCGTGTAATCCTTCCCCTGTTAATTCGTAATTCTTCTAATGATCTTCTCCGCTTTCTTCAAATCCTCCTCCTAATCCTGTTATTCCTCCTCCTACTACTCCTCCTGTTAATCCTACCCGTCCTCGTAATTCTTCTCTTAATTCAACTATTTCTTATCCTCCTAATTCTACTAATCCTCCTCCTCTTCGCCCTCCTAATCCTTTTCTCTTTTTATTTTCAGTGCCATCGCGTCAGACAAACTTCGATATTGCAGGTAACATCATATGTCGATCTAATAGAGAAAGTTCAAAGAAAATTTCTCAGATATGTTTATTACAAGATGTGGGTTATTATCCCTACTACGAGTCGTGCGCGCTAATGATTCTCAAAGCTGTTGGTGCTAGGGAACTATCTCACTGAAAAAATTGTTAGGGAATGTATTTTCTTCATAAAGTAATAAATAACAAAATTGACGATAGTAAAATTAGAGAAAGAATTGACATTTATGTTCCAAATGTAACTCCCAGTAGACTTCGCAATATGTTCTTCACATACCGAAAATTAACACAGACTCACACAAGAACTCCCTTTGATACAGAATTATGACTCTGTATAATCTCGTGCACCATCTTGTTGTAGACATATTTAGCATGTCGGAAAACCAGTTTGTTACATCCTGTGATAGAGTGCTACAGTCTTTGTAAGATAAATGACGTCTTGATGTACTGTAGCTAAATATATCCAATATTAATGACTTCCTCTTCCTCTACCTCTTTCCTTTGTAATTAAGTTATATTATTAGTTCAAATCATTAATTTACTGTATTACTTGGTGATAATATTTTAAGTAGTGAACAGTGTAATTGGGGAAACCTGTAATGTTCACAACAGTGATTAAATAAATAAACATTAGGAAATTGTTAATGGAGAATGGTGAATAGTAGAATAACAATGGTGGTAGAAATAATGAGCGAATGAAATGTAGACTAGACTAAGCTAGACTAAAAAACTCATCGATACGGTCATGAAGTGGACAACTTGCAATAAACAAGCCCTTCTCAAAGAAAATAAATTTTCTCACCTCCAGTATTAACGTGTGTGTTAGGAAGATGTTTCTCAAAACAATTTTGAAAATGGCCACTATTTGACTGACTGAAATGGTCCACGTTTTTTCAAAATCCCTAACCAATTAGTAAACAAAATCAGCGCTACTAAATTAACCAGCGTGTAATTCGCTTTGGGCTTTCCGTTATACTCATTGAGGCAAATTTTACAATTCTCGTAGAATACCAGTCAATACGTGTGGTATTTTTGAAATGAAAAGTCACAGCTTTGTCTTCAAATTTCATGAAAAACTGGAGGTCCCGAGACTGTCTGGGCGGGCAAAATTAGAATCTAGTAAAACGTCTTAGGAACCACGCTTGAAATATAAAATTCACTTGTTCACCTCCATAGTATTCTGTGTGTGTGGTTCTTTTTCTAGAACTCTGCATTAATGAGTATGAAGACCATTAGTTAAATGAAAATTTTGACGCCCGGCTGTATAGGCAAACTACCAAACACTTCTGTGAAGCAGTATTGTATTCTGCAACCTATACAAATAATATCTGGCAGAGTCTGTTCATATTAGGTCCTTTCTCTCTGCCAAGACTGTCCCTTCAATTAATTCTTTTGTTTCCGTAGAGTCGTACTAATAATAATAATAATAATAATAATAATAATAATAATAATAATAATAATAAATTATACTGTATAGTTTTTCTGTTTTCATTCCTATTGTGAGTGAGAAAGTAATTTGGTTCATTTATTATAGACCAGCTATTTATTAATACAATTATCTTGTTAATGCATTGAGAATACAAAAAATGCATTATTTAAGTCGTTTAGAACAAGACTAGAATCCCGCGGTTATAACTTCAATCTCAGAGTAACTAGTTAGGAATGGCAAATTCCTATGTACACAGTCCATATCATGTCTTAATTAGCAGTGCGAAATAAAGAAAAAATACAACGTTACACGACAAGGAAAGAAGGACTTAAAAGGTGAAAATGGTCCAGAGGTCTTAGGAATTGCTGTCTTATAATGCAATAGCTCGAGCAATTTGTAAGTAAGAGACTGAACGTCATTTCTGCATGCATTTTTTCATGTTACTTACGCGATATTAAACCGCTCTAATTGACTGTACTCGGTTAGCTACGCGATGTTGTTTGTTATGTGATGGTAGTCTCAGGGGCAAGACCGGTCAGCTATGATATTTTTAGCCGGGCACAACAATCGCATTATGTTTGCTGCCAGGTCGAAGTCCAACCGAGTCTAAACCAGTTTCTACAGGCTTCCGTTAAGTATGCACTGTACATTAGAACCCTTGCTATCTGAAACACTTGTAACCGAAATACCGTTTAACAGAAACGACCGAAAATTACAGTATATATAGTGTCGTTTAAAACGAATTAAAGAACTATCGTTTGTTATGTTATAAAATAGGTGATGAGTAACAGAAGGCGTGGATTCTGACCTTGATTCCCTCCTTCCCTTCTCCATTTCATACTCTGTATTTTCCATTTTATTTTATCCATTGTTTCTTTGATACTGCCCCGCTCTTTCGTAAAGAAGGGAGAGTAACATAACTTCTAGGGGTTCTAAGGAGGTGTACACTATCCAGTTCTTCCGTAAAGAAGGGAGAGTAACATAACTTCTAGGAGTTCTAAGAGTTTGTGCTATCCCGCTCTTCCGTAAAGAAGGGAGAGTAACATAACTTCTAGCGGTTCTAAGGAAGTGTATACTATCCCTCTCTTCCGTAAGGAAGGGAGAGTAACATAACTTCTAGGGGTTCTATGAAAGTGTATACTATCCCTTTCTTCCATAAAGAAGGCATAGTAACATAACTTCTAGGGGTTCTAAGGAAAGGTATACTATCCCGCTCTTCCGTAGAAAATGAGAGTAATATAACGTTTAGGGGTTCTAGGGAAGTGTACACTATACCGCTCTTCCATAAAGAATGGAGAGTAACATAACTTCTAGGGGTTCTAAGGAAATGTATACTATCCCGCTCTTCCGTAAAGAATGGAGAGTAACATAACTTCTAGGGGTTCCAAGGAAGTGTATACTATCCCGCTCTTCCTTAAAGAATGGAGAGTAACATAACTTGTAGGGGTTCTAAGGAGGTGTATACTATCCCGCTTTTCCATAAAGAACAGAGAGAGTAACATAACTTCTAGGAGTTCACAGGAAGTGTGTACTATACCGCTCTACCGTAAAGAAGAAGAGTAACATAATTTCTAGGGATTTTAATAGGACGGGACCCCCAAGTGTTATGCAAACCTCATAGCAGAACTACCCCTGTAGGTGAGGGACGCAGACGAAGAATACACCCACGGTATCCCTGCCTGTCGTAAGAGGCGACTAAAATGGACGACCAAGGGACAATGAAATTAAAAACATGAGACTACTTGTGATTAGTACCATTACGTGAGGAAGACCGTGGGTTGACGTTACTTGCGATTAGTACCGTTATACGAGGAACACCATGGTCCTGCTTTACCAGCGATTAGTACTATTATGAGGGGCCAGTAACCTGAATTTTGGAAATTTTTATAACAAGCATCATCTCAGAAAAGAAGGCATTGTGAATTGGATCCACTGATTGTTTTGGACTCACGGTCATTTTTTCATCGTCATTCGTTTTATATTTTAGTCGGTGGATACATTTTGAAATTTTTATCATCATTTCATTTCATTGCATCTCGTACCATTAGGTGTCGATGACCTAGCTGTTAGGCCAATTTAAACAAATATCACTGTAGCAGAACTCTCGATCTGGCTAGTGTATACTTGTTACTCGCATCCTAACCTATTAATACCTAAACACCCCGGCTCTAGTTACGATACGGTATGTGTGGACTCTCTTGACTGCCTCCTTCCCTTCTCTATTGCAAAATCCGCTTGTGGTGACACGAATCAAAGCCTTCTGACATTTTGATAATAAAACGGTAGCGCGACATAGCGGCTAGAAAACTATGTGGATAAAAAGTACTTTCTCAAAAACAAATTAGTATATACTGTAAAGTATGTGCACTGTGAAACATCGGGGTTTTTTTTCTAAATATGTACAGTAGATTGGGTTCATTAGAACATTTTATTTGTGTCGTCTTTCACCTAAAATTTAAAGACCGAGCTCGATAGCTTCAGTCGCTTAAGTGCGGCCAGTATCCAGTATTCGTGAGATAGTGTGTTCGAACCCCACTGTCGGCAGCCCTGAAGATGGTTTTCCGTGGTTTACCATTTTTCACACCAGGCATATGCTGGGGCTGTACCTTAATTAAGGCCACGGCTACTTCCTTCCCAGTCCCAGCCCTTTCCTTTCCCATCGTCGCCATAATACCTATCTGTGTCGGTGCGACGTAAAGCCAATAGCAAAAAAAAAAGTTAAGAAACGCTTCTTAACCCCTTTTTTAATTATTATCCGAAATTTTGGTTATCCGAAGCCACGTAACCCCTCCCCATTTTGTTCTGGTTAAAAGAGGTTCTACTGTATATGTACAGTCTTCAGTCCGAAGGCTGGTTGGGTCACAAACAGCTTCGTCTTCAATTGTCGTAGAGAACTTGCTTGCCACTGAAGAGACGTTGTATCGAAGTGATGCGTGAGTTACAGAAGGTTCCCCGTACTTGATATAGTGAGACAGAAGGTAGTATTACATATTAGTTTGCCAAGCCCTTTGGCTGTATGACTGACTGTTTTGTTCTGTTGTGTTGCAGCGCTGGACCTTGCCCAGAACAGCAATGTGCAGGATGCGTTCGTCATTGCCGTGGAGCAGCAGGCCAGAGAACGGCTGGAGCGGCTGTCGGCCCTCAAGAGGATCAAGCCTGTCGATATGACCAAATTGTCCCAACAGGTGAGCCGCCACCGCTTTCGTTAACTCACTGCATGATAAGTTCTCCAGACTAAACATCATATTCCCCTGACTTATATTCCAGTCACAATGGCACAAATCACTACGTTGACACTGCCCCATTACCTGTCTCGTCTCCAAGTACGTCCGGTCCCAAGGCTAAACGGTTAGCGTGATGGCCTTTGGTACAGTTGGTCCAGCGTTCGATTCCTGACCGAGTCTGAGATTTTCACATTCATTGGTTAATTTCGATGGCTTGGGGGCTGGGTGTGTGTGCCGTCTTCATCATTAGAATTCTTCACAGGTACGGCCCCATCCTTATAGAAGCTCAGGTCGCTTATACGGCGTCAGCTCGAAAGACCTCCACCAGGCCTCTTAGGGAGGTCACACGCCATTATTATTATTATTATTATTATTATTATTATTATTATTATTATTATTATTATTATTATTATTATTATTATTATTATTAGAGCCCGGAATTTTATGCATTAATAGGTTAGAATGCAAACTTACTGAAGCGAGAAGCAAGTACAGTCTACCTTCACAACGATTAAGCTATGGGGTTTACATAAACTTTAGGGGTACGCCCCATCAGAACCCCTATAATTTATGTTACTCTTTCTACATTATGGAAGAGCGGGTGGCCGACATTTACTCACAACCAAATTAGTTTGCAATCTAACCTATTATCGCATGAAAATCCGGGGTTTTATTATTATTTATTATTATTATTATTTCCAAGTACTGTATATTCGTTGAAACCCAAATCTCCTCTAAACCGAGCGTGTTGGTTGCACGGTGAGTTCGAATCCCACCGCCGGAAGCCCTGAAGATAGCTGGAATGTGGGTATTAACTCAGTGTAGTCTGGGTGTGTGATATGCTAAATAAGACATTAATTAAGAGTTCGGGAGTAATATTCTGAGTAAAAGTAACATCCATAAATGAACTGCCCAATGTGCTAGGATAGTTTCTCGACACAACATTCAAATTAAAGTGATGTTTGAGAAAATCAAATGCTTTTTCATTTATTTGGATATCTACATTAAAATCGGGTCAACACAGCGCGAACTTGTAACAGAGTATGTGTGTGACGTCACATGTTTAGCACAAAAGTTGGCCTTTCTTTGAAGCCCTATTTCATAAAAACTACGTTTGAGATTGATTGATTGATTGATTGATTGATTGATTGATTGATTGATTGATTGATTGATTGATTGATTGATTGATTGATTGATTGATTGATTGTAATTTATTTATTTATTTATTTATTTATCAGGTAGCCTCCTCTTTTATCGGTCAATTGAGACATTAAACATAATGGTAAGTGAAATACTCTCGGCGATATATGCGTTCTACGCGAGCACCAAAATTGTCTTAACTTTTTCATTTCTATGTGTCCGTTGTCGAGAAACGTAAATCTACGTTAAAAGTAACACATTCACCGAAGAGACTCCCATTAACACGGACCTTTTGATGGGATAAAAGGAATGCAGGAAAGTCCTATCCTACCCTGCCATCTTCCCTTTCGCCCAATCTGTCTAGCCTATTTGAATTGTAAGCGGTTAAAGGAAAGTGTCGTAACTTATAGTTGAAAAATAACATACTGGGAAGGAAAGTTCAAAACACACGCAATACCGACGTTGTTCGAGATTAATTTCAAATATGTGCTGAAATATGCTGATATGTGTAACATGTGCAGTAAACCAAAATTCCTCGAAATATTAATTTGCTTACGTGCATTGTTGGTCCTTCATGAATGGTAGCTGTTCAGATAAGCGTTCCAAGGCAAAAATATACGGAAGCTTCCCAGATATTTGACACACCTGGAGACTGTAACTATTCCTTACCTGTTGTGATTGACGAGTGGCCTTCAGCATTGAACCTGTGACATAGGCATACCGTCAAACAGACGTGTTTGATGTGAGACGTGCATGTGAGGTGTGTTGTCGTTCATTGCAGCTCTTGGATGTCAGGGTTTCCTGTGGTATAGCCTGTCCTTCATGCAACTATGCTCAGTGTGAGGTATACATTCAAGGGGCGATGACGTTACATAACTGTTTACCCGGGGCGGTTCTAAGCTGTCACAGTCCATTGGAAAGGACCTTCACTCCTATATTGTACCGCATCAAACTCATTTAAACTGTGAATGAAATTTAACAGTCGCTATTCCTCTTAATTTAATGGAACTTTCCCTGCTAGAACAGTTGATCGCTTGACTTCTTACAGACTTGGTCGTAAACGATATTGTAACTTCATTTAAGGTAACTCAGTGCCTTGCTTTTATCACTTGAGTGTAAATAATAAGTAATCACGGGCTGTAACTTACAACTTCACGCACCTCATATCCATTGACAGTAATCGATCCTCAACCCTCTTAATGAGAAATATACTCGTACTATCGATTTCACTAGTTGATCACTCTCGCTTAATGAATTCTCAAGATGTAACAAATGATAATGTATTTGTGTCGTGGCATTTAAAGTCTAAAGATCTTTGGATAATAAGCATCGCTTTCTTGTTTTATACTACCTATTGCACTTGACTTTGACAGGACGTTCGTGTAGATGGTCCACGTAAAGGGAGAAAAGCAATTTGGTTCTAGGTTGTTCTTCACAGCTCCACCGTAGTATGGGTCGAATAGGACGAACAACGAACACTATAATAGACCAGCGTATCAAGCACTAGTAGTTATTACTAGACATCCGATTGTATGCCAAAGTGCGTTTGAAGGTGAAATTGGGCGAGTTATTGAATTTAATAGTACACAATACATATTTGCATATATTTGAGATTAGTGCATATATTTCAAATTTTGCATTTCTTGTGCATGTTTTCGACTTTTATTATACTTATTCAAGCAGTCCTTAAGAGAAAAGCAAAGTAATTAAAACTATGAACTCTTTCAGCAATGAAACTGTTCACAGGAAACTAGCACTTACCAAGAGACACTAATAAATCATACCGGAATCAATTAAAAAGCTAGAAACACGTGGATTGCGCTTTGGTGCTTCGCTGGACATTATGGAAAACATGAAGTGTGGACTGGAAGGTATCCTTGGAAACCTCGAACATGTCCTTAAACGAAATCCGGGCTACGACATCATGGTAGCTATAAACAAATATTTCGCTGGTACTGATAATGTGGATCTTCCAGAATGTTGAACACCTTCACTTGTCCTGTCACATCCGTAGATGTAGAGAGATCATTCTCCTCCTTGAAGCTTCTTTAGCACACAAACGCCACAGATTTAAACGAGAAACCTTGGAGAACACTGTTTCAGACTACTACAAAGAAATTCATGGAGGAAAATTGTTGGTTGCAGAGTAAAATGAACGAAGGACGTGTATTTAATGTGTACATTCAGGTTTATGGATTTTTACACGAAGTTCCTACAACCTCACTAATTGGTTTATCATATACGTTAACACGCCGTGCCTTATCTAGGAGACGTGTGCATGTGTTTTAACAGTGAACACTTCGTAGATTGATACGTCTCACAAACTGTGCACGGACTGTTTGTACTTGTAAAGCAATCACAGCTGTAAGTAGCGTGATTTTTTAAAAGTCAGTTGATTATTCTTGATTATGATTTTGTGTATTGGTGTGGGTGAATCGCGTAAGTCTTGTAAAGAAATGTTACGTTTGCATTTCATACGAGTGCTTAATAGCATGAAAATGAAAAAATGAAAATCCACAGCCTGTTTCCAGTCATCTGACCGGGTCAGGAATGGAATGAATGAAACCTCCATCTAGCGGCGAGGATAAGAAATGTGCCGGCTGCCGAAGCCTGTCACACTCCTCTGGGGCAATGATAAATGACAGACAGATGAAATGAAATGTCAATGGAGAGTGTTGCAGGAATGAAACGTGAATGACAGGGAAAACCGGAGTACCCAGAGAAAAAACTGTCCTGCCTCCGCTTTGTCCAGCACAAGTCTCACATGGAGTAACCGAGATTTGAACCACGGTATCCAGCGGTGAGAGGCCGGCGCACTGGCCTCCTCAGCTACGGAGGCTTCACATTTAAATTCATATTTCACATAATTTGCAGCATAGTTTACATGCATATATCGGTGATTTATACAGCATATAAATCCGACATCTAGTTATCACAGTATATATGATACAGAGAAATCGCACGATAAAGAAAAATGTTAACCTAAATCCACAGCTTCTCCCCGCTAATACTGTATTCTGAAACAAAACCAAACCAAACCCCATGGCACTACAGTCTTTGAAGGGCCTTGGCCTAACAAGCGACCGCTGCCCAGCCCGAAGACCCGCAGATTACGAGGTGTCGCGTGGACAGCACGACGAATCCTCTCGGCCGTTATTCTTGGCTTTCTAGACCGGGGCCGCTATCTCACCGTCAGATAGCTCCTCAATTCTAATCACGTAGGCTGAGTGGACCTCGAGCCAGCCCTCAGTTCCAGGTAAAAATCCCTGATCTGGCCGGGAATCGAACCCGGGGCCTCCGGGTAAGAGGCAGGCACGCTACCCGTACACCACGGGGCCGGCAATATTCTGAAACAGGCTGTTCTTAATGGTGAGGTAACCGCGCTAGATCGCGCGTCACGTCTATGACCGCACTATTGGACACACAAAACAGCAAGTTCCGGGACCAGTAACCTTTCTAGTAGACCTACAGTACATATGTATGAGGCATGAAGGATCAGAATTTACTATACCTTTTCTGTTTGCTACGGAGGATTCCTTGGTAAGATTAACATTAATAATGACGAATTAATATAAAATTGTAAATACTTCAATATGTTTTTATTCACCATTTATCAATAGGAGCAACGTAAACGGAGATACTAAAGAATTAAATGGTTGACCGACCCCTAAAATACTATTTAATCCAACGTGAATAAAATTCCTTGTAACTTAGATTAAACTGCCTTCTTCCCTATCGATTTTTATTAAATATTATTCGGACATACTCTCGTGATTCGTGTAGAAATATTCAGACAGATACGATGGAAATTTTAAAAAGTACATTTCATTCGTATCCTGGAAATGGCCGACACACAATACTTTCTTTAAAATTTCGATCAATTTGCGGACAAATTTCGTATTTTATTTAGGTGGATACAAGCGTAGCCAAGAAGTTAGAGTGGGTATAATAAACTACGAACCTTGCAACCGCTATAGTTAAAGTGGGGTACTGTAACATCGACTGATGATTCCTATGAGAGCAGTATGAGATAGCAATTGGGAATATAAAGTTAAAAATCTAAAGAGAAGGAAATTATGGTCATGACCATGTGGTGTTTCTCTCGGAGTTCTAAAATCCTCCAAATTCTTACATTTTATATATATTCATAGTTGTATGAAATTCTAGAATTATTGGATTTGATAGATAAATAATTACCGATTTTTGTTCTCATATGCAAGAAAAAATGCCGCCTCTGTGGTGTAGTGGTTAGTGTGATTAGCTGCCACCCCCGGAGGTCCGGGTTCGATTCCCGGCTCTGTCACGAAATTTGAAAAGTGGTATGAGGGCTGGAACGGGGTCCACTCAACCTCGGGAGGTCAACTGAGTAGAGGTGGGTTCGATTCCCCCCTCAGCCATCCTCGAAGTGGTTTTCCGTGGTTTCCCACTTCACCTCCAGGCGAATGCCGGGATGGTACCTAACGTAAGGCCACGGCCGCTTCCTTCCCTCATCCTTGCCTATCCCTTCCAATCTTCCCATCCCCCTACAAGGCCCCTGTTCACCAGAGCAGGTGAGGCCGCCTGGGCGAGGTACTGGTCATACTCCCCAGTTGTATCCCCGACCAAGAGTCTGAAGCTCCAGGACACTGCCCTTGAGGCGGTAGAGGTGGGATCCCTCGCTGAGTCCGAGAGAAAAGCCGAACCTGGAGGGTAAGGAGATGATGATGATGATGATGATGATATGCAAGAAAAAACAATGTTTTATTAAGGTTATTAGTACGCTACACATTTAAATGAAGCTGTAACTATCATCACATTTCTCACTATATCTGCCATAGAAATGAAATAATTTTTCACCGTGGATCAAAGCCTTGCTAATTCCCATTAAATTACAGTATATAGGATTTAGACTTCACATTAGTTCTAAGCACTTACCTTCGGTGTATTTTTTCAAGGTCTCGTTGTTACAAGTCATTATGTACATTACTGCAAATTTTGATCACATATTAAACATTTTCATGTAGCCCCCGTGACTCAGGTTGCAGCGCGCCGCCCTATCACCGCTGGGTTACGTGTTTCAAATCCCGGTCACTCCGTGTGTGATTTGGCGTGGACAAAGCTGAGGCGGGAGAGATTTTTCTCCGGATACTCCAGTTTTCCCTGTCATTTTTCATTTCAGCAACACTCTCTAAAATAATTTCATTTCATCTGTCAGTTGTTAATCATTGCCCCAGAGGAGTGCGACAGCTGGTCCCGTTGTGCAAATGTAGCGTGGCTGCCTCTTACCGGGAGGCCCCGCGTTCGATTCCCGGGCAGGTCAGAGATTTTTACGGGGATCTGAGGGCATCTTCGAGGTCTACTCAGCCTATGTGATTACAATTGAGGAGCTATCTGACGGTGAGATGGCGACCCCGGTCTAGAAAGCCAAGAATAACGGCCGAGAGAATCCTCGTAATCTGCAGGCCTTCGGGCTGAGCAGCGGTCGCTTGGTAGGCCAAGGCCCTTCAAGGCTGTAGTGCCATGGGGTTAGTTAGCGGAGTACGACAGGTTTCGGCAGCCGGCACGGTTCATACCCTTGGCGCTAGATGGGGGCTACATTCATTAGATTTCTGACCCGGTCGAATGACTGGAAACAGGCTGTGGATTTTCATTTCATTAAATATATTCACAGTTCAGGAAGCCCTAGAATTATTGCTTTTTAATAAATAAAAATGAATCACAGAAATATAACATTTTAGCAATATAAGTAACATAATAAAGAATGTACATTAAAAATTGGAGATTAGTAGAGCCAGGCTATAGCCATAAATGAGTGCGCAATATTTCACATCCCTAGATGTAATAGTTCACTGTGTACCTGAAACTGAGAAAATGATATTGAGGGGAACTGCAATTCAAGTTAGTAGCTCAGATGGTAGAACGCTGGCCATCTGTGCTTCAGTTGGTGGTTCGATCCTAGCTATGTCGGATGTATTTGAAGGTGCTCAGTGTGTTCAATCTACTGTCGGTGCACTGTTCAGTAGATGACAAATGCAGATCTGTTCCCTAACGGGTGATATCTCCGTGTCGTTCGCTTTCAGCACGTCAAACAACTCCTCCGGGACAAAATTTCGACACTCCGGCGTCTTTCAAGAACTAGTATTTAGGATGGACGTAAAATAATATATTAAGATATTATTATTGCAACACATGTACAGAGCTAACTGGGGAAACAAACCAAACGAAATGTAATTACTCTGCAAGGAGTCACTGGAGACCACGGGTCCCTCATACCAATATACTCAGAAGGTATCCCTGAACAACCTCCGAAAGTTTGGCGAGTGAGTGAGTGAGTGAGTGAGTGAGTGAGTGAGTGAGGTGAGGTGAGTCGAGGCGAGTCGAGTCGAGTCGAGTCGAGTCGAGTCGAGTCGAGTCGAGTCTGTCTTTAGGAAGGGAATTTAGCATTCTTGCAAAAAGGCTTACTTCTGTTTTAGAGTAAACTAGCTGATGTACCCGTGCTTCGCTACGGAATTCTACATTGTATACGGAATTCCAGTGTACATGTTGTGAGCAAGATTGTATTAAATTGCATAGCTTTTAACGTTGCCGTAGAAACGCGATGGGGAAGTCACCAAACATATTTTCTCATATGAACACTGATTTAGGGAATTTTTAATGTAATGGTAGACCCGCTTGCATACCATCAGTCACAATCAGGTTGGGGAGTTTTCATTATAATGGCAGACACTCACTCTCCACCTGCCGTTGCACATCCTTGGAAAGACTGCCTTAGTGGTTTTTCCAACTGAAATAAACATACATTACAATGACGTCAGTAGGAATGGTGCGATTAAAAGCAATGCTTTCATATGAAATACTCGTTTAAATTAAACACCACACATTTTCTCACTGTAAACGAACAGGACTACACGGCCGATCTAACAGTCCAAAGTTCCAGAACTGGAAAGACCAAGCCGCAGACAGCCGTGATTCGTGAACACGCCTCGTCCTTTTTTCGGCGGGTAGAGGGTCAAATAGTGGAAACTCCCAGGGCAAAAAATATGCCCTTTTACTAATGTGTTTCCTAGGAGTACCCGATGAGTCGGAAAATATCAATTCACTACACTGGCGGCGGAAAAATCTATCTGACTTGGATGCAAATTTCTCCTCCAAGCTAGAGGAGAAAACCCCTCTTCACTGATAATTTGGAACAAAATGAATGTAGTAGTAGTAGTAGTATTTATTTATGAACAAACAGGCTTTCCGCCCCATTACATGTTCACAAAGCAATAAGACACAATATTAATAATTATAATAATAAAAAAAATAATAATAAAAATAATAATAAAATAATGATAATAATAATATAATACATAAAAATAAAATAAAGATAATAGAGATAATAGGAATAAATAATAACAAAAATGATAACAATCAAAATGAATGTAGAATTTAATAAAAGTGAAACGGCTCTTTTCAGGGTTGAATTTTGAGTTATTTAGTGAATTGTAGTGCTGTAATTTGGAGTAGGCCTCAATTGTTATTCTAGACCAGGCCATACTACTACTACTACTACTACTACTTCGTCAGCCTTGCCTTTGCCTTAAGTATGCTCACTACTCATTCAAAACAGCGCATCAGAATAGTAATCGAATTACTGGAATACTATGAAGAACCAGTGTGTTACTTACCAGCTGTATCAGAACATGTATGAACCAGAGGAATAGCATGCTAAATAAGAATGTTTTCTAACTCCCCGGCTATTTCCCGCCAATATTGTCAGGCTATTATTCTCGGTACGCAGCAGTAATCCCATCTATCGGAGTTGAGAGGCACCATAACATCACAACAAACAAAGATCAATGTAATGTTATTGTTGATCAATGTTATGAGTTCGATATTGTAGGCCTTCACATTTAGTTCTCTTCATAGTCGGTTCAGTAAAACTGAATAAAACATAAATGAACGGAAATTGTATTCTCTGTAATTTTTGTCATGTAGTACTTTTCGATAGGGCCAAAAACGTAAGGTATTTAAAAATTAAAATTTAGGCGCCTTCCCCTAAACTACAATTTCTTCCAGGGTGAATAAAATTGTTTATAGCTTAGACTGTAGTTTCTTATTCCCTGAGTCTATATACCGATTTTCATTAAATTCTGTTAACCCATTTTCTCGTGGTTCGGCGTCGATATGGACTTAGCAACAAAAATACAAATTCATGAATATCTGTGTTATCATAGCCGGTACGGTAAAAATGTATAAGACATAAATGGTCGGAAATTTAATTCTATACAACTTTGGTTATGTAGTATTTATCGATAATAATATACCACTAATAATATAAATACTTGAGAATTAAATGTTAGGCCTTCCCGTAAACTACCATTTTATTCAGCGTGAATAAAACGATTTATAGCCTAAATTATAGCGACTTACTCCCAGACTTTGTATACCAATTTTTATTAAGATAGAACCATTAAAAACATAAATATTTGAAAATTAAATTTTAAATCTTCCCCTAAACTACCATTTCTATCAGCGTGAATAAAATTGTGTATGGCTTAGATTGTAGCGACTTTGCTTACCGATTTTCATTAAATTCTCTGGAACCGTTTTCTAGTGATGCGTGTACAGACAGACAGACAGACAGACAGACAGACAGACAGACAGACAGACAGACAGACAGACAGATAGATAGATAGATAGATAGATAGATAGATAGATAGATAGATAGATAGATAGATAGATAGATAGATAGATAGATAGATAGATAGACAGACAGACAGACAGAAATTACGGAAAATTAAAAAGTGCATTTCCTTGTTACAGTGCACACGGCAGATGCAGAAATACCATTCTTTTCAAATTCTGAGCAATGTACAGACAAAACTCTTATTTTATATATATAGATGTTAAGTACCTTTACATTATCATTCCTAGATATGAAATTTTCCTTTATAAACGTTAAAAATAATGTATGCAGCCGTGAAACATTTTCCTGATAATTTTCATTAACCTATGGCTACTTAGGTGGTTGTTCCTTCAAAATATTACAACAGCCCGCCTGATGGCGATGATCGTTAAAGCACTGACGTCTGAACGGTCCGAACTGTGGTTAGCTGGTTGGAGTCCCCTTGGTGGAAAACGTTTTCACCATCAGAATATTGGCCGGCAGAGTAGGCGAGGTGGTGGTATACAATATTGGTATACAATTTCTAATCACTAGATTGCGTGCCAAAAGCCTGGATTAAATTCCAAAATCTCTCCACAGTGCTCATATGGAGTGAGGGCATATGACGCTGTTGATGGTGATTCATCCGTCGGATGGATACGTTAAGCCTTGAGCAGACCCGTTAGTGCAGGGCCTCTCAAACGCCCAAAATCTCACGCGTGCAGAGCGAGGCGCAAGAGCTCCGTGCACTGTGCATCGGTGCCGCTCGGTGCCGCTAGGTACGGCTCGGATCAACGTTTCGTCTCTGGGCTACTCGGCTATGCTCGGCTCTACTCGGCTATACTCGGCTCAACTCAGCCCGGATTTGGAGCGCTACGGCGCAAGTGGGGGAGAGGGAGACAGGCGGAGCGAGCGAGACAGGCGTGAGGAAAGAGAGAGACAGCGCTATTGCTCCAAATCGAGGAGTGGGGGGTCTGCACTCTGGTCAACCAAGCCAAGTCGTCTTTTGCACCGTGCACAGTGCATGCACCACGCGCATGCACCCTGAGAGGCCCTGCGTTAGTGCTAGGCTATGTGCCGGCACCAGGTTTCACCCACTCCCTTCCTGCTACGTAGGTCGAGTCATAAGATATGGCAACTATTTATTCTCGCGAACAGGAGATAACACGGAATATCTAAGATATGCATTTGGAAGCGCACGGTATGTACTTGCGTATGATGCCACTAGATGGTGCATGTAAACAACAGTGTGGGTCTAAGCATGCCCCCAAGTTCAGTGTGTGAGTGAGAGCGTCACAACATGGAAGTCAACAAGCAGGAGCAACGATCGTATATGGAAACAGCAGTTTTCCGCGGGAGAAATGCACGCCAATGCCATGCAGAGCTGCGGGAAGCATTAGGTGTGCATGCCATGTCCTATAGAAGAGTGGCGAGGTGGGTGAAGACGTTCAAACGGGGTAGAGTATCAACTGCCGATTTGCCTCGCCCAGACCGTCCAGTGTCCATGGACAAAAATGTACGGATAATGGTCTGTAACCAGTGGAGACCTGTCCTTTGTACCTAGTCTTGTGTATTTGCTGTCTATACCATAATAAAACAATGTTTACGAATGGACTGTGTTCTGTCAGTTTCCTATGAGAATCTTCTGAAGTCAGAATTTGTCTTAGGCACTATGCATAAGTACATGTCCTATATTTCCAAATGCATATCTTAGAGTTTCCGTGTTGTCTCCAGTTCGCGAGAAAAAAATAGTTGCCATGACTTATTACTCGACCCTCGTATCATGCATCACGTCGTTCATTTCGTCTCATTAAATCCTCTGATGAGATTGGCGTCAGGAAGGGCATCCGGTCATAAAAACTCGCCACGACAATTTAATCTCGCCTTATACCCGACCCCGTAGAGAAGCGAGATAAGGATTGGACAAACATTTCAAAATAATACAATACCTGTGTCAACAGGATTATAAAATATCCTGGGACGAATACTTGTATTTGATTTTAAATCATTGTATATTTTACTGTAGATTTTTGTTTATAATCTGATATCATAAAGCATGAGTTAAGGAGTGAAAAAAATAATAATTCTAAAACACAAACATAGAAAATTTCAGATATCTCAAAAATGCTTTCGTTTATTAGGGAAATAGCTCATGATTGCATAAGAAAATTCAACAATTTTAACAGGAAAACTTTTTGTCAGGACTGATATTTTTAAAATATAAGAAATGCTCTCTTAAGGCAGCAGTGTGCCTTCTGAAAGCCTGCTAACTTCCATATCTACAGGGCATGTTGATATTGAGATAACCAATAAAAGCTTAACTGAAAACCTGTGAGAAATATGAGCCTTTCCTCAAGATGTATTATGAATATGCATGTCGAGACTTGCCATAAATCATATGTATGGCTTTTGCTTCTATATTTCACAGTTTTTTGTTTACTCGTTTGTACTCGTCGGAAACTGTTGCAACATTATAACACGGACGAATTCCACCTGTTGGGGTTCGTCCTTACGCCATCTCATTAATCTTCATCATGCCATGCACATCAGGACCCAAGTGGACCCTGTAACACATTACTGACTCATAACAAACTAATTAGCTAATAAAGTTAGAGCCTAATAATGCAGATGCTAAGTTGGCTGACTACCACACATCGAGTGTTGCGAAAGTGACAGTACAAGTACCAGTTTGTGTGATTGATGTAATACTGTTCCACACAACCACAGCTCAAAAATTGTACGAACCATGTTGCACCACGTTTGCATTACGGTGGCTACTCCATGAGTAAATATGAATTTTAATAGAGAAGCTTTCACATTTTATTTTTAATTACTAGAATATGGTTTATTAATATTATTATTATTATTATTATTATTATTATTATTATTATTATTATTATTATTATTATTATTATTATTATTATTATTATTATTTAAATCAACCCAAAATAAAAGTAATGGAGTGCAGTCGAACGAAGTCAAGTGATTCAATATTGTTACCTGGGTAGTAAAATTACTAACGATGGAAGAAGTAAGGAGGACATAAGATGCAGACTAGCAAAAGCAAGGAAGGCCTCTCTTAAGAAAATACATTCGCTCACTTCGAACAGTGATATAGGAATTAGAAATATGTTTTTGAAGACTGCCGTCTGAAGCGCGACGTTGTATGGAAGTGAAACATGGACGAAAATTAGCTCAGAAAAAAAGAGAATACAAGCTTTTGAAATGTGGTGTTATAGAAGAATGCTAAAGGTGAGACGAGCAGATTGAATCACGAATAAAGTGGTACTGAATTGAATTTACGAGAGGAGATCGGTTTTGTGAAATTTTACCAAAAGAAGAGATAGATTGATAGGACACATCTTAAGATACCCAGGACTTGTTCAGTTGGTTTCTGATGGAAGTGTAGGCGGTAAAGAACGGTAAGGATGGACCAAAGTGTGAGTATGACAAGTATATTAGAGCAGATGTAAGATGTAGCAGTGCCGTGGAAATGAAAAGGTTAGCCCGGGATAGAGTAACATGGAATCCTCCATCAAACAAGTCTACGAACTGATGATCAAACAACACAACCTAAAAGAGCAATCGAGGCTGCATGCGACTATTAGGTTTGAACATCATCTAGGCCAGCCTGAAGAAGTAAACACCAAGAAAGAGTATATACACAATCCAACGATACGTTACTACACAGGGATATACCAGGTTGATAAGATCGACGTAATAGTGCTAATGTTTGGACCTCGTGGTACTGTGGCAGTCTTCTCCATCAAGTTCTGGAAACGGTTCAGTTTACCAAAGGACGAGATTTCTGATCTCGTCATATCTATAATACGCGGTTTAGCTTAGGCTGAGAGCATTCATTCATTCAATAATAAGAACTCTCTCCCCAGTTGGTTGCTATCCTTGGCTGGGAGAGAGGACTGTTCATGAATACAATACAATCAGCCAATTCATTCATATAGTCATTCGATTAATTCATAAAGTTTATTGTAAGCTAAGGATAACATTGTTCAGAGTAGTGACGTAAATACTTGCACTAATACAAATTAATAGGGGAAGACACATGTTGTCCTAGACTATATAACAATGTTAACGTCTAGGACAAAAATAATTAAAAATATTAGAAACTGCAAGTCCGCCTCTGTGGTGTAGTGGTTAGTGTGATTAGCTGCCACCCTCGGGTCTGATTCCCGGCTGTGCCACGAAATTTGGAAAGCGGTATGAGGACTGGAACGTGGTCCGCTCAGCCTTTGGAGGTCATCTGAGTAGAGGGCTGTTCGAATCCCAACTCAGCCATCCTCGAAGTGCTTTTCCGTGGTTTTCCAATTCTTCTCCAGGCAAATACCGGGATGGTACCTACAGTAACTTAAGGCCACAGCCGCTTCCTTCCCTCTTCCAGGTCTATCCCTTCCAGTCTTCCCATCCCCCCCCCCCACAACACCTCTGTTCAGCAGAGCAGGTCAGGCCGCCTGGGCGAGGTACTGGTCCTCCACTACAATTGTATCCCCCGACCCAAAGTCCCACGCTCCAGGACACTGGCCTTGAGGCGGTAGAGGTGGAATCGATCCCTCGCTAACTCGGCGAGTTGACCGTGCGGTTAGGGCCGTGCGGCTGTGAGCTCGTATCCGGGAGATAGTGGGTTCGAACCCCACTGTCGGCAGCCCTGAGGATGGTTTTCCGTGGTTCCCATTTTCACACCAGGCAAATGCTGGGGCTGTACCTTAATTAAGGCCACGGCCGCTTCCTTTCCATTCCTAGGCCTTTCCGGTTCCATCGTCGCCATAAGACCTATCTGTGTCGGTGCGACATAAAGCAAATAGCAAAAAAATATAAAGATCCCTCGCTGAGTCCCCCTGCGGGTGGGGGCGGTAGAATAACACCCGTAGTGCCCCTGCCTGTCGTAAGAAAGGCCTCAGGGGTTCTGAAGTAGGGAGCGTGCGTGGCGCCCACGGGGCCCGTAGCTGATTCCTGGCATTGCTTCCACCTACTTGTATTAGGGTCTTCCCTTTCATCTATCCTATCCGAGCTCCCTTGGTCAACTCTTGTTCTTTTCCGACCCCGGCGGTATTAGAGCACTCGAGGCTAGGGAGTCTCATTTTCACGCCCCTTATGGCCCTTGTCTTTCTTTGGTTGATACCTTCATTTTTCTAAGTGTCAGCGATGCAGCTGGTCCTCTAGAAATCATCCTAGAAATGGTCAGCTTTGAAAGAAGACTTTTCCACGTCGTGGGCGTGAATTTATTCGCTGTTGACGATTAAGATGCAAGATACCATAGCACTTGGCTACATTTACGGAGTAAAAAAAGCACGCCTCAACCTAGGATCGAACCCTCGACCTCCTGCATGCTAACCCAAAACACTATCCACTGCACCAACTTTACAGCTCGACTAATATGTGCTGACAGAGGTAGTTACCCTACATGTGGTTACAGTGTTGCCAGATTGCCACTCT
This sequence comes from Anabrus simplex, assembly GCF_040414725.1. Lineage (NCBI taxonomy): Eukaryota > Metazoa > Arthropoda > Insecta > Orthoptera > Tettigoniidae > Anabrus > Anabrus simplex. The sequence goes on from NC_090275.1 coordinate 36,231,121, forward strand.
TCAACGTCTTTTTTCTTCCGGATATACTCGCAGGACGAACTTTTGTCAGAGACATGGTTTTATTTCTGGCATGTGAGGAGTCGCGCTGCGACGCCCGCGTGCGCGAATTTCGGTTCATCCTGTATATCTTCAACTCCTGAGACCTACTGATAATATTCTGTTTTGTAGCTTTTACATTCTTTTCTATTGTACACTTTGTCGCTTGTTGGCAGTTGAAGGTTTAATACATCATATTTGTCTCTGTTATAATTTACCACACATCTGACATCTTCACCATAAGCACATTCATAATTCTCCAGAAACTTGAAAGCCTGGCCGTAATAAATCCCCACAATGCATGAGGGTGGTACTCTTAGCTGGGCAGTGCGGCAGACCGGATACTGGAGGCTGGCTGGAGATCAAAGCGGGTCGGGACGAATGTTTTATGCGAGTTCTCTTATCTCAAGTTACACTCGGCTTAATGACCATGACTTGAGGGAGACAGTGGTCAACCCTCATCCACCCCTTCTCAGTCTCAGAAACAGCTTCCGCCCCTACTTTCGAACATCTGCACGTGCTTAATGAAGTGTTCTCATTCCGTGTATTCTGTTTCCAAAACTTCCCTACATATTTTTTTGGTGTCCGACTGGATGTGTGCTATAATTGGTTAGGTGCTCGCCCCCTTTGTTCAAGGCTACAGGTTCGAATACCATCATGATGTGTTGTCATTTAGGCAGGCGGGAATAATGACCACTGTACTAACGAGCACACTGACATTAAGAAGCGTGCAACAGAAGGGCTGAATAGCTCAGACGGTAGAGCTGGTTTTCTGAACACAACTTGGCAGGTTCGATCCTTTGAAGGTGCTCAATCACGTCAGCCTCGTATTGGTAGATTTACTGGCACGTAAAAGAACTCCTTCGGGACAAAATCCGGCACCTCGGCAACTCCGAAAACGGCAAAAGTAATTAGTGATGCGGAAAATCAATAACATTATTATTGAAAAACATTTCAGCTCTTCAGACACTTTCAAACCAGCGTTTCGCCCCAGTGTAGCAGGCATTTATACAAGTGGAGGCACATGTTTCCTACTAGTGTAACGTCACTGCAGAGTCCTTGGAAAGGTGTAGCAGTCCAACTGACGAGCCCATTGCCACACTGGGGCGAAACGCTGGTAATTTCACGATTGAAAAAGTCTAGAAAGCTTGAATTTATTCATATTTGCAATCGATAAAATTCAATTATGGTTTCCTTCTTGGAAGTTAATTTTTTGATAACATAATAATAATAATAATAATAATAATAATAATAATAATAATAATAACAATAACAATAATAATAATAATAATAATAATAATAATAATAATAATAATAATCTGTTTACCCTCCAGGCTCGGTTTTTCCCTCGAACTTAGCGTGGGATCCCACCTCTACCGCCTCAAGGGCAGTGTCCTGGAGCTTCAGACTCTTGGTCGGGGATACAACTGGGGAGTATGACCAGTACCTCGCCCAGGCGGCCTCACCTGCTATGCTGAACAGGGGCCTGGTGGAGGGATGGGAAGATTGGATGGGACAGGCAAGGAAGAGGGAAGGAAGCGGCCGTGGCCTGAAGTGAGGTACCATCCCGGCATTTGCCTGGAGGAGAAGTGGGAAACCACGGAAAACCACTTCCAGGATGGCTGAGGTGGGAATCGAACCCACCTCTACTCAGTTGACCTCCCGAGGCTGAGTGGACCCCGTTCCAGCCCTCGTACCACTTTTCAAAGTTCGTGGCAGAGCCGGGAATCGAACCCGGGCCTCCGGGGGTGGCAGCTAATCACGCTAACCACTACACCAAAGAGGCGGACAATAATAATAATAATAATAATAATAATAATAATAATAATAATAATAATAATCATATATTATATTTATATTTATAATTATAATTTATACAATTATATTATTATTATTATTATTATTATTATTATTATTATTATTATTATTATTATTATTATTATTATTATTATTATTATTATTATTATTATTATTATTATTATTATTATTATTAAACTCCGCACAAGAATGAAGTAAGGGCGTTAAATTAATACGGTGTTTCCATTTTTTTCGACTTTGGCTAACTATGCCTTGCACAGAATTTAAGGTATCTTGGTCTCTTCTCTTCTCCCACGAATCTACTAAGCTGGCGTCGCAGGGGGAGAGGTGATACTCCCACGTGGCGCGTCCCAGGTGGCGGATAGGGGGATACTAACCGGCTTGCCGGCGGACTTGAGGGAAATAAAATACTTCTCGCGGACCAAACACACAACCACCTGTGGGTGGGGGACGCAGACCAAGGATACACCCACGGTATCCCCTGCCTGTCGCAAGAGTTGACTAAAAGGGGTGACCAAGATATGATTGTATTAGAACCATGAAACTCCTTGTGATTAGTACTACCACGCGGGAATACCATGGGTCGCTTTTACTTGCGCGTAGTACCACTGTGTTAGGTACAGAATAGGTTTGTGATTAGTAGCAACAGAGTGCGTTGCCGACTTATATAGTACCTGTGATTGGTAACCACTATATGAGGAGCACCACGGCATAATACGACTCCCTGTAGTTAGTACACGTATGTGATGAACACCATAGGTTTGCGTTGCCTGTAAATGGCGCCGCAATGTGCGAAACACCATAGGTTTGTATTCCATGTGCGAATTTTCTTACCTGTGGGTAGTACCACAATGTGTGGAATGCCGCGTGTCTACGCTACTTTTGATTAGTACCGCAACATGACAAATACCATGGTTCTACTTTCCTAGCGATAAGTACCATTATGAGGGGCCGATGACTTGGATTTTGGACTCCTTTAGACTACATGCATCATCGGTTCAGTATTATGCTACAGAAGCAGTCTCTTGGTCATTAATACTATTGTTTTACGTCAGTTTCTGTGAATGTGAGGCATTGCGGGTCGGATCCACTGATTGTTCTAAATGCATATCCATCCATTCATTCTTCGTCCTCACGTTTTGAATTCTGGTCACTAGAGGATTCTGGACTTTTAATTTGTCATTACATTTCGTCTCATTTCGGTACCATTAGGGGCCGATGACCTAGATGTTAGGCCCCTTTAAACAACAAGCATCATCGTCTTGTCTTGTCTTGTCTTGTCTTGTCTTGTCTTGTCTTGTCTTGTCTTGTCTTGTCTTGTCTTGTCTTGTCTTGTCTTGTCTTGTCTTGTCTTGTCTTGTCTTGTCTTTTCGGAAATGATCCATCTGGGTCTCCTTTTTAATGGTTTCTCTTCAAATGATTTTAGACTGTCGACACTTCTTCTGTAATTCCAACTCCTTCGGCATCTCTCTTGGCCTCTTCTATCCACTTGGAAGTGGCCTTTGACCCCATGATGTATTTAAAGATCTTTTTCGTCTGCCGTTTGCCATCCATTCTTACTAGGTGTGAGTAGAACTTCAGCTTTCGTTTCCGCATTGTGTCAGTGATCTTTTCAACGTACTAGTTGAGCTCTTCATTTCTCCTTTTTTTCCAAGTCCCAGAATGTTCCTAGGAATCTTCCTCTCCTTCTTCTCGAGTTCTTCCAGCTCCCACTTTTTTTAAATTTAAAATAGAGACACGCTGAAACGTACAATCCTTCCGCTTTTATTACTGAGTTATAATGTCGAATTTTGGCCTTGTAGGATATTGTCCGTTTATTGTACAAGTTCTGTGTTAGCTTGTAGGCCAGATCAAATTATCTGGCTCTTGCCTTGTTTGCCTCTTTTCCAGTCCGTTGGATTAGATCCATTCACCCAGATATTTGAACTTCTCTGTTCTTTAATCTTCCCATATTTTACCTTCATATATCTCTCACTTTGGTGTTCGTACTCCATATTATCCATCATTTATTCATTAATGATTCGTATATTTTATTACTCGTGCACTGTTACAATTATAAATATAAATAATACTTCCAATTAAATGACAGATTTCACATTCATTAAAGGAACTCTCTAAAAGAAGCTGGAGATTCCGAAAAAGTCAGTGTTTTAGTGATTAATTTACAGATCTTGTGTTAGGGATTTGTCTTCTGTAGTCTTCACTGTTTACGTGTTGAATATTTGTTATGCATTCACCTGTCGGAGTGTTTCTGTCTGTGTTACGGATATCATTTGGGTAAGTGACAAGACACAGGCAAAATCAATTCCGTATGGTGAGTGCAGAGGCATGTATGTTGGTAACTGTTCCTCGGAGAGTAGTAACGCCATATGTCACAGTTAAACCAGCAGATCCCGGCCACAGAGCAGCAGCAGGAACTGAACGGCTTCATCGAGAGCAGTCCGATCTACGTGACATCTATACCGCCCAGCAGTACCGAGCCACCCCCGACAGCGAGACGACGAGGTGGAGCTGGTGTCGCCGTCAAAGTCACGCCTGGAGGTAAGTAAAAACAGGTTCCATTTTGAAGCCTTCATAGACTTGCATTCACTGGTAGCATGTCACCGTCGAAGTCACGCCTGGAGGCAAGTAAAAACAGGTGCCATGTTGAGGCTTTCTCTTTACTTGCATTCACTGGTAGCATGTCACCGTCGAACTCACGCCTGGAGGCAAGTAAAAACAGGTGCCATGTTGAGGCCTTCTCTTTACTTGCATTCACTGGTAGCATGTCACCGTCGAACTCACGCCTGGAGGTAAGTAAAAACAGGTGTCGTGTTGAGGCCTTATCTTTATTTGCATTCACTGGTAGGATGTCACCGTCGAAGTCACGCCTGGAGGTAAGTAAAAACAGGTGTCATGTTGAAGCCTTCTTTTTATTTGTATTCACTGGTAGCATGTCACCGTCGAACTCACGCCTGGAGGTAAGTAAAAACAGGTGTCGTGTTGAGGCCTTATCTTTATTTGCATTCACTGGTAGCATGTCACCGTCGAAGTCACGCCTGGAGGCAAGTAAAAACAGGTGCCATGTTGAGGCTTTCTCTTTACTTGCATTCACTGGTAGCATGTCACCGTCGAACTCACGCCTGGAGGCAAGTAAAAACAGGTGCCATGTTGAGGCCTTCTCTTTACTTGCATTCACTGGTAGCATGTCACCGTCGAACTCACGCCTGGAGGTAAGTAAAAACAGGTGTCGTGTTGAGGCCTTATCTTTATTTTCATTCACTGGTAGGATGTCACCGTTGAAGTCACGCCTGGAGGTAAGTAAAAACAGGTGTCATGTTGAAGCCTTCTTTTTATTTGTATTCACTGGTAGGATGTCACTGTCGAAGTCACGCCTGGAAGTAAGTAAAAACAGTTGCCATTTTGAGGCCTTCTTTTTTACTTGCATTCACTGGTAGGATATCGAAATCACGCCTGGAGATAAGTAAAAAAAGAAGGTGTGCCATTGGGGTCTTCTCTTTACTTGCATACACTGGCAGGATATCTCCATCGAAGACACGCCCGGAGTTAAGGCACTCCTTACAGTAAAACCGCCGCCATTTTGGGGCCTTCTGTTAACTAAAATTCATTGGTAGGATGTCGCTGTCACAGTTACGTTTGTATGTAAGGCACGGGCTATAGTAAAACAGGCGACAGCTTCGGGCCTCTTATAACTTACATTGACTGCTAGGGAATCGCCGTCGTAGTTACGCCTGGAGATAAGGCACTGCTTCTAGTAAAAGAAAGGTGCCCCCTTGAGTGAAATATATTGCAAAGCATATGATCAGTCAGAATGTAGGACCAAAATTAGCAAAAGTTGTCAGTAAAGGAAGGCATACTTACGAATAGAAAAACAAAGAGGTATTGTGCGGTGGCTAATACGAATCTCTAAGAATAAGGGTGAAAGGGAGAAACATGAGGAGAATTGCGGTTTGTTATGTGGAGAAATAATGGAAGAGGCTCATATGCTGACAGTGCGTAGGGGGACAGACTCGCTCAATGATGTCCTTTGACTGCACTCCAGCATTTACTGCAATCATTAAGATAAGTTCCGCTGTGATTTGATAGAATCTGATGAATAGAATAGTTTTTTACAGATAGTCTTAATCAAAATTAGTTTCGGCAGACTGAAGACTTTAGCAGTTATAAATAAACTGAGTCGAGATTGAGAAGATGTTGTTTCAAATATTACAAAAAATGTAATGATGTGTGTATCAAAAAACAATTTGAGTTAGAATAAATTATTGCTCCCTCCTCAGTCTCAACTGATCCGGAACTAGGAGATGAGAGTATTATATTTTATTCTATTCTAATTAAGATGAGTGCCAGTGAATAATTTTGGCACTACTGTTTCGCACGGCTATGCATGTTTTATATGTTCATACCTTTAGTCACTTCAGTAGTTTTGCTAGTCATGTTCACTTATTCCCTTCATTCTGAGAGTCAAAATCATCATCATCACTGGTGGTTTGCCTATCGGCAGGTCTTCGCATTAATTCTCCGCGCTGTTCTGTCTTAAGACATTCTCTTTGTCTTCCAGTAGCTTCTAGTCACCTTTACACTGTCTACTAACTGATACCTCTTCCTTCCTGTCTTCCGTTTCTCTTATATCTTCTCTTCCAATGCTTCGGTTATTAAACATTTTCGTCGCAAGCAGTGGCCTAACCAATTTTCCTTCCGTCTTTGAATGTATTCCAATATCGTTCTCCTTCCTTCACCCACTCTTTTCAATACTTCTCATTCCTTACTCTTTCCTGCCAGCTGATTTTCTCCATCTTCCGCCAGATCCACATTTCAAATGCTTCTAGTTTTCTTTCTTCCTCTTTTCTCATCGTCCAAGTCTCAGTCCCATAAAGCGCCACACTCCACACAAAGCACTTCACTAACCTCTTCTCAAGGTCCCTATTTAGAGGTCCACTCAACAGTGTCCTTTGTTTCATAAATGCTTCCTTGGTCATTGCAATTCTAGTCTTCACTTCGTCCAAGCAATAAACACTTCTTATTATGCTTCCCAAATATTTGAATGTAGATACTTGTTCGATCTCCTCCCTTGAACGTATTATTTTAGCTGTTGAGTCCTTCTTTGACCCCATGATCATTCCTATAATTTTCATGCCTAACTTCTTACAGGATCTGTTCAATTTTTCCAACATAGCATTCATCGTTTTTTCGGTTTCTGCTAGAACCGCCATGTCATCTTCAAATAGAATGCATTCAATTCTTTTTCCTCCAACTGCCACACCTTGTTTTCCTTGAAAGCAATTAGCAATTAATTCCTCTAGGTTTATATTCAACAGCGTTAGTGAAAGACAAGAGCCTTGCCTCTCCCCTCTGCCAATTCTGCTCCCTTCTGACAGATCATGACCTATTCTGATTTGGGCAGTTTATTTAAAGGTTCTTAATTAGTAGAGCCCGGATGTTTATGTTTTAATAGGCTAGAATGTAAACTTACTGAAACAAGTAGCAAGTATAGTCGACCTTCACAACGATATACTATGGGAATTGCATAAATTTTAGGGGTACGACCCCCCCATCAGAACCCCTATAATTTATGTTACTGTTGCTACATTATGGAAGAGCGGGTGGCCGACACTGCCTACTAACCAAATTAGTTTGCAATCTAACCTGATGCTGCATAAAAATCCGGGCTTTATTAACTAGTCTCCTTTCCTTCTAGTCTACTTCATTCTTCTTCAGTATGCCCATCAGTTTCTCCCTTTGAACTCTGTCGAAAGCCTTTTCCAGGTCAATAAGTCACAAATACCAGTCTTCCTTTTTCAATGTTATTTTCAATAGTTCATACTAAGAGTCAAACTAGCTCAGTAATTTGTTGTTGTAAAGCTGTGTGCTCTCTTCCAGCAGGTGCAGGAGGAACGAGCACGACCAACGGGCACGCGAGCAGTGTCGAGGAGCCGGACTCGGCAGCCGAAATCGAGCTCAAACAGGAGCTAGAGGAGGAGGAACCGCCGGTTGAACCTCTGCCCAGCGGCTCGCCCTTCGCTAACGGCCGTACCGAGGTGCTCATTGGCCAGGATGAGGCCGCGGGACGCCTGAGAACCACTGCCATTGTAGAAACTAGCGACGAAAGGTAGGACAAGTTACCACTTTGTTTTCTCTAGGGAAGTGTAGAAGAGCATCGAATGTCACATCACTAAATTCTCCAACTGTCCAGCCGTTGTATTCTTTCTAACATATTCACGTAGCGAAGACGGCTTTTTGTTTGTGTCCTCAGTTTCGACACAACAGTATAAATACGTAACTAAAGTCATTTGTCTGGTAATGGTAATTGAGAAAATTTTTCAAGAGATTTCAATGAACAACCTCTCATTTTAACGCCTGCAGTCTGATGATCCTCGGAAGGATAGAGGATTTTAAAGGCTTACCTATTTTTCTTCATACATTTCAGACATTCTTATTTTCATGACTTAAAAACCAATGAAGGTATTTATTAAACCACCCATTCAATACTTTTTGTCCATTTATATGTGGTTACAAATACATTCTAACACTTAACTCTACCGGGCGAGTTGGCCGTGCGATCAGGGGTGCGCGGCTGTGAGCTTGCATCCGGGAGATAGTGGGTTCAAATCCCACTGTCGGAAGCCCTGAAGATGGTTTTCCGTGGTTTCCCATTTTCATACCAGGCAAATGCTGAGGCTGTACCTTAATTAAGGCCACGACTGCTTCCTTCCAACTCCTAGGCCTTTCCTATCCCATCGTCGCCATAAGACCTATCTGTGTCGGTGAGACGTAAAGCCACTAGCAAAAAAAAAAACACGTAACACTTTCGGGGCATTTTTCGCTCTTTTTATAGGGCATTTCACCCTTAATACAATCTTAAAAATATTACACATAAAATTAAAAAAGAAGCTGGAAAATTAGCCTTGTAACCTTAATTATTTAAAATATTATTACACATAATGTACTAATAATAAAATCATGGTAAAATCTCAATGGAGCACTGTCTATGGTCATTCTAAAATAATTTGCTTCGAGACTAAAACTCCTTCTTGTCTAATTTTTGAAGTTCTAACAAAATGGTTCAATTGAATGTGTCTGTCATTTCTCCTGATGCGATAGGTTTATAACATGTCATTCTTATTTTCTCCAAGTAGTTGCCGGGCTTTCCGCTAGGTACCGTATAGCAGTTGACGTTCCAGCTGGTATCAACACTGAAACGAAATGGCGTATGACAAGTTACCACGTTCTTTACTGTAGGAAAGTGCAGAACAGGAGTGAGGCCAGGTTTCTTCAACAAATGTTAAGTATTAACACTGCTGTTAGGCACACTCACTAAGACGCTCCAAACCTTTGTAAACCAGTGCTTGCACAGGATTCTAAACATTCAATGGCCGGACATGAAGTTCTACGGGGAGTGATTGGGAAAACACCTAATTATAGGAAACAAGATCAAACAGCGGAAGGGGATAGGACACACGTTGAGGAAGCAGGAAGGAGCTATCGAAAAGGAAGCCCCGAAGTGGAACTCTCAGGAACAACCAAAGCTAGGTCGACCACTCCAGAACTAGACGAGGTCTGAACTGGAAGAGGCAAGCGAGGCAGGGAGACCTGGGGGAGAACTACGTAGGATGACCCACAGCAGAGTCCGTTGTCAAACATTCATCGAAATCCTATGCCATAGGAAAAAAGTCAAGTCATACGGTTAAGATGGTAGCGTGAAGTCACTACGAGCTGTGGGTTCACGCTTTATTGTTACAAACTGACAAAGTTGCCTTAAGTATTACGTGTTTAAAATAAGATTGCACACGGCCATGCCTGCAACTCCATCTTGTTTACACATATGATTCTAGGCTATACAGGATTTATAAATGAAAACATTATAATACAGATTACAACAAATGGGGACATTTTATATTAAAAATGATGTGGTCTGTTAGGGGAGGGCCCTGTCACTCACGTTAGAATTTATTATAAGTTTTCGTCTCTTCAACAGAATTTTCGTCGAGGTTTTAATCATCCAAGAGCTTTTTTAAGCAAACAAGCAAAAATCACACATTTTTATAGAATATTAAGCCTAATTATTTTAATTTGTATTTTAAAAATGCAATGTGAATACCATGTTTTAACGCGGCTCTGTAATGTGGTCAAAATACTTCATAGAATCGACCTGAGGATGGTCACAAGAAGGCCGAAACGTGTTCTAGTTTCAGGTATGATTTCTTCTTAGCTTTTGAAGGGCGATTTTAAGTATTGAATAGGTGGAATATTTATAATAAATTATTTTAAGAATTACTTTTTGCATATCGTTAATGTGTTAAGTAGAAAGCCATACATTCCAATGTCGACTCCATTAAATTTAACTTAAAAGCTAAAAGTTAAAAGCTAAAAGCTTAAAAGCTAAAACAAGGAATAGCGTATATTTTTATTCCTTGTTAAATAATGTGCTTTTTATAGGTAAAAAACTGGTAATATATATTTAACTTCTGTGTTCCACCGACAGAAAAGCTATTAAGGTAGATGTTAATGTCAGTACGGAACCAACTATGAAATTCCTAAGTTGTGATGTTCGCTGTTACACAAAGAGGGGGCTAGGTAACATAAAATGATACTAGAAAGGGTTAAACGACGTCTAATACCTACCACCTATTCGCAGGTTGTTATTATTTAGCGTATGATGAATACAATACTATATACATTCCGTCTTACTAACAAACGGTGTATAAGCCTCCTGTGTATACATCTGTTATACTGTAGTTATTCACTGAATTGCTTATACAGTCCAGGACACTTGTATAAGCGCTGTATAGCAGCGAGTAGCGGAAAAAAGAAACGAGTGAGCAGTTTATTTTCGTGGTATTTACTGTCTGCAGTAATATAATCGTTGTGAAATATTAGACTTATCCATTTAACATGAACACACATTGAAAGAATGGTCGATAACGTTGATGATCTTCACGATATTTTAAACATAGAAGACATGCAGCATTCAGAGCTTAAGGAAGCTAGACATCTTCGTAAAGTGAAACACTTTAAAGAGACGGAATGACAATGAATAACTATAAAAGAAATGATGTTTGGGCGTATTTTTGTGTAATAATGTGTTACAGCTTAATAGACCTTTGATATTGCGAGTTTATTATACACTATCTGCCCCTACAAAGATATTTCTCAATTGAGTACCTACCGTATAAAAGGGGACATATTCCTCGATATAAAAAATGGCATAACTTGAAAACCATACGTAATATGATTTCCATACTTTGTACTTGAATACGCAGAAATATGATGTATAAATGCCTAATAGAAACTTTTTTCATCAAACATTTAAGCTACAAAACAGTTTTTCCTTTCTCCTGAAAAGTAAGGATTTTGGAATGTGTACACTTTTCAACTCGCCGATTCAATTACAATTGCCTATGTTTTCCGTACTACCCCAGTTAGGAGCTATTGATCTTTTCTTAAGCATTTCCGTTTCTTTTTTGGCGTTCATTGCACAAGCAAGCTGAAGAAATATTGATATCAGTATAAGCCAATTCCCAGCTGTCTCACTTAGTGTTACCACTGCCTTTTCGCTATGCCGTGCTACTGTGCGACTTTCCGCAACGTTTTGCTCGTAGATAACCAGCAGAAGCGATCATAAAGGCGGTGAACGTGCGAAATACGTCAGTGAACTGCAGGAAGAGATTTCTACGCCTTGGAACGATTGTATACGTGCTGTATAGTAATACAATGCGTATAGATCGTTTATTAGTAAGAAAAATATAAAACGCTTATACAGGGTTTATTCACTGTATAACTATACGAGTGTTAAACAACTGTATAAGGACTTTTTATTAGCAAGACGGATTATGTATAACGACCATCTCAAGTTCACAACGTAAGCTCCACTTCAATGTTGTGGACCCCGAGAGGGGCCTGAGACACAGTGTATACAGCCTCTGTAAGCTCATAACCAGTGGCGTATACTGAGGGCTACCAAGGCTATCAGTGAAGCCCAAACATCAAATGCGAGCGATGGAAATCTAAAGCACATTATATTGCAAGCATCTGACACATTGTTCCATTTGCAAACCTTGAAAGCAATGAGAAAACACGTCGCACGAATTTCTGAGAACAAGGCTTCGGAGACTGATATTGCAGCCCAGACTCTCGTCCCTTCCCATCGACTCGCCTCACGAGGCTTGCTGCTGTCTGCCTACAGGCGAGGGGGCCGGCGGAGGATAGCTGTGCTAGGCTTCGGTCCGTCAGATCGCCACTGCTATCACCATGCGTTACTCATCGCATATACTTCCTCACCTCATCCTTCTGCCATAAATATATAGATAACGGAGTGCTGGTATTTCACTCCCGTTTACTTCTACATCCTTGTAGGAAGACACTGCAGGGCTGCTGTTATAGGAGTAATATAGTTTTCGTTTTATTGGTAGATCTGCTAAAATGGAACGCAATCTTTCAGGTTTAGTATTCTCTTTTGTTGGTTGGAATCGAACCCGTGATCATGGGTCGGACACCACCACTGATCTTCCGAGGAAGATAATTAACCATTGAACGATGGGTACGACCGCTGTAAAATTCAACATTGTTATTTAACGATTATGATGATGATGTTAATAATAATAATAATAATAATAATAATAATAATAATAATAATGATAATAATGGTGCATGGCATCTACATAGGCTTGGTAGTTATCTAATAAGGATAAAATGAATGGCGAAGACGTCATAAACATCCAGTTCCCAAGCCAGGGGAATTAACAGCATGAGGGGGTTGATTCTGAAAATTGAACCGGGGCCGTCGGACCAAAGGCAAGCATTCTATCCATTTAGCCTCAAAGCTGGACTTCAATTTCCTAAACCTTAGGCTACCAACTCGATTGATCAGGTGTTGAGTATTGGCGGTGGCAGAGGCCAGGGCAGTAGCTTGTGAAGCAGCCTTGACAACACAGCGGGCAGCTCCGTTGGCTGTTGGCTGCAGCTCAAAATTCTTAAGGCTTGATGTTCCCTAAACCAACTATCGAAAAGGGGTAGCCTAAGTCTAGTGGTAGCCCACGTCTTGATACGCCACTGCTCATAACGGGAACTCAAATGTAATATGGCCGATTGTCTATTCCTCTTTTCCGCAGTCACACCGTGGTAAAGTATGTAATCCCCATTTGAACAGGGTAGCTCCACATTTACCTTGTCCAGTCCTAAATCTGTTTATTGGCGGGTGAGCAGATTGAGAGTTGTATACTTTGCTCTTTGTCACGACCTCCTTGGAACATTTTTTTATATTCCTTCTAAAAAGTTGATCAGGGATCGATTTCGTGATCAAGTCTTCGAGAAAACGAGCATCTCATTAAATTGCATCATATTTTGCAGAGAAAGTTAGTGTTTTTAATGATTTCTATTCTTTAGACTCAAGGAAATAACTACTTTGTAGATATCCACAAGAAATAACTGAACACTGTCATGCAGAAATACCAACTTTTGTGGATGAAGAAAGACAAGTAGGGATAGACAGAAATGCTGAATTCTTCCTAAAGGGCTTACAGGACAATGACACCTTTGAATAGGAGCGGTGCAACCCCACCTTCAAGAACTGGGTAATCGCATTGTTATTTTATTTGGCAATTAAGGTATGTCGCGCAATTTCGAAAATTGAAAAGTACATCTCAAATGTTTTGTTCTTTTTTCTACCGCTTTTCCCACACCTGTGAGGTGGCGGGTGCGAACTGTGTCGCACATGTGAGTTTGGCCCTGTTTTACGGCCGGATAGCCTTCCTGACGCCAACCCTATACGGAGGGATGTAATCACTATTGCGTATTTCTGTGGTGGTTGGTAGTGTAGTGTGTTGTCTGAATATGAAGAGGAAAGTGTTGGGACAAACACAAACACCCAGTCCCCGGGCCAGAAGAATTAATCAAAGGTGATTAAAATCCCCGGCCCGGCCGGCAATCGAAACCGGGACCCTCTGAACTGAAGGCCTCAACGCTGACCATTCAGCCGAGGAATCGGGCAAGGCAATATAATGTTAATTTCGTAATCAAAAAAGAAAAAGAAATGAGGCAGATAGACACTTACAGGCATTATGCATTAAAACAGATAAACACAGGCAGAATTATATTTTCTGTAGACATTGTAATGAAAATAACTGAAAATCCACAGCCTGTTCAAGTTTCAACCTGCTCAGGAATTGTATGAGTGAAGGACCCATCTAGCAGCGTGGATAGGAATTGTACCGGCTGCCGAAGCCTGTTGCACTCCTCTGGGGCAATGATTAATGACTGACAGATGAAATGAAATGATAGTGGAGAGTGTTGCTAGAATGAAACATGACAGGGAAAACCGCAGTACCTGGAGAAATTCCTGTCCCACCTCCGCTTTGTCCGGCACAAATCTCACATGAAGTGACAGGGGTTTGAACCACGGAACGCAGCCGTGAGAGGCCGGCGATCTGCCGCCTGAGCCACGAAGGCTTCAGTCGCGTCGTTTGCAATATATTTGTGGGAACAAAGCATACGCATTTTACCTAGTTATATTTACGAGGATTGGAGCATAAGTCGTGGCAACTGCTTTTTCCCCTCACCATACAAAGGTCACATGTCCTGGGAAGCATGACACTTACAGTATATGGGCACAGCATGAGATGGGGAGGCGCTGAGCAGGCACCACGCACAGGGCGATGGGACTGCAGCAGTGGGAACTACTGGAGCATCCGCCATACTCGCCAGACCTGTCTCCGTGCGATTTTCACCTCATCCCCAAAATAAAAGAACCACTGCGTGAGAGACGGTTTGGAACACGAGTGGACATTGCGAACGCTGTAAAACATGAGACTGCAAAATGCACACATGGTCAGGTGAGTGGTGTATGACGTCTCATGCATGTTTGGCAACGTATTGTGCACAATCTAGGGGATTGCTTTGAGGGTTTACCGTAAAGGTTGCTGTACTCTCTGAGAATAAACATTACGTAGCACAAGGTTTCCCTGGCTAACAGTCTCATCGCGTTGTATCCTACACCTGGTAAACCTACTCGGGATTTTTCATACATTCCCCTGCACCTTACGGTCCTTGCTCTCATCTGTATATTTTCATGTGTCTGGCAGATTTAGCATTCATTCAAAAAAATACGCGCCATGTCTTACGCTCCAATCCTCGTATTTTTGTCACTTGATATGAAAAAAAAATTCTTCAGTATATCCCAGCTATCTCTAGAGTAACTGGAGCCATTTTTGGTCAAATTTTTTGCGGTTAGAGAGTACATTCATCCTTCCTCTGCAGTTGTTAGTAAGGTCCGGTGCAGAATGGATGTGACGAGGCAATTCTGGAGCATCCGCCATACTCGCCGGACATGTCTCCGTGCTATTTTGACCTCATCCCCAAAATGGAAGAACCATTGCGTGGGGGGACTGTTTTGAGTGGACATAGCGAACGCTGTGAAAAATGAGATTGGAAAATTGATGTGTCGCATGCAATGTCTAGAAATTATTTTGAATTCAGAACGTACATTCTTTTATAACCATCACTGGTCCAAGTGCTGTTCAGAAACTAGTTGTATCCTGTGTCAAAAATATCAAACCATTTTCCTTGAGCTGTCAAGATAACTGCTGGAGCGTTGAATGGACTTGTTTCCGTCCCATAAAATCCGACATCCTGTGCTAGATTTGAACCCACATTTATCGAGTCGGAAAACCGAAACTCTACCGAAGATCCACAGATGCAGCAATATTTGTAATACAGAATAGTGATGACGAGGAAGAGAAGGAAAAGAGAGAAAGAGAGAATGGAGGGGAGACGAGTTATGTGAACAAGCTAAGGGAGTTGAAATGTATCCCGTTGAAGCCCACGCCCTGCAGTGTGAGGTTCGGCCGGCTTTAGGAGACAATAGAAGAGTGGGCAGGAGGGATTGCTTCATATCGTCCGTAAGCGTTGTCAAGTTGTTCTGTTTCACGTTGTTCTAGCTCATACCGCAATCGTGAACTTAGTAGTTAACAGAAAGGGAAATGTTCTAAATTCCCTTCGTACATCATAGACTTTAATATAAAGAAGATACCATTCGAAAGTTCTTCCCCAGACTTGATATCTAAACTGTAGCAAATACATTCCCCCGCACTGCCGTAGACTTCGTACCTAACATAAAGAACACCGAGTTCATTTATTGATATAAATATTTAGCGGTTCAAAATGTGTGACGTGATGTTGCCTAGCAACCATGCTGACTGGCTGAGACGCATATGGAAGGCTCTTCTTGATATAAATGTCTTGGAGCTGTCGATCATCCGAAAATTTGTGTAACGAAATAATGCTACGTAACAAAACGTGTGGCGCGGTGTTACCTAGCAACACCATGGCTAAATGGTTAGCGTGCCGGCCTTTGGTCACAGGGGTCGCTGGTTCGATTCCAGGCAGGGTCGGAAATATTAACCATCATTGGTTACCTTCTCTGGTACGGGGGCTGGGTATATGTGTCGTCTTCATCATCATTTCATCCTCATCACGACGCGCAGGTCACCTGGCAAGCCGAACATGTCCTCGGACACTCCCAGCACTAAAAGCCATACGCCATTTCATTTACCTAGCTACAGTACGTTGAGAGCTGCACAGACCGTGCTTCTGTATGTCATGGACATCCATCAATCTTTCACATCACAGCCTACACGTTTGCTACGTAACATCGTGTCACACATTTTAGCGAAAGACATATTTATGATCATTTGATTTTAGATTTTCTCAAAGCGAAATTTTATTAACGTTCATTTATTTATTTATTTATTTATGTATGTATGTATGTATGTATGTATGTATGTATGTATGTATGTATGTATGTATGTATGTATTTATTTATTTATTTATTTATTTATTTATTTATTTATTTATTTATTTATTTATTTATTTATTTATTTATTTATTTATTTATTTATTTATTTATTTATTTATTTATTTATTTATTTATTTATTTATTTATTTATTTATTTATTTATTTATTTATTTATTTATTTATTTATTTATTTATTTATTTATTTATTTATTTATTTATTTATTTATTTATTTATTTATTTATTTATTTATTTATTTATTTATTTATTTATTTATTTATTTATTTATTTATTTATTTATTTATTTATTTATTTATTTATTTATTTATTTATTTATTTATTTATTTATTTATTTATTTATTTATTTATTTATTTATTTATTTATTTATTTATTTATTTATTTATTTATTTATTTATTTATTTATTTATTTATTTATTTATTTATTTATTTATTTATTTATTTATTTATTTATTTATTTATTTATTTATTTATTTATTTATTTATTTATTTATTTATTTATTTATTTATTTATTTATTTATTTATTTATTTATTTATTTATTTATTTATTTATTTATTTATTTATTTATTTATTTATTTATTTATTTATTTATTTATTTATTTATTTATTTATTTATTTATTTATTTATTTATTTATTTATTTATTTATTTATTTATTTATTTATTTATTTATTTATTTATTTATTTATTTATTTATTTATTTATTTATTTATTTATTTATTTATTTATTTATTTATTTATTTATTTATTTATTTATTTATTTATTTATTTATTTATTTATTTATTTATTTATTTATTTATTTATTTATTTATTTATTTATTTATTTATTTATTTATTTATTTATTTATTTATTTATTTATTTATTTATTTATTTATTTATTTATTTATTTATTTATTTATTTATTTATTTATTTATTTATTTATTTATTTATTTATTTATTTATTTATTTATTTATTTATTTATTTATTTATTTATTTATTTATTTATTTATTATTTTGTATTTATTTATTTATTTATTTATTTATTTATTTATTTATTTATTTATTTATTTATTTATTTATTTATTTATTTATTTATTTATTTATTTATTTATTTATTTATTTATTTATTTATTTATTTATTTATTTATTTATTTATTTATTTATTTATTTATTTATTTTACAGGTACAATACATACGTACATGATTTTGGAAAGCAAACTGCATCTTTATGTCCAGGTTGTTTTATGTACCGGTAGCTATCTCTGGAAACGCATGAGCAAAATCATTGATGTCGCCACTGTTCTTTCGTTTGGGACACTCGGTGATAATATGCTGGATGGTCTGCTTAGAGCGAGCATAATCGCAGTTAGGTTTAGAAATTATTTTCCATGTGTAGTGGAAATCTGTGCGGTTACCATGGCTCGGTCGTATTCTGTTAAAAGTAAATCAGATTTTCCGAGGAAGCTCAAGTCAGGTGGCAGCGACAAACCAATGTGTGGCAGAGATGACTCAGGCCTGATCTCTTGTCTTCCTTGTCGTTCTTTAGTTAAACTGAAGTTGGTATTCTTCGATTCTATTGCAGTTCTTATTGGAGGATTTCGACACTGTAGACGATTCAGATGGACATCAGCGATGTCGCCATTATCAAAGAGGCCTCATCCCGTCACACTGTACAGAAATGCCCTTTCCTATTCCATTGTCGCCAAAGGACCTATCTGTGTCGGTGTGACAAAAAGCAACGTGGAAAAATATCCGCACCTTGACATCTCTGAAATTTGTAAATTTGAGACTTGAAACCAATGATTCCTTTTCACGAATCCTACACAACTGCCTGTCACACTTAATATTTCATACTTTCATGGTTATCGTGAGGTTCGATATTTCAATAAGGATTATTTGTTGCGTAGGTAATAACGCATATCCAACCCTCATCCCATTTCTTTACGAGATTGGCTATGAAGTGCGATGAAACCCCATAGCGAGTTTTTACGAATAGATGCCCTTCCTGACGTCAGTCTCATCAGAGGAGTTAATAATGAGTTCAAATAAATGACGTGATATATGATAGCAGAAAGGGAGAGGGTGAAACCCAGTGCCGGCACATTACCTCCTCCTGTCGAATAGCACCAAGGGGTCTACTCCAGGCTTAACGTACATCCGACGGACGAATCACCATCAACAGAGCCATACAGCCTCACTCCATATGAACATTGCGAGAGGTTTGGAATTGAATCCAGCCTATTGGCACGCAATCTAGTGATAAGAAATTGTATATTATCACCTCTCCTACGCTGCTGGCAAACATTCTGATGGTGATTTGTTTTCGGCTGACGGGACTCGAACTGGCTTGCAACAATGTCAGACTATAAAGACTTGACGCTTTAATGATCATGACCACCAGGCGAGCAGGGTAGGTAAATAATTATTTTTTTAATAACTCATATTTATGTATCGCTCTCACGTCTTTGCTATGAGATTTGCATAGACATCTGGGGTACGACCTACGACATGTTGTAGCCCCTACTATTTATGCAAATCTTCGATTCCATTCGTTTTGAGATTTGCATAGATATCTGGGTTACAACCTATGACCTGTTGTAGCCCCCTGCTATCTATACAACTCTTCCATTCCCTTTGTTATGAGAGTAGCATAAATATTTGGGGTTCGACTTGCCGTAGTCATTGATGCTCGTTCGCTTTGTAACCTACACTATTATTACATGAAGCTATTGTCACTTCTGAAGATTATGAAAGTCGTTTTACAAATCCTTACTGCAGACCGAAGGTCACTCATAAGATTGCCGGGCTGAGTGGCTCAGACGGTTGAGGTGCTGGCTTTCTGACAACCTGACCGTTATTCTCGGCTTTGTAGACAGAGGGATCGGCCCCGCAGTGTAGGGGTAGCGTGCCTGCTTCTTACCCCGAGGTCCCGGATTCGATTCTCGGCCAGGTCAGGGTTTTCTACTAGGATCTGAGGAATGGTTCGAGAACCACTCACTCTGCGTGATTACAATTGAGAAGTTACCTGACGGTAAGATAGCGGCTCCGGTCAAGCAAGCCTAAAATAACGGCCGAGAGGACTCATCGTGCTGACTACACGACACCTCATAACCTGCAGGCCTTCGGGCTGAACAACGGTCGCTTGGTAGGCCATGACCCTTGCGCCATGACGTTTGGTTTGATTTGATTTTTTTCTAGACAGAGGCCATTATCTCACCGTTCGGTAGTTTCTCAGTTGTACCCGCCCAGACTGAGTAGACCTTCAAACAGGTTGAAATCCCTGACATGACAGAGTATAGAACCCGGGGTCTCTTAGTAAGATGCGGAGTCGCTACCCCTAAGACCACGGTGCTAACTTTTTAAAAGTCAGTCTCTGTATGATCACAAAGTTAAAATTGCATATTATTCTTCGAACTCTTCACCATTTTTTGAACACCTTTTTCAAAGATTAAACGAAATCATTGTGTCTGAGCCGGCTGGGTAGCTCAGGCCTTCTGAGCCCAAGCTGGAGAGGAAGGGGATCCCGGCTTAGTCCGGTGGTATTTGAAGGTGTTCAAATACGTCAGCCTCGTGTCAGTACGTAAATAGAAGTCCTGCGAGACTACATTCCGGCACCTCGTCGTCTCCGAAAATCAAAAAAGTAGTTAGCGGGACGTAGCGGTAGAGTGTCGGCCTCCGGATCCCAAGATAGCGGGTTCAAACCCGGCAGAGGTAGTCGGATTTTTGAAGGGCGGAAAAAAGTCCATTCGACACTCCATGTCGTACGATGTCGGCATGTAAAAGATCTCTGGTGACACATTTGGTGTTTACCCGACCAAATTCATTAAATCTCAGCCATAGACGCCCAAGAGAGTTTCGGTTTACTCGGTCTGCCATCTAGTGGAGGCCTAGAGTAAAACGGAACGTCGAAATTGACGAGCAGACAGCCAGATGGCGTCAAATTGAAATGTCTGCACACGGTAGCTGAGGCCATACGATTATTATTATTATTATTATTATTATTAAAACAGTCTACGGATTAATGACTCCAAGGCCATCCCCTGTTCTGGGCTACTACGTATTATTTGACCGAGTAGACGGTAATAAGGAGCTCAATAGGTTCTTGTCTGCTCAACACCACGAGCTCGAGTAGAACAGTGTACCAGCGCGAGAGCTGGCGGGATGCATGGTTCCCCCTACCCCGCCCTTGCCTTCTTCCTCCAGCAGGACAGGTAGACTCAGGTATGTGCGACGTTGTCACGTCTACCACACTCACAGTTCCGTATTTCCTGAAAGGGGGAAACACCGCTTTATATATTGCTTCGTGGAGGAAAGGGGAAAGGGATGTCTCATCTCGGCTTTCCAGTAAAAGGTATCCACCTGTGACGTATGAGTCATAAGTCCATATATACACTGCTTTGATGCAGCTGTTCTTGCCACCCTATACAGTGCAAAAATTTTAATTTCTACGTAACTACTACATGTACTTATTCATACCTTGGTCTATCCCTACCGTTCTTACCGCCTACACTCCCCCCACTCAAGAAAACAACTGAACAAGTCCTGGGTGTCTTCAGATGTGCTCTATATTCTTCTCTCTTCTTCTCGTCAAATTTAGCCAAATCGAATTCTTCTCAACAATTCGATTCAGCATATCTGCATTCGAGTTTCTATCTAACCTGTAACACCACATTTCAAGGGCTTCTATTCTCTTTCTTTCTGACCTAGTTATCGTCCATGTTTCACTTTCTTCAATGCCACGCTCAAGACGAAAGTCTTCAAAAACATATTTCTAATGCCTATATCAATATTCGAGGGGCTGCCTGGCCGAGGTGGTAAAGGCGTGCTCGGTTCGCCCGGAAGGACGTGGGTTCGAATCCCCGGCTGGAAGTCGTAAAATTTAAGAAACGAGATTTCCACTTCCGGAGGTGCATATGGCCCTGAGGTTCACCCAGCCTACACCAAAAATGAGTACCAGGTTAATTCCTGGGGGCAAAGGCGGCCGGGCGTACAGTAGAGCTAACCACTGTACCCCATCACGTGCCGCGGTTTACAATGGTGGAAGCCTTTACCTACCACTCCTCCAAGGGCCTTCATGGCCTGTAAGGAGGTGTATTTGTCTTTTTTTATATATCAATATTCGAAGTGAGCAAATTTCTTCTTATGAAAGCTCTTCCTTGCTTGTGCTAGTCTGCATTTTATGTCCTTCCTTCTGCCATCGTTAGTTATTTCACTAAAGTTTTACCCTGAGTGGTCGCTTTTAACTGAATTGATTCGGAAATAGATTAAATTACTTCTAAACAAGATTCAAATTATCTCTCTCTCTCTCTCTCTCTCTCTCTCTCTCTCTCTCTCTCTCTCTCTCTCTCTCTCTCTTTCTTCAGCTCTAGTAAAGCGGACAATTTCATCTATACATCTCTCGAAGCGTAATATCCACCATATTCCGTCCTATATATCTAAGCTATTAGCTGAAGCTTTAATTTTGGCGATCGACCACTATGGGTTAATTGCCTACATTGTTGTCAGAAACACTGATTATGAAATTGCTATAGAGTTCAAAATGCTGGTTTGGGTCATGTAACTGTCAGCTTGCATTCGGGATATAGTGGATTTCGAACCCCACTGTCGGCAGCCCTGAAGATGGGTTTCCGTGGTTTCCCATTTCCATCCCATCAAATGCTCCGGCTGTAACTTAACTAAGGCCACGTTCGCTTCCTTTCCACTTCATCGTCGCCATGAAACGTATGTGTGTCCGTGCGACGTAAAGCAAATTAGAAATCCACAATTCTAGCCCTTCAGACAAGCATGTTGCAAAGTTTGGGCTGGGAAGACTTGGGAGAAAGGAGACGAGCTGCTTGACTAAGTGGTATGTTCCGAGCTGTCAGCGGAGAGATGCCGTGAAATGACATTAGTAGACGAATAAGTTTGAGTGGCGCTTATAAAAGTAGGAAAGATCACAGTATGCAGATAAAGTTGGAATTCAAGAGGACAAACTGGGGCAAGAATTCCTTTATAGGAAGGGGCGTTAGGGATTGGAATAATTTAACATTTACCAATTTCTTTAGAATCATTTAAGAAAAGGCTAGGAAAAAAAAACAGATAGAAAATCTGCCACCTGGGCGACTGCCCTAAATGCAGATCAAGATTTGATTGATTGATTGATTGATTGATTGATTGATTGATTGATTGATTGATTGATTGATTGATTGATTGATTGATTGATTGATTGATTGATTGATTGATTGATTGATTGATTGATTGATTGATTGATTGATTGATTGATTGATTGATTGATTGATTCTTGAAGGCATAATAGGGATATGAGCTACGACTTTTACGTAAATAAAATGTAATGAAGTGTGAGAAAAATGGAATGGCGTATGGCTTTTAGTGCCGGGAGTGTCCGAGGACAAGTTTGGCTCGCCAGATACAGGTCCTTTGATTTCACACCCGGAGGCGACCTGCGCGCCGTGATGAGGATGAAATAATGATGAAGACGACACAAAAATTCCCGACTCTGCCGGGAATCGAACCTGGGACCCCTGGAAGTATGAGAATATATTATTTATTCCTACAAATTACAATCCTTTTCTCAATCATCTTTATCCGGTCGATCAGATTAGCAGTTTGGCTTTTTCTACCACTACGAGCGCTGATGTGAGTCAATGCAGAGTTTCACTTAAGCCCTTCTAACTACATTCGTTGTGGACATTTTATCAGAAATCAATAAACGCCTCAGGGTATTGAACCAAGGAACACATTACAGAAAGAATTATGTAAATAAGTTAATTTGGCTAGGATTTTAATTTTAAAAAATAATAAAGAAACAAGCGATTTTAAGCTGTTTCTCCGGAACTGCACTTTGGCCGGAATTGATTTTCAAATTTATTTATTTTTTAGTTTGATAGTGCTATCCAAGACTATCCAAGGGCCTTTCCCGGTCCTTTAGCCCTTCACCATTTGGCACAATTGAGGAAATCGCTTAATTCTACGTTTTTCGTAGTATCAGGACCCCACTTTAAAAAAAAACTGCTGTGTGTTCGGGGCGTCGACGTATGAAGATCTTTTGCCACTACTTGCACCATATGATATAAACCTGCGTGTAATCGGAATTGCGAAAGTGTAGAGCAGGGCCTCTCAGGGTGCATGCACTGTGCACGGTGCAAAAGACGACTTCGGCTTGGTTGACCAGAGTGCAGACCCCCCACTCCTCGATTTGGAGCAATAGCGCCTACTCTCTCTTTCCTCACGCCTGTCTCGCTCGCTCCGCCTGTCTCCCTCTGCCTCACTTGCGCCGTAGCGCTCCAAATCCGGGCTGACTTGAGCCTAGTATGGGCGACTTGAGCCGAGCTTAGCCGAGTAGCAGCGATGCACAGTGCACGGAGCTCTTGCGCCTCTATCTGCACGCGTGAGATTTTGGGCGTTTGAGAGGCCCTGGTGTAGAGTGTTGAATGTGTGGAAATGAACATTAAGGACGGCACAAACAGCCAGTGCCCAGTACAGGGATTTTAATCATTTACAATAATAATAATAATAATAATAATAATAATAATAATAATAATAATAATAATAATAATAATAATAATAATAATAATTTCGTGTGGCTATTTCTAGCCGAGTGCAGCCCTTGTAAGGCAGACCCTCCGATGAGGGTGGGCGGCATCTGCCATGTGTAGGTAACTGCGTGTTATTGTGGTGGAGGATAGTGTTATGTGTGGTGTGTGAGTTGCAGGGATGTTGGGGACAGCACAAACACCCAGCCTCGGGGCCAATGGAATTAACCAATCAGGTTAAAATCCCCGACCCGGCCAGGAATCGAACCCGGGACCCTCTGAACCGAAGGCCAGTACGCTGACCATTCAGCCAACGAGTCGGACATCATTTACAATTAAAATCCCTGACCCGGCCGGGAATCGAATCCGAGGCCACCGGGTGACAGGCGGACGCATTGCCCCCTACACCGTAGGGCCGGACACGAGGCCCCCTACTTTGCCTGCTAACAAATATTTTCAACACTTAAAAAGCCCGAGGATTTTACACAAATTGGACGTTAAAAAACTAAATTTGTGATTTCAGTTCTTGCAGGTAGATGAGCTTCATGTACCACTTTAACCACATAGGTACCAGCTCTGCTGCCTAACTTAAAAAATTCTTGCCTGTACTGGAAATCGAACCCGCGCCTCTGAGACTGACATTTAAGAGCGCTAACCCTTACGCTTCTGAATTGGAGCATATTGGAAGTGTTATGTGATGTACATATTACACCGTTTTATGTATGTCTGTGTCTGTTAGGTCATCAGCCCAGAGGCTGGTTGGATCCTCAAATAGCACCACCAAAGGTTATGCGGTTATAAGGAAACAGCAAAAACCAATGGCAGCACCAAAATGAGGCGTACTAGGCAAGACGAGGAGTGAGGTAGTTTGCCATTGCTTTCCTCACTGGGTCAGAAAGTGCTATTGCAGCACGACTGACCCTATGAGCAACACCTTTCATAACGCTCAGATGCACTGGTCGTGCTCTGAATGTCATTACTCAGCACCACACATACCCCAGCAGCTTCCATATTGTCACAGCCATGGATGAGACTGAGACTTCGGTGGAAGCTACACTTTACTCTGGCCTGTGCCAAGAGATCGATGCAAAAGTACTGTATCCATCAAGAAATGGCAGCAGGCAAAGTTTTATGTATAATCTCTCAAAAGAATGAGCTCTTGGTATTGTATAACTTCCCGCAGGTACACTTTTGTCATAATAGAACCTACAGCTAGGGGCATTCGACTCACGACTGGCAAGAAAATCCAGTACACTAGAGCAAACTTGTCAGTGTGACTCGCTCTATGCACCAAAATTCCTCGCCATACGCTGTCTAAGGCAGGTCGTATCAAAACCATCACTGTGTCATGCTACAGAACAAGTTGACGTTGCCAATATTATCCACGTCAATCAAAGCTTTGTCTCCAGGTTGTGAAAAAAAACCTTCCAAGACACCCATTCAGTAGCAAATCGACATCGCGTGGGCCGTGCACGCAAGACCGATGTGTTACGCATATCTGCACGTAGACACTCTACACGTACAGCTACTACTATGCGCCACGAGCTCCGAGACGCTACAGGAGTTATTGTAAGTACCCATACCGTACGCAGTAGACTCCATGATGGAGGACTGTATTCAAGGAGACTCCTCCATTTCGACAACATCAAAGGTTGGCTCGCGTTCGATGAACTAGAGCACATCAGAATTGCACACGAGATCAGTGATGCAAAACTTTGTTCATTGAAGAAGTCGAATTGGTTGTCACTCTTATGACAAGTCTCTACGCGCATAGAGGCAAGCGTGGAAGGTTTCAGTTAATAATTGTCAGTATAATGTCAAAAACAGCTTGGAGGTTCAACATTATTCTGGGCAGGTAACATGTTCGGCCGCCATACACTACTGGTTCACAGTCAAGGAAACATGACGGCCACAGTGTACGATCACAACATTCTCCGATCCATAACAGGAGGATTTTGCAAAGACTGTAAGAGATGAGTACTCTACAGAACAATAACTCTTGTCCACATCAAGCAGCAGCTGTGAGTGGATACGTAGAGTGACGTGGGATACACAGAGTGGACTGGCCTGCGTCTTCTCCGAACATGAACTGCATAAAGCATGCGTGCCCCTTTTTCAGAAAAGCCATTTCCAACCCTCAACATACACCACTAACTATTCGGGTCTTAAAAAATGCTGTCATCGAAGAGTAGGACATCTTACTCAAGAAATTCTGAATGATTTGGTTTTCAGCGTGCCCTGTCGCATTCAAGAGAGATGTTCTAAGTGAGAGGTGTTTCTTATCATACTGGGTCCAAAGTTACCGAGAAGTCTACGTTTGCGTTGTATTTACTAATCTGAGTTTTATATTAAATAATATATCAGTTACACCTCAACAAAACAGAGCATGGTATAGGTTTAACTTCTTTTTTTCAGGATGATGATTGTAAATTAGTCAAGTCAATTCATTTGAATGTTCGAGTTCATTTCCACAGATTAACCAGCTGTATATTGTCTTACATATTGCTTTTATCCATTAATTTAACTCATAATGCATTCTTTTTTGTTCGTATTTAAATTTCTCATGTTTCGTTAACTATAACATGTCCCAGTTTAAAGTTATTCTTTTTTTTAGTTCAAGTTCCCCTTTCACTTCGTTTTTTCAATAATTGTATATTTTATTAAGTTTAGACACTACTTAAAAGGATATGTGAATCCTCTAGATTCAAAACCCCCTAAAGACAATTTTTCTTGAAATAGAGATAAGCACAGCAGTAGATTTCCAAGGATGAGTTCGATCGGTTGGTGAACCTCTGAGTCTCAAAATTCGCTAAGTTACATAGAACGAGCTACTTGAAAATCACTGTTAAATTCAAAATCCTCTATATCCACCGCCATTTACGTTCAAAAGCCTCTATGTGTATCAACCAATGAGAAATTTCAGATATATTGAAGAATAAGAATGACGTCACTTGCAGCCAACTCTTGCGATCTTCTCTCAACTACAGATTTTCGTATACTAATGGACAAGAATGAAGACAAAACAGTATGATTGTCAGAGGATAATTTGAACGTATTCACGGGGATTTTGATTAAAGTAAAAGGCTTAATCACTGGAGAAAGGACAAGTTGTGCGTTCTTTCTACCTCGGACAGGAGAATTCTAAAGCAGTATGTTGGCAATATTCGTTAATCTGATAGTAGGTGGCTTCCTAGTGCATTAAGGAGAAAGCGATTTGTTGTCCATTTCCTTGGCATCATTTATTGAAAAATGAGGGACGTAACTTTTCTTGTTGCTGAAGCAACTCCAGGAAGAGGGAGAAAAAGGTTGTGGCTGGTGGATACTTGGAAAAGGTCTAAGGAAAAGCGAGAAAAGTGAATAATGTTTAGCGATTAAAGTATTATTGAAGTGCTTATAGTTACATTGTTGACTGTGATTTAGAAGGTTGTATTCATGATTACTATGCGAAGAATGCAAAACAGTTGTATAAAATGTGATTCAGTAATCTTGTATTGTTTAAAATCATTTTCGTGGTAAGAGCTGAAGTAAAGTTTCAAAATGCTCCATATCCAGTTGTATTCATGATTATGAGTTTCAAAACCCCCTACGTTCATATTTAACGCTGATTTTACTGCATATTAATATCTCTTAATGTATTTTATATTACTTATAATTGCTTCTGGATCCTCTTTGCATGTTTAGATAACACAAATTGTTCAATACCATTTCAAGAATAACTTGTCAAAGAAAAAGTCACTTCCTGAACAATTTATAGAAGTGGACATAGAAGATTTTGAATCTAGAGGATTCATGTGTAGTCTGAGTGGCAAATTGTAAGAGTGCCTGAACGACAGGGGACCGTATTAGAAGCTTCTCACGCTCCCAGGATGTTAAAATATTATTATTATTATTATTATTATTATTATTATTATTATTATTATTATTATTATTATTATTATTATTATTATTATTATTATTATTATTATTAGTTTTGTTTCGCCACCTATGGGTAACGATTACACAACTGTCATTATTTTCTCAAGTTCTCTACCTCTTTCCCCTGTACTTCATCCGTTGGCTTACTCGTAGTCGTTCTTCTGCCGAGAATACTCTGTTCTTTCCCGTTTCTTTCGTCAGACATATCCTTCATCTTCGCAACCTTTCTTCTCAAGACTTCTCTGCTTCACACGGCTTCTGCCCGATTCCACATTTTTCTAGATCCCGACAATTTCTTTCACCTATGGGACTTGAGTTTTCCTGCTCTCCTGGAAAGTGATAGTCCTGTTGGCGATCCTTTCTGCTTCCATCCTTCTGATATGTCCATAGAAATCCAATCTTCTTTCCTTCATTGCGGATTATTATTATTATTATTATTATTATTATTATTATTATTATTATTATTATTATTATTATTAGCTGGTGTACCTGTGCTTTGCTACGGAATTATACACTGTATACATAATTCTAGATTAAGTCGTACCGAGCGAGTTGGCCGTGCGGGTAGAGGCGCGTGGATGCGAGATTGCATCCGGGAGATAGTGGGTTCGAATCCCACTGTCGGCAGCCCTGTAGATGGTTTTCCGTGGTTTCCCATTTTCACACCAGGCAAATGCTGGGGCTATACCTTAATTAAGGCCACGGCCGCTTCCTTCCAACTTCTAGGCCTTTCCTATCCCATCGTCGCCATAAGACCTATCTGTGTCGGTGCGACGTAAAGCCCCTAGCAAAAAAAGATTTAAGTCGTGTACACGTTGTGAATAAGATTTTATTACATTGCTTAATAACATAGGTATTTGAAAATAAAATTTGAGATGCTTTCCCGTAAACTACCATTTCATCCAGCGTGAATGAAGTTATTTGTATCCTAGACTGTAGTGTTTTATTCCCCAACTTTACATACCGATCTTCATTTAGTTCTGTTCACCGGGTGCAGGTATTTTTCTGTGCCTTTGTTAGAGCCAGAGTTTCTGACAGTCGAAACTTGAGCAGCAATCAGATACTGGACAAGTTAAACCTTCGCCCGTTATCTACTCACAGGAAAGTAGCCGACCTTAGATTCCTATATAACGAACGCTCTTAACGGTTTAGTTCGTTCTCCTGAACCTGCATATTTCTTTTCCCTACATGTTCCAACTCGCAAAATCAGGATAAATCCCCCCCACCCCCTTTCATATTCCGTATTCCGTATTCCCGCCTCTCTCTTGTTCAGAGAACTTTATTCATATGCATTCCAACCCTGCTTAACTCTTCCAACAAGAACTTTTTTTGTTGTTAAGGAGAAAGCCATACTGTCAGGTGTCGACTTAGTAAAATGTAACAAAAACTTTCCAGTCTGTGAAACACACAACAATTTCAATATGAAATAGTGTTTCGTAACAACAGACTTGTGAGGAAAGCAACGGGAAACTACCTCACTCCTCATTTCCCTAGTACGCCTCTTCAGTGATACCTAGGCCATCTATGACAGCTGATGGCAGAGCTGTTGAGGATCCAACCAGCCTTCGGGCTGAAGACTGAACATACATAAAACAACAGACTTAGCATCGGTAGTCAAGATAAGTACAGAAGTTTATACATTATGTTAATACTTGTAAATTCATTATTTGTCAATACTTGTTCATATTGTCACCTAACTCTCGATCATTGACAAGTATACGCAACGAAAACAATACTGTACATATATACGCATGTTTTAAGTGATTTAATGGAATCTGTGGATGTTTTTGTGGAACGAAACATGTCATTCCTTGTATAATAGTATGTCTGTAGTGCTATAATTGTATATTGAAATTGTTGTGTGTTTGACAGACTGGAAAGGTTTTGGTTACAATATACATACTCCAGGAACTTAGACTTTTTTCTTCGTATGCCTCGTTTAATCGATTCTTCCTTAACTTAACCCAGCTCATTTATTTCATTTTCTTTTTTCTCTTCTCATTGTTGTTCCCCCTAATCTCAAACCAAACCAAACCCCATGGCACTACAGCCCTTGAAGGGCCTTGGCCTACCAAGCGACCACTGCTCAGCCCGAAGGCCTGCAGATTACGAGGTGTCGTGTGGTCAGAACGACGAATCCCCTCGGCCGTTATTCTTGGCTTTCTAGACCGGGGCCGCTATCTCACCGTCAGATAGCTCCTCAATTATAATCACGTAGGCTGA
This sequence comes from Anabrus simplex, assembly GCF_040414725.1. Lineage (NCBI taxonomy): Eukaryota > Metazoa > Arthropoda > Insecta > Orthoptera > Tettigoniidae > Anabrus > Anabrus simplex. Next base: position 36,261,431 of record NC_090275.1, read on the forward strand.
GTGAACCTCGTACCAGCCCTCAGGTCCAGGTAAAAATCCCTGACCTGGCCGGGAATCGAACCCGGGGCCTCCGGGTAAGAGGCAGGCGCGCTACCCCTACACCACGGGGCCGGCTCCCCTCTATTCTACATAATGTAATATTTATTTACTTTATTATTCACTGTACTATACCGTTACTTATGTGTGATATCTGTATTTATCTTACTGTGCCTAGCTATAAGTTTCTCTTCGTTCTACTTTCAATCTTCAAATTTCCTCGTTCTCTTCTTTTGCCGTTATGTTTTATTGTTAATTGTTGTGTCTGTCTACAGTTATTTAGCTAGTTTTTAATTTTCTTCTGCTACTTTTATCATTAGATGAGTTTTCTTCAATGCCCTTTCATTTATTTTATATGTTTGCATTTTGCTACTCAATTGTAAATGTATGTTTCAATGCGGAACTCTGCAATTTTGCATCTCACTGTTTTGGATTCCCAAATAAATAAATAAATAAATAAATAAATAAATAAATAAATAAATAAATAAATAAATAAATATATCAATACATTTCTCTTCCCTGCACAACTGTTACGCTGTTAGCTTTGCATAATCATTAGGGGTACAGTCTATCAGAACCCCTAGAATTTGTTACCCTTGCTATATTACAGAATAATGGGCTAGACGACACTTCCTAATCAGATTGGTTTTCATTCTGACCTATTACTGTCTTATATCCGAAGTCTAATCATTATTATTGTACATCCACCTGCTTTAACCTTTCTTTAGTCGCTCATTTTTTTCTGTTGCTTCGTCGTACATCTATTTATAACCTCATAGTTCCTTCCCAAGATAATAACGACCTCCTACATACACCGATATACAAGACTTGATTTTTTTTCTTTTGCTTTACCTCGCGCCGACACAGATAGGTCTTATGGCGACGATCGGACAGGGAAGGGCTGGGAGTGGGAAGGAAGCGGCCGTGGCCATAATTAAGGTACAGCCCCAGCATTTGCCTGGTGTGAAAATGGGAAACCACGGAAAACCATTTTCAGGGCTGCCGACAGTGGGGTTCGAACCTACTATCTCCCGAATATTGGATACTGGCCGCACTTAAGCGACTGCAGCTACCGAGCTCGGTGGAATAGATTTTGACATACCTTCTGATGCTGTTAGTTATGAAACATATCTGCTTAGAGTCTCAACAACAAACGTTAGCGATGAACAGATTGTGTCATAGTGCGCCGTATATAAACGACTGTGTACGTTTAGGACGGTCACATCTTTTACTAATGAGCTCTTTCACCTTGAAGGGTCCTATTTTGTCACCTTCAATGACAGCTCAGCCACTGCGGAGCAAGAATTCCTTTACAGCTTACCTGACCTTCACGCGTATAACCTCATCATTTCGTTCACATTCAATTTAGGACATTAAAAATATCAGAACCACGTAATACGAGAAAATGTTAATGTCTGCCACATACTAGTTAATTACATGCTTTCTACTAGTTGACCCAGGTTCTATTATCAGCGGAATCGAATTTTTAAAATCGCTTAAGGACCTAGAATATACATTAAGTGCGGCCAGTGTCCAGTAGTCGGGAGATAGTGGGTCCGAAGCCCACTATCGGCAACCCTGAAGATAGTATTCCGTAGTTTCCCATTTTCACACCAGGCAAATGCTGGGTCTGTACCTTAAGGCCAATTCTACTTCCTTCCCACTCATAGCACTTTCTTCTCCCATCTTCGCCATAAAACCTATCTGTGTCGGTGCGATGTAAAGCAACCAGTAAAATAAAAATCTGGCACGTAACAGAATTCCTTAGGCACAATTTTGGCACCTCGGCATCTTCGAAAACAGAAGCAGTAGTTAGTGGTACGTAAAATTTTATTATTGTCAGACTCCTTGGCTGAATGGTCAGCGTTGAGGTTTTCGGTTCAGAGGGTCTCGGATTAGTATCCCAGCCGGGTCGGGGAATTTAATGGCGTCTGATGAATTATTCTGCCTCGGGGACTAGGTATTGGTGTTTGTTCCAACACTTTCCTCTTCACATTCAGACACCACACCACACTACCAATCACCACATAAACACGTAACAGTGATTATCACAACCCTCCATATACGGTTGATGTTGTGAAGGGCATCCGGCCGTAAAACAGGGCCAAAGCCACCTGTGCGACACAGTTCGCACCCGCGACCTCACGGTTGTAGGAAAGTCGGTAGAAGAAGGACAAGACTATTATTATTATTATTATTATTATTATTATTATTATTATTATTATTATTATTATTATTATTATTATTATTATTATTATTATTTCGTTTCGTAGCGTTTTAATGCCACAGTAACACAGATAGGCTTACAGCGACGGGGGACAGAAAATGGTAGAGCATGGAAGGGGGAGTCCATAACATTAATTTAATAAGTTACGGTCCAAGCATTTGCTTGGTGTGAAAATAAGAAGCTACAGAAAACCATATTTCAGGGCTGATGAACGTAGAGCTTTAACACACCATCTCCTGAATGTAAGCCCGCTCGGTAATATTATTATTTCTTTTCTCTCTCCCTGCAGTGTTTTACCCTCTATCTAAATCTTCTTCTTCTTCTTCTTTTTTATATTTTCCTTTTCTGTTTCTCTGCTGCTTCCTCGTGCAACTACCAACATTACATTGTCGAGGTAATAATGATCACCAGGGTGTAGATTTATAGGCACTGAAAATGTATACTGTAAAAAGTCGCTAAATATAAAAGGTAAGCACTTGCAGTACATTAAAACAGGTCCTCTCAGGGTGCATGCACCAGTCCATTGTGCTGTGCACGGTGCAAAAGACGACTTGGCTTGGTTGATCAGATTGCAGACCCCCACTCCTCGATTTTGAGCAATATCGCTGTATCTCTCTTTCCCCACGCCTGTCTCGCTCGCTCTGCCTGTCTCCCTCTTGCTCACTTGCTCCTTAGCGCTCCAAATCCGAGCCGAGCTGAGCCGAGCTTAGCCGAGTCGCCTCGAGACGACGTGTTGGCCCGAGCCGAGTCGAGTGGGACCGATGCACTGTGCACAGGACCTCTACGCCTCAGTATTCACGCAGGAGAATCTGGGCGTTTGAGAGGCTCCGCATTGAAATGTAAGAATAGCTCTTGCTGAAAAGATCTATCAAAATAAAGGACATCTTTTAACAAATACACGTATACACTTAGAAAATCGAAAGGCTGTTTGTAAAATCATTTGTCTGGAGTGTACTACTCTATGGTTCTGAGAACTATAATATTGGAAAAAAGGAGAGAGATTCATTGAAAGCAACTGAAATGTGGAGGAAAACATGCTGGACTCAAAATAAGACGAATCAAGATGTTCTAAAGGAAGATAATGAGCAACGGAGACTGATAAAGGATATGGAAATAAAGGAAGAAGAAGACCGAGGAAGATATACTTGATGGGATGTAAAGACTACAAGGAAATGAACAGAACAGTAGGGTTCAGAGGAGAATGGTAGCCTTTAGTAGATGATGATGATGATGATGATGATTCGATTGCAAAAAATGATTTATAATTTAGAAGTCTACCGAGCTCGATAGCTGCAATCGCTTACGTGCGGCCAATATCCAGTATTCGGAAGATAGTGGGTTCGAACCCCTGAATAGTGTTTTCCGTGATTTCCCATTTTCACCTTAATTAAGGCTACGGCCGCTTCCTTCCCACTCCTAGCCCTTTCCTGTCCCATCGTCGCCATAAGACGTGTGCTGTGTCGGTGCGATATAAAGCAACTTATTAAAAAGTTAGAAGTCTACCTTTCTGATCATCATCATCACTACAGAATATTCAGTCCACAGACTGGTCTGTTGTCACAAAATGATGCTAAGCCGAAAGTTTGTTTGCAGCCCTTTTCGTTGTTACGTAGTTTCCCGTTCCGGTACCTTCCTGGATTTGGTTGAGATATATGTATATATCTTGGTCTTCCTATAGGTCATTTTCCGTTAATGAATCCTTCCACAATAATTGTCATCAGCTGAGAATGACGTAAGGTGTGGCCTCACCAAAAAACTCGTCTTTTGCGAATCAGTTTACTTTGTGCAGTACCTCGAAATTTGTCACCTATTCTCTCCACGAAACTTTAATGATCTGAACAAAGGAATATAAAAAGCAAATGGGATAAAATCCAACCCAATAGATAGAAATCCTTGGACAGGCTAGGAGACGAACCTGGAAAGGTATCAGCACCCTCCGAAAATATTTTAATAACACGCCACCTGTCAATGGGCCTCCTGCTGCGCCTCTGCTTAAATCCGGTCCTTTGCGTAAGGCAGATATTTAATATTAGAATTGGGCCAGAATGTAGGGGAATGCTTCAGCTGTTGGTACGCCTACATTGCCCAATGCTGGCACGGGGAATATGGAGACACACTCCACTGGAATGTGTGAAGTTCTCGGAATAGATCCCATCTGATGCAACCTGTTCAATACTATGTGCATGTCCAGCAATTCTAATTGGCGTCTGGAAATGGGAATACAAATGTTCTTACTGCTACTGCCTAACAACACCACTGTGTGACAATATTTTAGCTTAGAACTCTGACCCGAAAAGTTCTCTCATCTAAGATTCAATACTGCATCAACTGTATCAACGAATTTTTGTTCTAAGTGATGTGTGTGCTGCGGGTCAATATTTCTCCCCTGAACATTGTCACATAGCGGTATTTTCTGCTGATTCACTGTTCCCCGTCTGGGGAAGCGGTAACGGCATGCTCGGCTCACACCGAGGCAAATAGGTTCGAGTCCCTGTCTGGAAATGGAAAAAATATTACAACCGAAATTTCACTTCTGTAGAGGCATTGGCTCTAAGTTTCCACTCAACCTGCACCAGACATGAGTAATAGGCTGGTGCAGATGAGACATGGAGAGCTGCACGCACAATTTTACGATTTTTCACTAGCGATAAATTACTTCTCTTACCGGTATAGGAGGAAAGAGGGTGTTGTACCGTCATCAGACATGAAATTGAAATTATATTTTTCAAGGCATACATGAAAACCAATTTTGTTTTTACGTTAAGATACGTGATGGTAGGTTGTAAAACACAATATTTTTATATAAGGTAATAAAATAGATACGAACACGCGCCGCAGTACCATGAGTCACTCCAGACGACAGGGCAAGCAACCTGTTGCGACAAACACAACACACCTGGACTAAAGTCAGAGGGGTTGAATGAATCACAACAAACACACGAAACGATTATGTAACTTGATGTTTACAAACTCTCGCCAGGTGCACGACGTAAAGCAAAACGAAAAACATTGACGTGCTTTCTGGACAAAAACAGGAAGTTGACAACTGTAAGCCTACCAAGTTGAGGCAGATTTCTGTTTTCGGTATAACTTTCCCGTATATCCTGTGTATGTCATTACGACACCTCGGCCGGTATGTGGCTCTAACACGTTTTTCTGTCAGCCAGGCTCACAGCCCTGTCTGAAACTGAGCAGTCAGCACTGGTACCGGGATGCCGGCCAGGGGCGTCGGTGAAACTGGACTTGGACTGGCTGTACGCAGGTGTTCACGACGCTATACACTACTGATAACATAATTATATAGGCCTTATCTATCTAATACATGTCATGTATTTAGCTCCAACACATAAGAGGTCTAAACGGGCTGAGATTGTTAAGTCCGGCCTGGCCCCGCCCTTGCGTCCAAAAGTTAACTGTCCATTGCAGTGTAGAGAACATATAGGACAGGCCAAGTTAGCCGTGCGGTTAGGGGCGCGCAGCTGTGAACTTGCATTCAGAAGATAGTGGGTTCGAACCCGATTGTCGGCAGCCCTGAAGATCGTTTTCCATTGTTTCCCATTCGTCGCCATTTGACCTGTCTGTGTCGGAGCGACGCGAAGCAATTTGTAAAACAAAACATCATAGGTTAAGAGGAAGCGAAAAACCGTATCAGAATATTGAAGACCGGTGTTCTACGGACATCTGTACAAAACGGATGAAAAGTGACTGACAAAGCAGATCTTCAAACTGCTGTACAGTAGTTCAGAAAGGACTTCAGCAGGGGTAATCTCGGGTGGGAGGAAAACTCAGATCGAGCACGATACGGGTTTCTATGAAAAAATGAAGCAGAACAGAGGATAGACTGAATAATCAAGGCAGGCTTCCGGAGAAAGAACAGAGTGATTCTGTAGTGAAGATAGAAAAATAAAGGCTTCCAGAAATGTATTACTTATATTAACGTAGTATCCTGTGACTCTAATGACATTTACAAATGACTTACAACATTATTTATTTATTTATTTATTTATTTATTTATTTATTTATTTATTTATTTATTTATTTATTTATTTATTTATTTATTTATTTATTTATCAACAGGCATTTCTGCTTACTTGCAGAACATTTCCATTTCTTACTTCTAATTTCATAAATAATTTACAATAAAAATTAAAATATGAAACCTAATACCATACTTATGAACTATGGACAGTGGTAAGTGTGTGTTTCAACTTATTATTTTAATTCCTCCTAAAATATACATTGTAAATCTAAATTAACCTAAGGACTAAATTATTCATGGGACGCAAGTACGCTACTTTATTTAATTTATGTCTTCTCTCTGTGTGAGTTCCCCTCTGACTGACTTTAACAAGATACTCTCCTCGTGAAATATGTCCTCGTTTGGCATTTTATTAATTGACTGATCTATTTTGTTTAATGGTGAATGCATATGGTGATATGTGTTTGACCTTTCAACAAAGAAAGTTAAATTATTTCTATTACTTCCAAACGGTGCATAGGCCTACATGTTTGGCTGGTGGAGTAACTCTCGGTTATCTGCTTTACCTTTTGAGAATTCTATGTAGGTATTGTTAAGAGGCACAGAAAATGTCTGAATTATTTCCGCGAAGCAAAAGATACTTCAACGCTCTAGAACACCTAGTTGCATGAAGCTTTGTTATGTATGCCTTTCTACAACAGTGAAACAAGTGCGTAATCAATTCGGCTATGGCTTTCGGTTGAAAGAAAAGGAGGAGGATCATTATAATTTAGTGCAGCCTTTGTAAGGCAGCACGTTCGACGAGAGCGGGCGGCGTCTGCAATGCATAGGAAACTGTCCGTTGCATGTGGTGTGAAAGTTGCAGGAATGTTGAGGACAGTACAGATATCTATCCCCCGAGCTAAGACAATTCGTCAGTTAAGATTAAATTACCCGATCCAGCAGGGAATCGAATATGAGGCCATCTGAAGTTTATTACACTGACCATTCAGCTAAAGAGTCGGATGATAATATAGAAAGCTCTGCATTGATTCCTCTGTATCTCAGAATGAGGGGCTGCCTTGTCGAGGCGGTAAAGGCGTGCTCGGTTCGCCCGGCAGCACATGGGTTCGAATCCCCAACAGGAAGTCGTAAAATTTCAGAAAGAGATTTCCACTTCCGGAGTTGCACATGGCGCTGAGATTCACTCAGCCTACACCACGTCCCCGCGTTAATTCCGGGGGGGCAAAGGCAGCCGGGTGTAGAGCTAACCACTCTACCGCACAAAGTACCGAGGTTACAGATAGTGGGTTCGAGCCCCGCTGTCAGCAACCCTGAATATGGTTTTCCGTGGTTTCCCATTTTCACGCCAGGCAAATGCCGGGACTGTACCTTAATTAAGGCCACGGCCGCTTCCTTCCACTTCCTAGACCTTTCCTATCCCATCGTCGCCATAAGACCCATCTGTGTCGGTATGACGTTAAACAAAAAAGTAGCTACAGATAGTGGAAGCCGTTACCTTCCACTCCTTCAGGGGCCTGTATGGAGATGACTTTGCTTTTTTATCCCAGAAAGAATGATACGAGGAAAAGTGAACGATCATCTACCTCTTCCCTGTACGAAAAGAGGAAAATAAGCAAATTTGTTTTTTTTCTTGCTAGTGGCTTTACGTCGCGCCGACACACTACGGCGACGATGGGATAGGAAAGGGATAGGAGTTGGAAGGAAGCGGCCGTGGCCTTAATTAAGGTTCAGCCCAAGCATTTGCCTAGTGTGAAAATGGAAAACCGTGGAAAACCATCTTCAGGGCTGCCGACAGTGGGATTCGAACCCACTATCTCCCGGATACAATCTCACAGCTGCGCGCCCATAACCGCATGGCCAACTCGCCCGGTACATATTAGTTTAATTTGAATGTAGTTGGCAACGGGCGCAAATAAAGCACAGAGAAATAATTTGTTAATGATCATGTTATATTTATATAAACCAATGCGTGCTCATGGACAAACTCATTACAGGAACTACGAGCTGGAACATTAATGAGGTAACTGTTAACCGGCTATAACAGGCCTCGTGCTAATAGTCCCAGTAGGTGAGTCGTGAATAATGAATGCTAGTATGAAATAGGTCGTTTTCGTCGGATTTAATTTTTCCAAGGTCATCAGTTAGAATATTTTTAAGATCGCAACATTTCATGTTTTAACCCCATGGCACTACAGCCCCCTGAAGGGCCCTGGCCTACGAAGAGACCGCTGCTCAGCCCGAAAGCCTGCAGATTACGAGGTGTCGTATGGTCAGCACGACGAATCCTCTCGGCCGTTATTCTTGGCTTTCTATACCGTGACCGCTATCTCATCGTCAGATAGCTCCTCAATTCTAATCACGTAGGCTGAGTGGACCTCGAACCAGCCCTCAGATTCAGGTAAAAATCACTGTCCTGGCGAGGAATCGAAGCCGGGGCCTCCGGATAAGTGGCAGACACGCTATCCCTACACCACGGCATTAATTTATTATTATCTGTTTTACCCGTCTTTGACATAACTATTAATAATAATAATAATAATAATAATAATAATAATAATAATAATAATAATAATAATAATAATAATCCTTGGCAGGCTACGTGAAAACAAAATTAATTTATAGTGGTTGGCCTTCGCTCATAACTTAACAGCGTTGTCTAATAACAGACAGGAAGCGATTGCATATAGGCTACACTCAACTCCCGATTTACCGTAATCGGATCAACCGCGCTGCGGCTTAACCGCGATATAAAAAACAGTAAAAATGCACTAGTGTTAGGAGTTACATTAATAGAGAATAACAAAGGGTCTGGATAATATTGCCAGGATGATGCTATCATGACCGAAAAACTTGTTTTGAGAAACTTGAGAAGCAAAATAAAGAAATAAATGTTTTTCGGTACAAAAGCAGAAAACCATGACTGATTATTTTCAGAAGCAGTAAAGTTAGGTCGTCTGAATATTTCCTTTGCCTTATTAGTTTCAATGAAAAGTGCTGCAAAGTGCTGCTTTTACTGCAACGCATTGAATGAGTTAATAAAAAAACAGTACAATAGTGTGACATATAATTTCTTCTTCTTCTACTACTTCTTCTTGCGCTAGGGCCTACTAGGGACCACGTTCCAATTTCAATTCTTCACCCTTTGTTGTTGTTCCTTCCTTTTCTTCCAATATTCCTTCACTGTTTCACAATGTTTCTTTTTTCTTTCCTCAGACCACTTTGTGCCGGTTTTCTTTGCCTCCCTCCCTTGGAATCCTTCCATCTTTAAAACTTTCTTCCTGTAAATTTCTCTTTCCATTAGTTCTTCTCTGATGTTGTTTCTTTCCAAGTCTGTTTTGATCTCTTGAATCCAGGTGGTTGTTGACTTCTTTCTTCCAAAGATACGTGAAGATCTTTTTGGTTAGTCTATTGTTTATTATCATTTCTTATCATTTTATCTCTATTTCCAGTATGCCTGTTCTATTTTTAATTTTTTTGCGGGATAACCGCGCTTTTTTACTTACCTGGAAAGCCTTAACCCCATATTGTCCCGGTTATTCGAGAGTTAAGTGTATTGAGAAACTCCATGAAATTGCATCCAGAACAGGACTCCAGATCTAATATCAGAAAACCTACTACATGCATGGATCTCTTCGGTACCTAGAGGGACAACCAACGAAAACCCAATATGGCAAAATATCCCAAGCGTCTAAATTCAAATACCTGGGAGAATTCATCCAACCTTCAGGACTGAATCATGAAGTAAACAAAGAGCATACAAACTCTCTAGGAGCAGATATAAGAAAACAATACATTTCCCAAAATCCAAAATTACAACACTGTAATCAAGCCCGAGACACTATATGCATCTAAAACACTGATTATTGGGGGCAGATCATTTATTAGAAATCAAGAAGGAAAATTTTTAAGGAAAGATTTTGGACCAGTCTGTACAGGGGGAATGGGAATAAGAAAATCTCAGACCCACTTAAGAAAGGACGTTTGAAATTTTAGGGTTATATTCTCAAAATGAGTATTCGGAGATTGACCAAAAGAATTCTAAGCTCAGAAAATCAATCGACAATGGCCACTTTACACACCATCAAAAAACTACCACGATGGACAGAAGACCGCAAGAAAAGCCACAGCGAGAATATGAAGAGATTTTGGGAGAAGGAAAAGGCAACGACTTCAGCTAAATAAGTTCAATCGCATTCCTTAGTCGGGCATAACGAAGAAAATAATAATAATAATAATAATAATAATAATAATAATAATAATAATAATAATAATAATAATTGTACCGGGCGGTACACCTCTACACCGTTTATTTAAAAGTTGCGCCAGTTGAAACTCCTCTTCTGGAGGAAGGTTGAACTTTATCTACTCTATTAATTCTCTACCTTCTCAGAAGATGTCACCACGTGGAAAATTTTGAGTTTTTGAACTGTGTCACTTTTGATGTGTTTTTGTTTCGCTTGAAGTAAGGAGTGTGAACTTTCTCTTCTAGAGGACACTACTGAAGATCAACAATAGCGCACCCTAGTGCGGAGTCAAAGAACTATTTTGTTGGAGAAATTTTTATTTCAAAAGTTTGTTTCTTGTTAAATTTCTTTCTGTTATTTGTTTAAGTTGGCTGTATACCCCTCTTTTTCCCCTTGTTTTAGATTTATCCAATCCCGAATTTCTTTTAGTAATTTCTGACCAATCTGGTGTATCTTCCCCCAACTTGTATCTGTTGCGGGGTCCTATCCAATAAAAACATTGTGGGCGGGTGTTTTCATTCCCCTAACGCCGAGAAACTTCCGCGAGAGTATATAAACTGCTGATTTTAGGGTCTCCGGGCCACTTCTGTTCCATCTTTCAGTGTATTAAGTACATAGCAGGAGGCGGGAAGCGCCTCTTTCCTCGGCGGCGGTCAACAATAAGGTAATGGCCGATTAATAAATTCTTTCTTTTCTCGCTCAGCAGTTTAACTTTCGGGGCGGGTTCTAAGCGTTCAACCATGTAACCTTTTCCTAAAATGTAAAAACAACTGGTATCTATTCTATTTTAAAACGACATATCGGGATAGAGAGTGCTTAACCCTCTCGAGCTCCCACTCACATCGTCTTGAGGTGAACTTATTCTCTCAACCAATTCTTCCGTAATGTAATGTAAATTGCTATTACGTCACCTCTGTAGTATGGGATTAGCCCTTGCATCAGTGGCCTAAGAGCCAAAGTAGGTCTTAAAAACCAAGTGTATTAGGAGTGCAAGTTCGCCTCCTCTCAAATTGTTTTAGAGGTCATTCAATTAACCTGCTTTTCATTTAATAGACCTCAGTAGATTGGGTATCTTACCCCTGTGTTTATGTCCGTTGAGGACAACTTGAAGGTGGAGTTTGGTGTGGCCTAGGAGAGGCTTAAATTAAAGAGCGTGTGGCTCTTTTGGAAACGGAGTGTTGTATGCCTCGAGGAGGCTTTACTGTGTAATTTGGAGCAAGTGCTCCAGGGTTTGATTGGGGTCTTCTGCCCCTTTGTTAAAATTTGTATATCGGAAAGTTGGGCTAGTTGCTCAAAATTGTGAACTCAGGGCTCGAAGCCCAAACTCTATAATCCCTGTAATTGTACATTTCAAATTGTGTTTCGGCTACTAAGTACCTGTTCTTTGTTATTACTTAATATTGAAAAGGAAATATAACCTTGTTAACTTTTACATTAACTTTGATTCCGTAGTTTGAGACCCATTCACGCCCGCACCTTCTTACACCTCTACCTACCACCAAAACACGGTAACAATAATAATAATAATAATAATAATAATAATAATAATAATAAATAGAAAATATATCAGATGTAATGAGGAAAAGGAGACTTATGTTTTTTGGACATTTATATCGAATGCAAGATAGTAGATTAACCAGTAAGATTTTCAGATATTTGTGGGGTAACAAATCAACGACAAGCTGGGTCAAGGAAGTAAGAAAGGATTTAGAAAAAAACAATATAACAACAGAAGAAATAAATAATAGAGAAGGCTTTCGAGAAAAAGTATTGAAAATAGAAGGATTCCAAGGTAGGAAAGTAAAAAAGACTGGTTCAAAGTGGTCTGAAGACAGAAAGAAGAAACATAGTGAACAGATGAAAGCGTACTGGAAGAAAAGGAAAGAACAAAGAAGAAGGAATTGAAATTGGCACGTGGTCCTCTGGTGGCCCATTCGAAAGAATAATAATAATAATAATAATAATAATAATAATAATAATAATACCGAGCTCGATAGCTGCAGTCGCTTAAGTGTGGCCAGTATCCAGTATTCGGGAGACAGTAGGTTCGAACCCCACTGTCGGCAGCCCTGACGATGCTTTTCCGTGGTTTCCCATTTTCACACCAGGCAAATGCTGGGGCTGTACCTTAATTAAGGCCACGGCCGCTCCCTTCCAACTCCTAGGCCGTTCCCGTCCCATCGTCGCCATAAGACATATCTGTGTCGATGCGACGTAAAGCAACTAGCAAAATAATAATAATAATAATAATAATAATAATATTCATAATAATAATAATAATAATAATAATAATAATAAATCTAACAAAGAAGCCGGGCTGAGTGGCTCAGACGGTTGAGGCGCTGGCCTTCTGACCCCAACTTGGCAGGTTCGATCCTAGCTCAGTCCGGTGGTATTTGAAGGTGGTAAAATACGTCAGTCTGGTGTTGGTAGATTTACTGGCACATAAAATAAATCTTGTGGGACAAAATTCCGGCACCTCGGCCTCTCTGAAAACCGTTATAAAGTAGTTTGTGAAACGTAAAGTCAATAATACTCTATTTAACAAACAAATGTATCAAAGAACAAGGAGTGGTTGAATTGATGAGGAAGAGAACGTTACAGTTCTATAGACACTTGTTGAGGATGGACAATAACATAGTGACTATGAGAATCTTTGAATTCTTCAGAAAGAGGAACACTGAGCTGAATAAAGTCTCCTCCATCCCTCACAGTTTCCTCGTCAATGGCATAACGAATGTTTTCGCAAAAGTTAGTAGCACTGGACGTATGTGGTTAGGATTTGTTTGTATTAAATATCAAGTTCTCTGAGCTAAAGAGTAGAAATACATTATTCGTTACGATGTAACTATTTCTCAGGAAGACCGTGAGAAAGGAATGATAATTATTCAGTGCAGCACACACTGCATATTCCGATAGAAATGCTATCAAAGCCTTTACTTCTGTTCTGATAAAATCATGTCTCTGCGGTTTGTATTCCTGGACTATTTCTCATCCAGAATACAATAATTTCTGAGAAGGTATAAAATGTTTCTCATAGTTACCTCAACAACGGAATGTGGGAAACACATAAAGCTCATCCGCATACCGCGCGCCGCCACACAGATGGTACGCGTAGTTCGATATGTGAAGTACAGAGTCCGCGCATGTCTCGCCGCGCTGTGAATTGACCAATATTCCAGTCTATACTGCTAATAATAAGAGTTAGTATCTGACATTTCTTAGAGGGAGGTCCGTTTACTGCCTGCCGAGGCGGGATAAAGGGAGTGGCTGTGTGGTTGCCATGGAAACGAGGGTGGGGCGACTGCGGTTGCCATGGAGATAAAACTTCAGGGCAGCTCGTCTTGCTGGGAGTTGCCAAACCTGTCACTGTCACTGATAAGAACCTGGTTGTTTGTATAAGAGTGATCGCAAATGGGACGACACCGCCTGGCCAGGTAGTCTACAACAGATCACAGCGGTCAGAATGAAGGAGGGAACAAGTGAGCCGGAAGCGAGGGGTAAGAGCATGTAGAAAGGAATGCTGGAATGTGGCAACATCGTGAAATGGCACGTGCAGTGCTCCTCCCTCCAACCTTACCTGTCAGACGCCAACTTTAGTTAAGTCTGGTATAGTGGGCAGTGAAAAATGTTTACACCGCTTTTATTGAATCAAATATTGCTAATGTCAGTATTCACTGGCCCAAATATCATTAAAAGCTAAATGAACGAACTAGCGACCCAATGTATGTATGTTTAGTCATCAGCCCTAAGGCTGGTTGGATCCTCAACAGCTCCGTCATCAGCTGTCATAGATAGCCTAAGCATCACTGAAGAGGCGTACTAGGGAAATGAGGAGTGAGGTAGTTTCCCGTTGCTTTCCTCACCGAGCCAGAAGTTGCTATTACATACCAGTCTGCCAAGCCCACTAAAATGCATGCATCACCCCACCCTATGAGCAATATTTTCACACCATTCATAGCAGGGACTGGCTGCATAAGGAATGGCATTACTAGCATCGCTCATACCTCGGTCACTTTCACATTGTCAAAGCTAAGGATAAGACAGAGAGAGATCTAATGAAAGTAACAAAATTGCTCTAGCCCATTCCAGAAGACATAGTACATTGTAAACACTAGGTCCTGCCAGCAAAGGCTATGTATAAAGGTTTTATTATGATTTATCATTTTGATCACCTCACAAGAAGCAGAAGGAAGAAAATTAATAAAACAAAAACAAAAAATACTTCATGATTCATTTGTTGAGACCGCCGGATACCGTGGTTCAAATCCCGGTAACTCCATGTGAGATTTGTGCTGGACAAAGCGGAGGCAGGACAGATTTTTCTCCGGGTACTCCGGTTTTCCCTGTCATCTTTCATTCCGGCAACACTCTCCATTCTCATTTGATAGCATCTATCAGTCATTAATAAATCACTTTGAGAGTGGCGACCCCATCGTACTAATAGCCTATATCTTCTTCATTCATTCCATCCCTGACCCGGTCAATGACTGGAAAACAGGTTGTAGGTTTTCATTTTTCATTTGTTGAGAAGATGCAATAACAAACTGATCTAATTTCAGATGTATAATCATAATAAGAGTATACACACAGACGTATACGGAAGGAAAGCTAACATGTAGATCGACAAACAATAATAACGAGCCTGTAATGGCACTTATTAAGATGTGAGTATGTGTATGATACAAACAAACATTACCATTAGGCAAGATATATGCAAGTGTTGAGTTTTTACAACATATTTTAACTTGTTATTTTGCTGAATTCTATCCGTATGTTTACTGATAATCCTTGTGTGTAACATCTACGAGCACTTTGATAAACAAACAATCTTTGCAAGAAATACCTCGTAACAAGATGTACATCACTGAAATTAAAATATTGATATTCATGAAACACCTTAAATGATTTTATCAGAAACTACTGTCCGACTCGTTGGCTGCATGGTCAGCGTACTGGCTTTCGGTTCAGAGGGTCCCGGGTTCAATTCCCGGCCGGGTCAGGGATTTTAACCTTCATTGGTTAATTCCAGTGGGTCGGGGGCTGAGGGATCCAATAGCCGAACTATTAATTAAACCACAAATAATACATAAGAATAAAAATATTTGCGATATTTTCTGCTGTTGGGAGTAAGAAACAGAATAACATAAATTATCTGACTCAAGTTGAACTTAATCAAAGAAGTTTATGGTGCTGTTTGATACGCAAACTAAGATATGCAGAAGCTGCTCATTTTATCTACCCTAATAATAATAATAATAATAATAATAATAATAATAATAATAATAATAATAATAATAATAATAATAATAATAATTCCCTGGTACATTAACGTCAAGGAAAACCTCGACGAAATTGGTCTACGACCAGATGACGCGCACAAACGGGATTTTTCCGGAAAAAGTATCGGGATTTTTAGGACTTTTCGGGATGTAAAGTGGGCAACTAGTGCAAAGTGGTCGGATGAATGCCGTGTTCGATACATCAAGCTAAGAAAAATCTACTAGATCAGTCGAAAACCGAGTGAAGGCCAGAATGTATAATGAAACTTATCGTGGTCCCTAATTGGCCGATTAGCGAATAATAAATAAATTAATTAATAATAGGTTTCGTTTACCATGTGCAAACAGTTTTTTTGGTGTCATTTAGGGTTCCACCATGTCAATTTTTAACGCTCCCTTTTATTCGACCCAATGCGGAGAAACGAGAACCTATTGGACGGCGTGTGACTGAGTTTGATATTTTTCTTTTAGGTAAACACTAAATGGGTAACAACAAATTATTTGCATACCGCAACGTGCGGTATGGAATACAATATAACCCTTTTGTACGTCTTTGATAACTATCATCACATTTCTCTACAGTATTATAATTGTTTGCGCCTTACTACAATGGAAATACGAGTCTTGTAATAAAAATACTTTAGTTTCAAGCTTGTAATATCCACTTAAATATTTACTTAGCTGTATTCCATTTTAGATACATTTCATAATAGTAGCGCCTTCATATGCTTGAGACGAATTTGCTGATTTTAGGGAAAATCAGATCGGTGAACGTATCGTTTTCGTTAATATTATCCGTGGAATTCACATGGATTTCATAAACTACGAGCTGTTAGCTTGCAGTCGGGAGATGATGGGTTTGAACACCATTGTGCCTTAATTAAAACCATGGTCGTCGGTCCTTTCCTTCATCGCATCTTTGCCGTAAGACTAGTCTGGGTCAGCAACGTAAAAGAAATAGCAAAACAAATAGCGATTTCCCATTTATTTTTGTAAATTCATTTTTTTATTTGTACACACACTGCGCTAGAGTTTTATTATTGATGTTTTTATATTACGATTGTTATAATAGCTGCATGGGAACGTAAAGTAACTAATAATACTAGAATTTTCCAGGAATTTAAAAACACCGTGGACTAAAATCGAACTCAGTATGGTTGCCGAATGCGAGGAGTGGAATGTATGAGACCTGCCAGCTCTAGCGCAGTTAACTGAAAGTTCCCACTGCACAAAGTTCTCTTGTTTGAAGATCAATAGACAAGACTAAACAAGGTGAAAACAAGAAGACAAGCCCGGCTTGGCCCTGAGGCTGGGAAACAGCGGCCGGAAACGGATGTTGACTAGCTTTCTGTTCAACATACTACATACATTCTTTAGCAGGAGAGGAACGGATTAGGTGCTGTTTGTGATAAGAGCACGCGAGGGGAGGAATTCTTCCGGTCGAGGGTTAAAATTACTGGAGAATTCAATAACATTTTTAGTACTGGTGATTGTGGTTCTATTTATTTATTTATTTATTTATTTATTTATTTATTTATTTATTTATTTATTTATTTATTTATTTATTTATTTAACCAAAAAACAGCGAGAAACCGAATTACAGAGTTCCTCAATAAAAAATATATTTGCAATGGAGTAGCACAATGCGAACATAAAAAATAAGTGGAAGAACAATAAGGAAGAAACATCTAATAATAAAAATAGATGGAAAAATTGAAAACTAACAAAATAACTGTAGAGACACAAAAATTAACAACAAAACATAAAGGCAAAAGAAACAACGAGGAAAATTAAGGATTGAATATAAAACGAAGAAAAGAACTTATAGCTAGGCACAGTAAGATAAATACAGATATAACGTATAAATAACGGTATAGTACAGTAAAAAATAAATAAAGAAATATAGCGTTATGTGCAATAGAGGGGACAGCAATCAGAAGAGGAAAAAAGGATATGAAGAAAATGAGAAAATGTGTGTTACCCTTTTGATTCATTTATTTTACTTTGAACTGATGATGGTTCAAAGTGAATCGTAACCTGTCTTCATTTAATAAATGTTACATACAATATTTTATTTTTTTTGCTATTTGCGTTACGTCGCACCAAGTCAGATAGGTCTTATGGCGACGATGGGACAGGATAGACCTAGGAATGGGAAGGAAGCGGCCGTGGCCTTAATTAAGGTACAGCCCCAGCATTTGCCTGGTGTGAAAATGGGAAACCACGGAAAACCATCTTCAGGGATACCGACAGTGGGGTTCGAACCCACTATCTCCCGGATGCGAGCTCACAGCTGCGCGCCCCTAACTGCACGGCCAATGGTGCAACATCCCGTGATTGATTCCTACTATATAAGTCAAACGTAAAAACGGAAATGAAAGTCACGATCAAATAAGATGTCGCATCATTCTGGTACATATTCCTCCTAGAACTGCAGGTCCTGTGGATAACATTACAAGCCTGGTAGCACGCTTTGGGGGGGTGGGGGAAGAAAAGGACAATAACCAAACGATTGGCCTTTGCTTTTTCATAATATGAAAAACATTCCTAAATTAATATCATTTTATGTCGACATCTCACATTTCTATTCTGGGTGATGAGTAGGCTTAGTATCGGTACCTAGCACAGCGTTATCAGACACTAATGGGCGTATATAACCTTGATCAGAGTATCGGATAGAGCTGGGAGTTCCTATTGACGCAGTGCTTTCTGCTAGTAATTGTGAACTTCCTGTAGCTCTATTCAGATACATTAAACATGCCATTTCCTTACTACCTTCGATTTTCGGAGTACTAAGTATCACAAGAGTTCCAGGCAAATGTTGAACGTTGTTTGGGTTTATTTCAATTATTTGTTTAGAAATGTGTTTGTTATTTGGACCATCAGCCCACAGTCTTCTTTGATTCAGAACTGCATACCATTCTATCCAGCATTAACCTTTTCATTTATGCGTAAGTACTACATCCTGTATCTACTGTAAACTCTTTGTCATATTCATACGTCGGTATACTCTTACCATTCTTACTGCCTACACTTGCCTCAAAATCTACCTGAACAAGTCCTGGGTGTCTTAAGATGTGTTTTCCGTGGTTTCCCATTTTCACACAAGGCAAATGCTGGGGCTGTACCTTAATTAAGGCCGCGGCCGCTTCCTTCCAACTCCTAGGCCTTTCCTATCCTGTCGTCGCCATAAGACCTACCTGTGTGGGCGCGACGTATAGTCACTAGCTTAAGGTGTGTACCGACCAAATAACTGTGCTGTTACGGTCGCGCTGCTGTGATCTTGCATTTGGGAGGTAATAGGTTCGAGCCCCACTGTCAGCAGCCCTGAGGATGGTTTTCCGTGGTTTCCCATTTTCACACCAGGCAAATGCTGGGGATGTACCTTAATTACGACCACGGCGCTTCCTTCCCACTCCCAGCCCTTCCCTATCACACCTTCGCTATAAGGTACCGGTGCGACGTAAAGCAAATTGTGAAAAAAAAAAGTGTCCTATCATTATTTCGTCTTCTGGTGAAATTTCCCGAATTCCTTCTCCTCTAATTCGATTCAGTACTTCTTAATTCGTGACTCGAACTTCCATCTCACCTTCAGCATTCTTCTGTAACATCACATTTCAAAAGCTTCTATTCTCTTTATTTCTGACCTAATTATCGCCCATGTTTCACTTCCGTACAATGCCACGCTCCAGAGGAACATTTTCATTTACGTCTTTCTAATTCCTGTATCAGTGTTCGAAGTGAGCAAATTTCCTTTCTTAAGAAAGGCCTTCCTTACTTATGCTAGACTGGGCGAGTTGGCCGTGCGGTTAGGGGCGCACAGCTGTGAGCTTGCATCCGGGAGATAGTGAGTTCGAGCCCCATTGTTGGCAGCGCTGAAGATGGCTCTCCTTGGCTTCCCATTTTCATACCAGGCAAATACTGAGGCTGTACCTTAATTAAGACCACGGCCGCTTCCTTCCCACTCCTAGCCCTTTCCTATCCCATCGTTGCCATAAGACCTGTCTGTGTTGGTGCGACGTAAAACAAATTGTAAAAAGAAATACTTATGCTAGTCTGGATTTTCCTAAGTTAATATTTCCTGCATCTCCTGACTTCGTTCGGTTGTATTCCATTACTTTTGCTTTGGACTTATTTTAATCTTGCACTTCTTCTCCGAGACTCTGTCCATGCCATTCAGCAATTTCTCCTGATCTTCTTCAGAGTCAGATAGACTAACAATATTTCCGTATCAAAATTATTTTAAATAATCCTTCTTTCCTTTTTCTAGTATATCGTCTTGTTTATTGTCATAAATGGAAATTTTGAAGTCTCCTTTCGAACTTCGGTGTGGTGAGCCCAACATATTATAGTAACTATTCATGGAAAAATACCAGTTGTTTGAGGAAAACAACCACGTTCTTGAAATACTGCCCTTCTACTTTGCTGATAGAAATCACAAAGGCTAAGAAGATGACGAAACTGCCGGGTTTGGCTGGTTCAAACGGTTGAGGCGCTGGCCTTCTGACCCCAACTTGGCAGGTTCGATCCTGGCTCAGACCGGTGGTATTTACATCAGCCTCGTGTCGGTAGATACACTGGGACTAAACTGCGGTACCTCGGCGTCTACAAAAAACCGTAAAAGAAGTTAGTGGATGTAAAGCCAGTAACATTATTGATGGTGAAACCATCGTCTTTTGAGAGATAAACCGGTAGGTAATGAATTTCATATTATTCCATATTGAAGCACAATATAATGTAAAACTGAGAACTTACAGAAGACGCGCGATTGTGGCGTGTGTTTTGACATCCAAGTCTTTATATGACTTGCACTGAATTTCGACAACACACGCTTGCTTCATAAATTTTATCTCTAATTCATGTCTTACCTTAACTTGATTTTGACTGATGATGGTCTGTAGCAAGACCGAAACTAGCTTCATGAAATATAATATGTAACATTTTTATGCTTACAATAAATAGTATTTAATAGGTGGAAACCTTAGCTTATGTTTTACATCAGATAAATCAGTGGTGTGTCTTATACTCTTCTCAACAATAACAACTACTGTACCGGGGGCGTGATAACTTCTGATCAAGGTGGCCGTGGTTCGAAACCCTACGAATGCAAGTGGGATTTTTGAATTGAAAAGTTACATCGCTTTGATTCCGATTTCACGAGATCAGCAGTCTAACCATCGTAGCCTTGGTCTGCCTCTGCTTCTCTTACCCTCTATCCCCTTGTGGTTGGGAGCGGCAGAATAAAACCTGCCGGTCTTCCCTGCCTGTTTTAAGAGGCGACTAAAAGGGGCCCCCTAGACTGTCAGCTTGGGAGCGTCGGTTGGCGACCACGGGGCCCTCAGCTAAGTCCTTGCATTGTTTCCACTTGTGCTAGGGTCCTGACTATCATCTATATGACCTTCCTTGGTCAGCTCTTGTTCTTTTCCGACCCCGACGTTAGGTTTACGAGGCCGAGGGAGTCTTTCATTTCTACGCCCTTCCTTGTCTTTCTTTGGCCGATACCTTCATTTTTCGAAGTGTCGGATCCCTTCCATTATTTCTCTCTGATTAGTGTTATATAGAGGATGGTTCAGGGTGCGAAATCGCGGGGGGAAGGGAGGGATTTTCCCCCACCGACGATTTTATCTGAAAGGTCCCCCCCCCCACTAAAATTGCCCGGGGGGGATTCTTTCATTATAAAATTATGAGGAAAATGTAGAATACATATAATTTATGATTGAAATTAATAATTTTTACTGTACATATTTTTGTGAAAACATCAGCAATAGTTCAAGTGACTGCCAGACCTTGCCGGACCTGCAACCTATTATTCATGTTTCACTCTGTCAAGTCCATCTGAAACCCGGGAAAAAAATATAAATTACTTGAAGCTCTCCTCCTTTGTCATTTCTCTAAATAGCTCGAACTTACACCACTTCTTGGAGAAGGTGTGTTTCCGATAAGTGGCCAACAGGACAATATTCACTCAAGCAGTGTACAAACCGACACATATTTTCAGTCAAAACTTAGCCCTGATAGAGGAAGGTTCCACCAATAAAGCAATAAATCGGGACAAATCGCGCCTCATCTGGCCTTTCGTAAGAAAACGACTGTCTCTCAAAACTTCTCAGCTGATTGGAATAATGTTCTAATGTTTATCATTCGCTTTATAACAACAAAACTCAAACAAAAAGATCTACAATTTGCATTTGTCTGGGGGAGGGGGTAATTAAATTACAGGAGACATTTAACCCCCCGCGAAATACTGCCTGAAATAAACAGTAGTAGTTAAGCCCTATGTCCCCCCCCCCCCCCGTTTATTTTTGATTTCGCACCCTGGGATGGTTGCCTAATTGTACTTCGTCTAAAAACAAATATTACCACCATCACCATTCAGTAATAATAGTCGTATGGTCTCAGGTAGGCGCAGTGTGAAGGCATTGAAATTTACACCATTTAGGGTGTGTGCGGGTCAATTTTGACGTTCCATTTTACTGTACCGAAATTACAGAGTAACCCTGACTTGTGTTGGACGATCTGCGACTGAATTTTAGTTAGTGTGCCACTAGATAGCTCTACAACATAGTGTTGAATGAGCTTCGTTTCCAACCTTCAAAAAACCGAGTACCGTACCTCTACTGGCTTTGAATCCCTGAACTTTGAATCTGAAGGCAGACACTCTAATACTGATTCATAACGACGGCTTAATGTATGTTGATTTAATGACCGTGATTTCCCTTCTCTCTAATTAGACATTATTAACATTTTCTGGGTTAAAATACGGTTACGATGGGGGCGTATGAATCATAATATTTGAACGCCACCTCGGTATAGTTGCTGTTTTCTCTACCTAGATGTCGCCGAGTTCCTTTGCGGGTGGTTGTGGAGGGGGATACTTGGAGCTTCTCCTTGGCCTGCTAGACCAGTCCACCAGCACTGCTCAGTTCGCGCTTGTTCGCAGTCCAGGCGGCTTTGACCCAGAGCGCTGCTGTCGACTTTCGTGTCGTGCCGAGTCGAGTTCTGTGTGTGTTAGTGGTGTTGCTAGGAGACGGCTTGTTGACTCAAACAATGGAAGCCGCCAGTGTTATGACCGTCTTATATTCTAGCATAACCTGAACAGTGCTTTTTTTTTTAAATCCAGTGTTCGTTGTGCTAAGTGAATGTGGACTTCCTTGTGTTCTGCCAGGTTTGTGTGATGTCTAGTGTAAAAAGAATTCCAATCCAAAATACCTTACTCGGCCTCACTTTTTAACCGCACCTTTCTTTATTTCTGTTATGTTTTCTATGACAGAGGTTGCAAATTTTTTTTTTCTCGTGCTAGATAAATAATGTTTCTGTGTGGTACTAAACTTGTGCGACTAAATTATTAAAAAGAGATTTAAAATTTCGGTGGAAAGTATTATGAAATGATAAGTTATATTATTAATGAGAAATTAAATATTTCGGTAGGAAGTATTCTATTAAAATGCTAGACAGTTTATGCATAAATCTGATGTCGAATAGTTCATCAGCTTCACGGAATGTTCAAAATGTAATGTGCTTGAAATTACGGAATTTGTCGTCTGAATTGTGAATGTCATTCTTCTTCACTAGCAAGGAGATTTTGGTCAACACCTCAAGAAGGGAAGTATCCGACAACTTGTGTTATCGCATTGTTAATCGGACATGACAGCCGAGTGACATCTATTGTAGCTTCTGATCAAGTGACCGAGGTTCGATCCTCGGCATGTTTTTTTTTCTTTACGTCGCATCGACACAGTAGGTCTTACGGCGACGATGGGACAGGAAAGGGCTAGGAGTTGGAAGGAAGCGGCCGTGCCCTTAATTAAGGTACAGCCCCATCATTTGCTTGGTGTGAAAATGGGAAACCACGGAAAACCACCTTCAGGGCTGCCGACAGTGGGGTTCTAACCCACTATCTCCCGAATATTGGATACTGGCCGCACTTAAGCGACTGCAGCTATCGAGCTCGGTGTGTCGTATTTTTAAAATGAAAGATGACGTCCCTAATGTTCAAATTGCGCATAAAAAGCAAGTGTATATATTTAAGGACGATTCGTTTTAAATTCTAGTCAGTGGATACATTTTAATAATGTAATTTTGTTCCACCTCGTACCATTACGGGCTGATGACCTAGATTTAAGGCCCATTTAAACAACAACGAGGATCATCATCATCATCATTATAAAATTTCCTGACGGAGGGTGTATGTTCAGTGTCGTGATGAACGCAGAGTAACACAGTCATCGAAATTATGACGGTTAATTAATGTGAAACTGTGTTAAGATATCACTTAGGTCTGTTTATTTTAAAGTTACCGGGTATATAGAGATGCCTGGGACATCCACTGTTCGACACTTTTACCGGCGGAAATTCCATGGCTATGCTCACGATATCCAACGGTCACGGAAAACCTCAGGCTAGCTTCCTTGCTTGCTAATTATGTTCTTAGTGTAATTTAATTACCGGGCGAGTTGGCCATGCTGTTAGAAGCACGCAGTTGTGCGCTTGCACCTGGGAGATAGTGGGTTCGAACCCCACTGTCGGCAGCTCTAAAGTTGTTTTACCGTGGTTTACCATTTTCACACCAGGCAAATTCTGGGGCTGTACCGTAATTAAGCCACGGCTGTTTCCTTTTCACTCCCAGGCCTTTCATTTCCCATCGTCGCCATAATACCTGTCTGTGTCGGTGCGACATAAAGCAACTAGCAAAAAAAAAAAAGTAATTTAATTACTGGTTGCGATTAAACATAGTGAAGTGTCACACAATTATTCCAGAGTCTTCCTTGTGTTGGTGCAAAGAGAAGCCATACTCGAGTTAGCCGAATTGGCAGTGATCAAGCATTGGATTTCGACTTCCTGCCTAGCATGACGGTTGTTTTGGTGTGTATATTAGCGTGACTTGTGACTGACGTGTCATTGACGGGGTCGGAGAAGGTAAACTACGTCATTCAAATGTAATAATGTTAATAATAGTTATTTTTCACGTTCCACTAACTACTTTTACGGTTTTTGGAGACGCCGAGGTGCCGGCATTATGTGCCGCAGGATTTTTCTACATGCTGGCATAATAATAATAATAATAATAATAATAATAATAATAATAATAATAATAATAATAATTTTCTCGAGCACTTGTAAAGCAGGCTTTCTTACAAGGGTGGGCGTCATCTGCCGTGTATGGGAAACTGTGTGTTAGTGCACTACATGGCGGAGGATAGCGTTGCGTGAGGTGACAGGCCGGGATACTGACCACTATTCTACCGAGGATTACGTGAGGTGAGATGCAGGAATGATGGGAGAGTACAAATGCCCAGTCCCCGTTCCAGAGGTATTAACCGCAAGATTAAAAACCCTCCAACCCGGGACAGTGTGAAAACAATTTTTTTATGGTGTGTGACCTCCAGAGAGGCCTGGTGCACGCATACCTTTCGAGTTGACGCAGTGTAGGATGTGGGGGGAAGAGTACAAGAAAAAAAGTAATCGGGCTGAAATACAGTTATCTGAGAAATACTTTTCTTAATTACAATTTTTTTCAACAAGTAATCTGTAAAATTACAATCATTTAACATAACGCTAGTCAAACCTTTTTTTACATTTTTGCATGAGGCTGTAACAATACCGAAGTTTGTTCAAGGAAACTATCATTAACTTTGAGTGACCGAGGTGGTAAAGGGGTGCTTGGTTAAGCCGGAAGAACGTGGGTTCGATTCCCCGTCAGGAGTCGAAAAATTTAAGAAGTGAGATTTCCACTTTCGGAGGTGCACAGGGCCCTCAGTCTACACCAAAAATGAGTACCAGGATAATTCTTGGGGGCAAAGGAGACCGAGGTTACGTATAGTGGAAGACTTTACCTTCCACCCATCCAAGGGCTTTTATTGCCTTATAGAGGTGACTTTGCTTACTTTCTTTTTACCTGATCTTTTCTTATAATTTTCATTTTAGTTAACGACTTGTAGCGTTTCGAATGGTCGTCATTTACTTTAAAAATAAAAGAACTGGTTCTTAAAATTGCCACTGAGAAGCTTCGACCTGTTTGGGAAAATATATATTTGCATTTACTAAAAAAATGCATTACAGGAGGTTTTTTTCCTTTACAATTTGGTTCCCATCGCACTGACACGGATAATGTAGGTCTTACGGCGACGATGAGATAGGCAATGGCAAGGAGTGAGAAGGAAGCGGCCGTGGCTTTAATTAAGGTACAGCCCCACCATTTGCTGGTGTGAAAATGGGAAACCATGGAAAACTATCTTCAGGGCTGCCGACAATGCGGTTTGAACCCACTATCTCCCGAATAAAAGCTCAGAGCTGCGCGATCCCATTCGCGCGGCCAACTCTCTCGGTACAGGGTGTTTAATATTAAGAACATCGCAGGGATAAGTATGATGTTTTCGGAAATACTGGAGATGTTACAAAGTGCTGCATTTAAAACTGATGAAGCTACTGGATCTGATGTAATAGAACGGAGTTATCTTCATCATTATTTCTTACCCGTTTCTGCTCCCATGCGATACACGGTATATCAATTACTAGAATGTAACGATTACAAGTAAAAATTACTGAGAAAGTAATCCGATTACGTTTACCTAATTACTTCCCAACTCTGAGTATAGGCCACCTGCGCCTCTGTGAGGACGGGACCGTACCTAAAGATGAATTCTGATGCTGAAGACGGCACATACTGTACACACCCAACCCTTTGACTGACCGAGGCGGTAAAGGGGTGCTCGGTTAAGCCGGAAGTGAGATGAAGGTTAAATTCTCCGACCCGGCCGGGAATCGAAACCGTGACTCCTTGAATCAAAGGCCAGTACGCTAAGCATTTATCCACAGAGTCGGAAATAATAATAATAATAATAATAATAATAATAATAATAATAATAATATGATGATGATGATGATGATGCCTTCGGAGATGCCTGGTGTAGGTCCTTCGATTTGACGCTCTATAGCCGACCTTCGCGTCTGTACGTATGCGGCTCCGACTAGAAGAAATTCTACTGTTCAAGGGCCAGATAAATTAATCAGCGAAAGTTAAAAATCCCCTATCTGGCCGGGAATCGAACCTGGAACCAAAGGCCAGGGTGCCAACTATTTAGCCCGGACAACGTATGGAGTGTGAGAAGTTGACTCACCCGAACCGCCCAGCTATTTTTTCAGGACTTAGTTATAAGTAGAAGATCCACCGTAGCTCGGGTGGCAGCGCGCCGGCCTCTCACCGCTGGGTTCCGTGGTTCAAATCCCGGTCACTCCATGTGAGATTTGTAATAATGTTATTTGTTTTACGTCCCACTAACTACTCTTTTACGGTTTTCGGAGACGCCGAGGTACCGGAATTTAGTCCCGCAGGAGTTCTTTTACCCGCCAGTAAATCTACCTACACGAGGCTGACGTATTTGAGCACCTTCAAATACCACCGGACTGAGCCAGGATCGAACCTGCCAAGTTGGGGTCAGAAGGCCAGCGACTTAACCGTCTGAGCCACTCAGCCCGGCTAGTGAGATTTGTGCTGGCTAAAGCGGAGACATGGCAGGTTTTTCTCCGGGTACTCCGGTTTTCCCTGTCATCTTTCATTCCAGCAACACTCTCCAATAACATGTCATTTCATCTGTCAGTCATTAATCATTGCCCCAGAGGAGTACGACAGGCTTCGGCAGCCGGCACAATTCCCATCCTTGCCGCTAGATTGGGGCTTCATTCATTCCATTCCTGACCCTGCGAATGACTAGAAACACGTTTTTTAACTTAAAAGTAGAGCTCGGATGTATAGGCACGTGTAACTTAAGAATGCAAACTTACTGAAGCTAATAACAAGTATATACTAGCCCGGACAGCAGTTGTGCCATGACATTTGCATAACTCTTAGGAGCCCGGCCTATTAGAACTCCTAGCAGTTATGTTACTCTCACTACATTTCGGAAGAAAGGACTAGACGACACTTCCTACGGAGCAAAGTAGTTTGCATTCTAACAGATTACTGCTAAAACATCCGTATTCTGGTTTTAAGACCACCTTTGATTTGTGGCAAAGTGATTATCATAATGAAATTTAGGATATGTTAATTGGTCATTCATTCTCTCAAGTTACATTGAAAGATACACTTATACCCTATTAGTTACTTTTCATTCTTCAGCTCGCTTCATTTATAGCAGTAATTTTTCGGACTTAATTATTTTTATTTGCTTTACGTCGCACCGACATTGATAGGTCTCACGGCGACGATGGGATAGGAAAGGTCTAGGTGTGGGAAGGAAGCGGCCGTGGCCTTATTTAAGGTACAGCCCCAGCATTTTCCTGGTGTGAAAATGGAAACCACGGAAAACCATCTTCAGAGTTGCCGACAGTGGGGTTCGAACCCACCATTTTGCAGTGAACTGGTCCAGGTGCATCCACTCCAGAATTGTGATCAATCACGTAGCCGTAACTTGTGTATTGAACTCGTGACGGTGCTGAATAACTACTAATTATTTCCACTTCTTTTGCAACGATATTATCTTTTCAGATTGGAATTAAAAGTAATTGAGACCTTATTTTCTCGAACTAATTGTTTTAAAGTATTGCGAAAGGAAACCTACTTTTCAAGAATTAAATCGTTAATTATTGCTTATTAACATCATCAGCATAGTTACTAAAATACATAATATTTCAATCCAGTATTTGTTTGGTAACTCACGATAATTATTTTTACATTTGCCCACACTGTAAAATTGATTAGAGTAATAAAGGAATAGCATGTAATTTGCTTAATGTCCCTTTTAATCGAATCAAGGTATAGCAAGACTGTTGCGAGCTCGCAGTTGTGATTAACAGTATTATTCTGTAAGAAAGACGTGGGCTCTCCAATGAAATTTGATTTCACTCGATCTGTTTTGAGACATACTTCATTGTACGGGAGTGAAAGCTAGGTGGACTCACGATATCGTATTAAAAGTTATAAATGACAATCAATCAAATCATCACTGATCTGCATGTAGGGCTGACACCCAGGTTGCAGATTCCATATTATTTTCAAGTGTTTACCTAGAATGTTCTTAAGTAATTTCGAAGTACTTGGAAATGTACGAAACATTTCTCTTCATAAATTACTCCATCTTCATCTATCAATGAATGAATATTTGCCTCAATTTGTCGTCTTTAATTCCAAATTTATCTTCATATTATGATCTTTCCTACCTTTCAAAGCTCCGCTCAAGCATATTCATGTATACTTGAGGAAAAAACATGACGGCCTCAGTTCCTGGAAGCCAGCTGTCAATCACACCCTGCACCCTGCTAAGTGATCCTTGTCTGGTGTGGAGAGGTTGCCAAACCACTTTTTACCACACTCTTCAGTCTGTACCCTTTTTTGTGTTATGTGCAGTAGACGATTTGGCAACTCCGGATACAGTAGACGTATAGTAAGAGCTAGTGATGGGATAATCGAATAACCTCCATCCGATTACTTTAATAATCGATTGAGTTTCAAATACCACACAGTTGTATCGCATAGAATAATCGGATACGTCATGAATCAATTTTTCTATTTAAATTTGTCGGATGGATAATCGACTGAAATAAGCGAACAGATAAACTCTTATAAAAATAGAAATACGCCTCTTTTCCAAACGTATCCCCAAATGTTGAAACTAAATTAGTGAATTAACTGTCTTAATAACATCATTTTTCATTCGACTATTTCGAGGGTATTCACTATCCAATTACCTCATTCATTCGAATGGAGTTCCGAATGAATAATCGAAAACATTATCGAATGGAAAAAAAATCATTATTCGGTTGCCTCATTACGAGATTTCCACTTCCGGTCGTGTATATGTTCCTGAGGTTCACTCAGCCTACAGCAGAAATAAGTACCAGGTTAATTCCCGGGGGTAAAGGTGGCCGGACCTAGTGCTAACCACTGTACCCTATAAAGTGCCGAGGTTACGGATAGTGGAAGCCTTTGCTCCACCACTCCAAGGGCCTTCATGGCTTGTGCGGAGATGACTTTGCTTTCTTTTGTTGCCTCATTGATTGGAATGGAGTTTCGGATGGATAATCAAAACATAATCGAAAAATTATCGAATGGAAAAAAATTCACCACTCGATTGTCTCATTCATTCGAATTGAGTTTCGAATGAATAATCGAAAAAGTAATTCGATGGAAAAATATTCACTAGGCCTATTCGATTGCCTCATTCATTCGAATTGAGTTTCGAATGAATAATCGAAAAAGTAATTCGATGGAAAAATATTCACTAGGCCTATTCGATTGCCTCATTCATTCGAATGGAGTTTCGAATGAATAATCGAAAAAGTAATTCGATGGTATTCGATTGCCTCATTTATTCGAATTGAGTTTCGAATGAATAATCGAAAAAGTAATCCGATGGAAAAATATTCTCTAGGCCTATTCGATTGCCTCATTCATTCGAATGGAGTTTCGAATGAATAATCGAAAAAGTAATCCGATGGAAAATATTCACTATTTGATTGCCTCATTCATTCGAATTGAGTTTCGAATGAATAATCGAAGAATAATCGAACAAGCTATTATTTTGTATTCGATTATCCCATCACTAGTTAGAGCCACGAGAGTTGGAGTCTGACATTTCAGCGGCGAAAGCAGTAACTACGAAGTACGCTGCGTTGTCATAGTTACATCAATCTGCGGCATATCACCTTTTCATACAGGCTGAATATTTAATCAACTCTGTAGGTCTAATGCAGTTCAATAAACTTTGAACCGTTCGTAAGCTCGTGCTAATAATTCCATCATTTAAGACAGAACACGTCTTTGCCGATAAATATGACATTTCATATTCACTAACCTGACAATAACCTCAACAAATGCACATGTTACATAAAGAATAGAACTGTACAACTAGCCACTGATTGACTTACAAAAAGAAAAATTAACAATGAAAATTATATTCAGGAAACTAACACGTAAATAATTACATAAACCAGTTAACAACTAACGCAGTGCCGCTCCGAATAATATCACAAAAGCGACTGAGAGCAAGTCAACCCACGAGGCGATCTTCCCCTTCTTCTTCTTCTTCTTCTTCTTCTTCTTCTTCTTCTTCTTCTTCTTCTTCTTTCTTCTTCTTCTTCTTCTTCTGCTTGAGACGCCTTCTCCTAGCGGAGGTTGGCGGTCCACATAGCCAGCTCTGGACGTGATGTTGCAGCATGGAAAGCATCTTCTGAAGTGCAGTTGTGCCATCTTCGGATGTCCTTCAGCCATGAATTCTTCCTCCTGCCAACAGACCTTTTCCCCTGTATTTTACCTTCAATGATGAGTTGTAATAGCTGGTACTTCTCGCCTCTCATAATGTGCTCTAGATATTGGGTTTTTCTTTTTTTAACAGTAAGTAATAGTTATTTTTGTTTCTTCATGCGATGAAGGACTTCGTCATTTGAAATTTTCAGCACCCACGGTATTCGCAGTAGGCGGCGATATAGATACATTTCAAAAGCATCAATTCTTTTTTCTAGATTTTGGTCAAGGGTCCAGCTTTCACATCCAAAGGGAGAATACATAGCACCGAATCATTCGCATTCTTAATTGCACACTTAGGTCCGATTTTGTAAATAGCTGTTTCATGCAAAAAAATTGCCTCCCGGCCTGTTCTATTCTAGATTTTATCTCCCTCTTGGAATCACATTCCTCATCTAGCACAGTACCCAAGTATTTGAAGGAGGATACTTGTTCAATCTTACTGCCGTTTATTGACAGGGTTGCTGGAATTTTTCTTTTAGAGAAGACTACAACTTTGGTCTTGGAAGCGTTGACAAACAGGCCAAACTCTTCACTGCGCTGGACTAATTTGTCTGTCATGCATTGAAGCACAGGTAATTCATTTGCTATGACAACAGTATCATCTGCGTACCTGATATTGTTAATTGCCTGTCCATTTATAACTATCCCGCTTCCTTAAATGTGGCACCGCTGTTATTGTTGCCATATCAACAGACCATTTTCGAGCAGCGTTAGTCAACTTTCTCTCGCCGGTGGCGCTAAACTCTCGTGGGCCCAGCTATAGTAAATCCTATAAGCGGCTAATAGACAACGCGCTGCCGCTGAAGAGTAGTGGTGTGCGGTGAGGTTGTCATGTTTTGTCCCGAAGTTCACTAATGTCATTCCACGCCATCTGTCCACTGACAGCTCGTTCAGGATACCTCTTCGTCGGGCAGTTAGTCTCATTCCTTACCACAAAGTCTTCACAGCCCAAAGCTTGCGACATTTTCAGAACACTACTCTTTTGTCCAAAAAAGTCCGAACAAATCGTGCTGCAGATTTGAAACTGGCCTGAGTGATTGCTGGAACAAACAGGTGGGAACAATAGCAGGTGGTTACTCAGAATGAAGTGATATGGGAGAAGTTAGGAATGAACTCACTGTGCGAAGCCGTGCCTATAAAAAGTGTCGTCAGTGCCGGGGCCATGGGATTTTAAAGATAGGTTACCTGAAAGAGTTGACACAAAGGCGACAATGGTTAGACTCAGGCACGTATTCACCAACACTTTTATCGGAGTTTGAAGCTAAGAACACATTATCTTGGATAACGGGTATTATCTCGGTTTAAAATTTTACCGGAGAAATGTTGGGCGGTAATAGCCTTTCAAGATGGCAGCTCATAGACGGCTGGAATATTTAAATCAGGGCCTCTCAAACGCCCAAAATCTTACGCGTGCAGATTGAGGCGCAAGAGCTCCGTGCACTGTGCATCGGAGCGTCTCGGTTCGACTCGGGCCAACGCTTCGTCTCTGGGCTACTCGGCTAAGCTCGGCTCTACTCGGCTCAACTCAGCTCGGATTTGGAGCGCTACGTAGCAAGGGGGGGGGGGGAAGAGGGAGACAGGGGGAGCGAGCAAGACAGGCGTGGGGAAAGAGAGAGTAAGCGCTATTGCTGCAAATCGAGGAGTGGGGGGTCTGCACTCCGTTCAGCCAAGCGAAGTCGTCTTTTGCACCGTGCACAGTGCATGCACCACGCGCATGCACCCTGAGAGGCCCTGATTTAAATGAAAAAAAAATCACAGCGATGAGTAATATGACCAAGGTTATGCAATAAAACGTCCTAGGTGGATAAAAAAGAACGCTCTACATACTTTGAGAACTACGATGACACTGACTTTGAAACACGCTTTAGGTTATCTCAAATTTCAACACTGTAACATAATCTGCAATTTCCAACACATCGGTAGGCCTAAGATGAATTTTTAATGAAGGACTAAGGAATGTTGCCCTTTTTAAGTGAAATATGCAATGTGTAGGCTGTAATTTGTTTTCTTATTCTCTGTGGTGTTAATGTTTTTTGCCACCAAATTCAAAAAATTCTTTCTTCGTCTCTGGTCAGCAGCGGACATAATTTATTATAAATTATTTGCAAACACTGAACGTAATTAAAACTTGTTTACATTTCAGTAGTGGCTGTAGCACGTATTCATTTGATTTCTGTGCGTCAGTATGAAAAATGTAAGGTTCAAATCGAGATTGAAACGAAAACTTAGTTTGGTAAACCGAGATAACAAATGCTGTGGTGAATACAGAAGTGAGTGTTATCCAAGTTTTAGAAATCTAAGATAACAACAAAAGTAACTACCACCCCCCTTCCTCCTCTTCTCTCTGTCTCTCTCTCTCTCTCTCTCTCTCTCTCTCTCTCTCTCTGACAAGGTGTTACTGAAGAGTGAACGCCATTATTTCTGATCCTTTGCCGGCTCTGTTTCGACATGCAGTGGATTTTCCAACCAAGGTTTTCAATTTGTCGACCCATCTGCTAGGTCATCTACCCTGAGATGTGGCCGAAGAATGTCAGATTGGCATTGCCTGTTCTTCCGAAACTAAACGAGGTCACTGAGCTAATAACTAGGGCCCGGATTCATATGCACTAAAAATGTTGAAAATATGCATTAGAAATAAAACATATTGCAATTACCAAACAAATTATTTAATTTATCTCAGTGTTAAATTGATAAAGAAGTTTCATCCCCTAGAAAATGATGCATGGCAGTAGGTTTCAACCGTTTGTCGATGTTTTCAGAATTCTGTTGTCGAACAAAGGTAATTTATTTGCTGAAAATGATCGTTCTACGTTATAGACCGAACTGGGCAATACTTGTACACCGGCACTGACTGCTCAGAACATTCTTCTGGCAAAGACTTTAGGCATTTTTGCAGTTTAATCTGGTAAAACACTGCAATAGACGAAGAGCAAGTTAACAGATGAACACACTTGTTTAAGCAAAGCTTTGGAGTCTACTGTAAGGAGAAGGAGGAAGGAATTTTGGAAAGAAGGAAATTGCTGTTGTGAAAAACGTCATTATCCATCTACCTACTTGTATTGCGACACTGAAAGCACTTTCCTTGATCAGGGAAGGTTTCTCATGTTGCCAGGTGATGTGCAACATACAGATTTCATTAAATTTTTCATTTCGTTCAGATATCGTTGATAATCGATTACGCATAAGAAAAAATATGTCTATATATGCACTAACGTTCAATATATGCACTAACGTTCAATATATGCATTTGCATATGCATTTTTAAAAAAGTCCCGGCCCTACTAATTACATATGGAGGATTGTGGAGGCGCTTAATTAAATCACAGAGTCTTTCAGACTGAACGCTGAAAGTCGTAACAGTCTATAATGAAGATGTATGAATGTAGTTGCTATGGGATCTGAAAGCCGTTATACGATCGTTAAGGCTCCAGGTCTGGCATCGTGGTTAGTCGGTTCGAGTCCCGTCAGTGGAAAAAGTCACCATCAGAATGTTTTACTATGTGCTCTACGTCGCTCCGGCACAGATAGGTCTTACGGCGACGATCGGAGATGGTAAGCGTAGGAGTGGGAAGGAAGCGGCCGTGGCCTTAATTAAAGTACATCCCCAGCATTTTGATGGTGTGAAAATGGGAAAACACGGAAAACCATCTTCAGGGCTGCTGACAGTGGGGTTCGAACCCACTATCTCCCGGATGCAAGCTCACAGTTGCGCGCCCCTAATAGCAGGGCAAATTCTCCCGGTCCATCAAAATGTTGGCGGCACGGTAGGAGAGGTCTCCAATTTCTAATTACCAGATTGCAAATGAAAAGCTTTAATACCGAACCTCTTCGCAGTGTTGGAGTGAGGGCATATGACGCTGCTGATGATGATTCGTCCGCCGGATGGCGACGTTAAGCTTTGAGTAGACCGCTTCGTGTTATACGACAGAAGTAGGTTATGTGTAGACACCGAATTTCACCCACATCCTACCTCATTGATATCATCCTATCCCCAGACGTCCCCTTGTGGGTGGGAGCGATAGAATAACAACCACGATATCCTTTGTCTGTCGTAAGAGAGTACTAAACGGGGCCTCAGGGGCTCTTGACTTGGAGCACGGTTTGGCGACCACGGGGCCCTTAGCTAAGTCCTGGCATAGGTTCCACTTACTTGTGCCAGGCTCCTCAATTTCATCTTTATATTCTATCCGACCTCCCTTGGTCAACTCTTGTAGTTTTTCGATCCCGGCAGTATTAGGGTTTCGAGGCCTAGGGATTTTTTTTCGCGCCCTCCGTGGCCCTTGTCTTTCTTTGCCCGATACTTCCAATTTTCCAAGTATCGGACCCCTCCTTTTTCTCCCCTCTGATTAATGTTAATAGAGGATGGTTGCCCAGTGGTTCTTCCTCTTAGAACAATGATCACCACCACCCTCCCCCAGATGCGCGGGTCGCCAATGGGCGTCATATAGAAAGACCTGCATAAGGTGAGCCGAACATGTCATCCGACACTCCCGGCACTAAAAGCCTAACAATAAATATTTTGAATAAAAGGACAATCACTAAAGAATGTCAAGGCATGAAAGAAAGCTTGTTGTTTCACTTGGCTCATTATATCTTCGTCGTACTGACGCGACCTCTGATTCTACGTGGAATCTGAGTCACATTAACTTTTCGTTCCAAAATTCTCGCCTGCATTGATCGGGATTCCGAACCGTGACCGCTTTGGTGGAAAGCCGATGACAGTCACTGATCGATTGCACCGTGGAAGTCGACTACTGTGCAGGGTGTAACAATAAAACACGGCCAAACTTTGAGGACACATTCCTCACATATAGAAGTAGAAAATATGTTATATGGACATGACTCCGGAAACTCTTTTCTGTATTTTCATGTCACAACTCATTTTCTACAACTCTACGTAGTACATTAATCATGGGAAAAACACAGGAACAGAGCGTACCAGCGTAACAGTCGAAACTCTCTTATATGCCTGGTGCACACCGTCAAATTTTCGGCTGCATGGCTAAATAGTTCGCGTGCTGGCCTCTGGTCACAGGGGTCCCGAGTTCGATTCCCGGCAACGTCGGGAATTTTAACCATAATTGGTTAATTTCGCTGGCACGGGAGCTGGGTGTATGTGGCGTCTCCATCATCATTTGTTCGTCATCACGACACGTAGGTCACTTACGGGCGTCAAATCAAAAGACCTTCATTTGGCTAGCCTAACTTGTCCTCGGACACTCCCGGCAATAAAAGCCATACGCCATTCCGTTTTTTTACCATCAATTTTTTCATTCCTTTCAGTACTTCACAAGAAATCTTGTCAAACATTATTCACCATTGCTGATGGTTTGGAAACATTAGGCAACGTTTGATAGAGCCTCCGTGGCTCAGATGGCTACGCGTCGGCCTCTCACTGCTGCGTTCCGTGGTTCAGATCCCGGTCACTCCATGTGAGATTTGTACTGGACAAAGCGAAGGCGGGACAGGTTTTTCTCCGGGTATTCCCTGTCATTTTCCATTCCAGCAACACTCTCCAGTATCATTTCATTTCATCTGTCAGTCATTAATCACTGCCACAGAGGAGTGCGACAGGCTTCGGCAGCCGGCGCAATTCCTAACTTCGCCGCAAGATGGGGTTTCATTCATCCCATCCTTGACCCCGTCATTGACTGGAAAACAGGTTGCAGGTTTACATTTTCATCTCGCGCTGTTGTCATTTTATTAACTGCTGAAGCTAGCCAATCAGATCGCTTCGCGGATGAATTCTAATGAGCTTTGCGAGGCGCTGCTGCTAAATCTGCACGTGGATTAAGGGTCAGTGTTGCCAACTCATAAATATTTTATCCGCTAAATTTTAGTTGAAAATCCGCTACATTCCGCTAACTTTTGAACTGAAAAAGAATAGCATATACTAGCTGCCTTAATGAAAGAGATTAACGCAAAACTCACCAGTTTCAGAACAGGAGTTCATCATCTTCTCCTCCCGGCACTATATACTCTGAAGCAGATGTGCTGGGTTGAGGTTCTGTCGTTTCATATGAAGTCACATTGTACGATTCTTTTTCAAAATATATGCAGCCGATCTTAAGCGACGATACAGATTAAGCAACACCGCTTCACAAAGCCCGTTTGAATTCGCTCGCGAAGTGATCTGATTGGCTAACATGAACGGCTGATAACATGACAGTGGTGCGAGATACAGAATAATTTCTTTCAAATGATTTATCAG
The DNA here is from genome assembly GCF_040414725.1 of Anabrus simplex. NCBI lineage: Eukaryota > Metazoa > Arthropoda > Insecta > Orthoptera > Tettigoniidae > Anabrus > Anabrus simplex. The sequence goes on from NC_090275.1 coordinate 36,298,654, forward strand.
CATGATCAACCCTTTTACGCTCATGTACCCGGTTTACGTTGTTTTCGACCACCCTATAGGTCTCCGTACGGTAACAAAAATAAATGTTGTTCATTTCATTGAGACATTTCTCTTGCAATCTCTTCTTTCGCCGCTGTTGTATTAATTTCATTGTGGTACTCTTGGGAGTTCACTCAATATAGCCAGGGATGTGCCTCATGCTTTACAATTAACATGCCTAGCGTCCTAGTGCTCACAGTCGAGACTCGAATTTCATCGGTCATTTCTATCTAAGACATGTTCTAATTCACTTTCAAGATTTTTTTTTAAGACTTCCCCAGTCTTACAGGCGATTTGACAAGTAAACTTGTGTAGTTCTCTTTTAAAAGAAAACCAGCAACCAGGAGGAACCTCGCTTTGCAATTCGCTTACGTTAGTTTAGCCAACGCTGCCAAATGAAAGACTAGAAACGTTGTTATAAACCCGGCAAGTACTGTAGAAACATGATACAAATACAGACGAAGCATACCTTTTGCCATGACCTAAGATTTATTGAGTTGAGTGATTGTTACTGGGATGCCGGCCCCGTGGTTTTATGGGTAGCGTGCCTACCCGGAGGTCCCGGGCTCGATCCCCTTACAGGTCAGGTATTTTACTTGCATCTGAGGGCAAGTTCCAGGTCCACTCAGCCTTGGTGACTAGAATTGAGGAGCTATCTGACGGTGAGATAGCGGCCCCGGTCCAGAAAGCCAACACGACACCTCGTAATCTGCAGGCCTTCGGGAAGATGTCCACGTTACTCTCAGCATCCTCCTTTGTTTTTATTGCTGACATCCCTCTAAGGGCAAGTGTTAATTAATTTTGTCGAGTAAACACTAAAATGTGACACCAGAGATATACAGATATTCTTCAAGGAGAGCAGAAGAGAATTTTCTTTCCTACTGTGACGTAATTGCCTTCGGGAAAATGACGCTTTACCGTACTGTTTCATTAGACATTGTCTCTGATTGGTTGAACTCCGCTTCATAGTAACGTAAACACGGAAAGTCCGAGAGATCATGAATCAAGGGACACCAGACTTAAATTTGTTGAATGGTTTCTCCGCCTGATTGTATGGCTCCATGGCTAAATGGTTAGCATGCCGGCCTTTGGTCACAGGGGTCCGGGGTTGGATTCCCGGCAGGGTCGAGAATTTTAACCATACTTTGTTAATTTCGCTGGCAAGGGTCTGGGCGTATGTGTCGTCTTCATCATCATTTCATCCTCAACACGACGCGAAGGTCGCCTACGGGTGTCAAATCAAAAGACCTGCACCTGGCGGGCCGAAAATGTCCTCGGACACTCCCGGCACTAAAAGCCATACGCCACTTCACTTCTTTTCCACCTGATTGCAGCACTGGATCCATACCATCAATAATCCATACTCATCTAGAAAAGAAAATGGCGTCTCTGTATTCCCAGTTCAAGCAATCTGCCACCATTACCATCTTCATTTCAGCGTTCAGTTTGCAAGTCTGTGAATTTACTAATCGCCGCCACTATCCTCTGTCTGAAACTAGTTCAGTGGCCTCATTTATTTCTATACCTCTTATATTTAAATCGTCGGAAACTGAGTCTAATCATCGTTATCCGGTCAATTAGAATAGGAGTTTGCCTTTTTCTACCAGTACGAGCGCTAATGCGAGTCAGTGCAGGGTTTCACTTAAGCCCTTATAACTACATTCTGTGCAGACATTTTTCAAAAAATCAAAGAATGCCCGAGGGTATTGTATGAAGGAACACATTACAGAAATTATAATGTAAATAAGTTAATTTGGCCAGGATTTGAATCAATAAGAAAATGAGTAAAGAAACCAACAATTTTAGGCTGTTTTTCCGGAATTGCGTTTAGACCGGAAGTGATTTTCGAAATTTGTTTTTTTTTTAATAGTTTGATAGATAGAGCCCGGATTTTTATGCTTCAATAGGTTAGAATGCAAACTTACTGAAACGAGTAGCAAGTATAGTCTACCTTCACAACGATTATGCTATGGGGTTTGCATACATTTTTTAGAGGTACGGCCCGTCAGAACCCCTATAATTTATGTTACTGTTGCTACATTATGGAAGAGCGGGTGGCCGACACTGCCTACTAAGCAAATTAGTTTGCAATCTAACCTGATACTGCATAAAAATCCGGGCTTTATTGATAGAACTATCCAAGACTCACAATTTGAAACATTTCCGAGACCTTTAGCCTTTCAACTTTCGGCACAATTGAGGAAATTGCTTAATTTTAAGTTTTTTGCAGTATGTGGACCCCTACTTTGTGTGCTAAGAAATGCTTTCAACATTAAAATTAAATTGGGTCACCACATTTTGAACTGAAAATTGTTTTATATAAACATTTGGCAGTTCAAGTTAGCAACTTCTGGTCTTAAAAACGTGAGAGTTAGAGGCCCGTGGCTGTGAGCTTGTACCCGGGAGATAGTGGGTTCGAATCCCACTGTCGGTAGCCCCGAAAATGGTTTTTCCATGGTTTCTCATTTTCACACCAGACAAATGCTGGGGCTGTACCTTAATTTAGGCCACGGCCGCTTCCTTCCAACCCCTAGGCCTTTCCTATCCCATCGTCGCCATAAGACGTATCTGTGTCGGTGCGACGTAAAGCCCCTTGCAAAAAAAAACGTGAGAGAAACGATACACTTGTTAAACAAACCTTTTGATGCTTAATTTTGTGGCATTTATTATATTTAACATGTTTGTTAGAATTTGTTAGAATTACCGAAGAATATTCTTTATTTTTACTGATCGTTTTTTTCAACTCGAAAAGCATTTGAGTAAGTCTTATTTTCTAACCATCGTTACCTAACAGGCGTCAGCATATTAAGACACACGTTACGTTGGAATGTTCAGGAACTGGTACTGAGCTGTGCGGATTGTGGATTACGTAGGTTTGATGTTTACAGTTACTGCTCATAGGCAGCTGATAACGCTTATCGTGAATTTATACGACCTAAGAACAGTACAGAGCTAAAGGAAACATGCGTGACATTAACGTAAACTTGCGCTTTCGTAATAACGCGACAGCACTGATTTCAAGTTGGCTCTGGCCTACGTTGGGCGCGCAAGGTGCTTCCAGACAACAGGTGTTCCATGAGGAATGTTAAGGTCATGTCAGCTGACGGGCGCCATAGATGCTTCTACTTCGGGTTTGGGGAGCCAGTTCTGCTGGCCTTACCTGAAATGAATGTGCTGTCCAGTGCGAGAACTTACAGAACTCTTCGCATAGCCACTCATGCCCCATTTCATAGTCCACAGGTTAACGTACAGCAGGTTTCGGATCCTGTTGAAATGTCATTCTTTACCGCTTTGCACTAGGACGTTGCTCAGTAGTATATAAATTCATTCTGCGATATATCAGACGATAATCACACATTTTTATTTTGCATTCTATTGCATTTTTTGCCGATTTGGGATGATAGTTCAATATGTATTAAGAGTTTATTAAAAACGAGATTTCTACTTCCGGAGGTGCATATGGCACTGAGGTTCACTCAGCCTACACCAAAAATGAGTACCAGGTTAATTCCTGGGGCAGAGGCGGCTGGGCGTAGAGCTAACCACTCTACCCCATCACGTGCCGAAGTTAACAATGGTGGAAGCCTTTACCTTCCACTCCTTCAAGGGCCTTCATGGCCTGTACGGAGGTGACATTGATTTGTTTGGTTTGGTTTATTAAAAACAGCTTTGGAAAATCCGTCCGTTCGTTCTACTGGACCGATTTGCTTCATGTCTGTTCTGTTCTATCCGGAATTACCCGCCGCTGAATCATGAGACATTGATAGGTCTCTATACTGCTAATAATAAGAGTTGGTGTCTGACATTTCTTAGAGGGAGGTCCGTTTACTGCCTGCCGGGGCGGGATAAAGGGAGTGGCTGTGTGGTTGCCATGGAAACGAGGGTGGGGCGACTGCGGTTGCCATGGAGGTAAAACTTCAGGGCAGCTCGTCTTGCTGGGAGTTGCCAAACCTGTCACTGTCACTGATAAGAACCTGATTGTTTGTATAAGAGTGATCGCAAATGGGACGACACCACCTGGCCAGGTAGTCTACAACAGATCACAGCGGTCAGAATGAAGGAGGGAACAAGTGAGCCGGAAGCGAGGGGTAAGAGTGTGTAGAAAGGAATGCTGGATTGTGGCAACATCGTGAAATGGCACGTGCAGTGCTCCTCCCTCCAACCTCACCTGTCAGACTCCAACTTTAGTTAAGTCTAGTATAAGTTTAACCAACTTTGAGTAATCATAAGAATCAAATAATTAAATGATCACTCCAATAATTGGAGTCGAAGGCTTACCCTAGCCCGCAATACATTCTGCACATACCGCATTGCTAAGTGACTAGCAATTTCATTGATATTCTGATGTAGAGTATGTGATTTTCATGCTTAGTAATGTCATTGCATGCAGCCATGTTGATTGCTACCTGTCAAGCCAGAAAGTGTACTTTTTCTCTGATAATGGAAGAATACTATTCTCTGCTACATACTCTTTGATTCTCTGACCTTCCCCAGCTTCTGAATATACTCAACAGATGGCAGAACGTTCCTTTTAACTTTCATGATGCTAAGGGCCGGTTTCATCAACGTGGGTTAAACCTTAACCCCGAGTTACACAGTTTTAACTCTGAGTTTGACTGTTCATTCCGTTTCATCAAGGAGGGTTATTTTTAACTCTAGGTTAAGACCGGAGTTAAGTTAACCCCGCCTTTCACCTGGGTTAAACTGTTTATTCGAGGTTAAAAGCAATATGGCCACAGTAAATCGTGCATTTGATGCAAAGTTGCTTTATTTAGATTTGTTAAACGGTGTTCCTAACAGAAATAGGCCTATAATAAGAAGGAAAGACTTTGAAAATCTATCTGAGGAATAATTTCTGAAGAGATAGACTTCAAAAACCGTCGTCAGAAAATTCGTCGATGAAGTTCGCGAGAGGTTAGAATACACAGCTGATCGAAACAAACTTGGGCTTGCGAACTAAAAGAAACTACATTGACCGAAAAGCGGTATTACACAATATTGCTGTGGAGACCCGAGATTAACTTCCCCCACAGGACTTGACTCTGCGTCAGTATCTCACAGGAAGGAGAAGGAACAGGAATGTTGGAATTGAGAATGACATAATTCTTCACATTGATAACGACAGCACTGCAGTGGCATATAGGAATGCAACTGCACACCACCACTTCAATAGTACAACACTTATGAACATTATACTGTGTATTACGTAGTGGTTATACAGAAATGCACTTTGAAATTAAACTGTATATTTACTTCCGTGTGTAATTTTGCTGTGAAGGTTTGCCAACTTTCAAAACAACTCTTGGCACAGAGAAGCTAAAATTTTTATAGAATTGTTTTAGTTGTTTCGTAGATCGCACTGTAACGTGGGCAATATTATTTAATTCCCCTGTTATTCTTTTCCATGTATCCTCCTTTTCTTTTAATTGTATACCGTCAATCTTCTTGCATTCTATAATACTTCGGTACTCGGTGACTAATTCAATAAGTAATGATTTTTCTAAAGCAGAAAAATTCGTGCCACTATTTTTCTTCTGCACTTCTTCCATTTTTCGTTCAAGATCACGAAAGAATAATATCTACCATGGACCTGAGGAAGAAAACGAAATACCGCGCAAGAAATGAACAAAAGAACCACGCAAGAAGTGTGTTCATGATCTCTGATTTTTAGTCACTGCCTCCTTGATTATTAGGACAGCTGTTTCCTGCGAGGGTTAACGCGGTGTTAGTTAACCCTCTGCCGAAATAGCTTGGTGAAACGCGTGACTTGTAAGAATGAGTTAAAATATTAACCCTAAGTTAACAAACCCAGGGTTAGAGAATATTTAACCCACGTTGATGAAACCAGGCGTAAGAGAAAACAGTGTACATACGTACAGACGGGAAGGTACTTCTGTATGACCATTAATAAAACGCAGGGACAAACTCTTGAAGGAATGGGTGTCCATTTTCCCGAACCAGTATTCAACCGCGGCCAATTGTCTGTTACATTATCTCGGACACTCGGGCAAGATCGTTTGAAAATGTTAATATCCAGATACGTCCGAATGGTTGAAGCAGAGAAAATACTGTATGAAAAGAAGTGTTATACACTAAATTACGAATGAATCAGTTATTATACAGTATAGCGGTATTAAATGTTCATAAAACCATTGAAAAGGACAGGCATATCAAGGCGAGTTATCTGATCTATTTATAAGGAGTGCTGCGGAGCAACACGAGTCCATTAGTATCATTTTAAATCATAATCATTTTCATTTCACCATGACTAGCTCCTACCAGGTCGGGATGTTGATGGTATACCATCACTCATTTTTGGGCCAGTTCAGAGTTGCTGGCAGTAGTTATTCCGCCTGCCTCTTGCGTGAGGAACAGATGCCCTTCCAGCCGCCCCTAACATGGGAAACTGCTGATGAATATTGAACAAAAACAAGCAATAGCATTTACATCCCTCCACATAGGGCTGGAGTCAGGAAGGGCATCCGACCGTAAAACATGATCAATACCGCATGTGCTACGCCGTTCGTACACGCGATCCCACAGTTGTGGTGAAAGCGGTATAATAACAACAACAACAATAATAATAATAATAATAATAATAATAATCTTTTTCTTCTTTTCCTACCGCTTTTCCCACACCTGTGGGGTCGCGGGTGCGATCTGTGGCGCACATGTGGATTTGGCCCTGTTGTACGGCCGGATGCCCTTCCTGACGCCAACCCTTTATGGAGGGACGTAATCACTATTGCGTGTTTCTGTGGTGGTTGGTAGTGTAGTGTGTTGTGTGAATATGAAGAGGAGAGTGTTGAGACGGACACAAACACCCAGTCCCCGAGCCAGAAGAATTAATCAGAAGCGATTAAAATCCCCGACCCGGCCGGGAATCGAACCCGGGACCCCTCTGAACCGAAGGTCAGTACGCTGACCATTCAGCCAACGAGTCGGACATAATCATAATAATAATAATAATAATAATAATAATAATAATAATTTACACTTCCCTCAAAAACCAACTCAAAAGTCCTGGGTGTAAAAGGTTACTTTATTTGACAGTTTTCGAACTGGGCACTGCACTTTTTGAGACACTACTGTAAACGTGCTATGTAGGACAGTACAGTGACGGTGCACTACGGGAAGCATGTGCCTCCTCTTGTATAAGTGCCTGCTTTTGGTCTTTATATCAAAATGTTAAGTTCCCAGAAGGAAACAATAATTCACAGTGGAGCCTCGATATCCCTGAAATTAAGAAAAAGAGGAAATGTTCCTTAAATATAACAAAATAATAAATTGCTGGAAAATGGCTGTCAAATTCACAGCTTTGGTGTCTGGAGCATGTAGGCCTATACTAGACTTAACTAAAGTTGGCGTCTGACAGGTAAGGTTGGAGGGAGGAGCACTGCACGTGCCATTTCACGATGTTGCCACATTCCAGCATTCCTTTCTACATACTCTTACCCCTCGCTTCCGGCTCACTTGTTCCCTCCTTCATTCTGACTGCTGTGATCTGTTGTAGACTACCTGGCCAGGCGGTGTCGTCCCATTTGCGATCACTCTTATACAAACAATCAGGTTCTTATCAGTGACAGTGACAGGTTTGGCAACTCCCAGCAAGACGAGGTGCCCTGAAGTTTTATCTCCATGGCAACCGCAGTCGCCCCACCCTCGTTTCCATGGCAACCACACAGCCACTCCCTTTATCCCGCCTCGGCAGGCAGTAAACGGACCTCCCTCTAAGAAATGTCAGACACCAACTCTTATTATTAGCAGTATAGATACAATAATCCCTCGGCATATTATATTTTCTTTTGACATAAATATGTCTTCGAGCTGGAGGTCATCCGAAAAATTGTGTAACGAAATAGTGTCATGTAACAATATGTGTGGCGCGGTGTTACGTAGCAACAGTACCTTAAGACCTGCACAGGCCATGGTTCTGTATGTCACGGCCATCCATCAATACTTCACATCACAGCCTTCACGGTTGCTAGGCAACATCGAGTCATAAATTTTAGTGAAGGACATATTTATGATCATTTGAATTCCTCAATATCTCGAATCACCTCGGGAGCTAAATTTTATTTCGACATATATAGAATACCGTATTTGAGCATGTATACCACATAATTGAACCATATCTACGGGCGTATACTGCACACATTATTTTTAACAGTATTTAAAATATACAAACTCTTTTTACGGCATTACTTTAATTGTAACCCTTATTATAGTAATTTTTTAGGAGTAGTGAAACAAGACACATACCTCCGTTAACACCTTTGGAAAAACCTGCTCTGTTTGTTACAGTTAACCTTTCCTCCCTTCGCGTTCAAACTTCTCGTCAATAGCACGCAGCCGAGATTCGTAAATGGAGTTCTCTGGCAGTTGCTGAACGACGCCGCAACGCACAGATGGTCAGATATCGGTCATCCTGTAGGGTTGTCATGCGTCCACGACCTTGTCTAACCCTCCTTGTGAACGGGTCTGTCTCATTGTAGTGACTTCACAAGCGTTGAATAACTGACGGAGAGACATTGAGATCCACAGCAACACGACGAAAAGTCCATCCTTCCTGGATCAAAGTGACGGCCATTGAGACTTGAACCTCGTTAGAATGTCTCATGGTCTGTGCTGGTTGACGTACAACGTGCTCACATGACCGCAGTAGTCTGCGTACCTCACAACGACACACGGACGCACCGCTGTTCACTTCATTTTGGGGGTCACCTGGCAGTTTAATGCATGGCTACGCCTACAGATGGAGTATAACTTCGATTTGACATACCCTGAGTAGTTAAGGTCTCAGGGTATGCTGTACGAGCATTGGAACACCATGTACCAAATTAACATTCACATACCAGACGTTTTTTGAACTATATGTTGGTCAACTGGTGGAAGAGCTGAGATGCCAAACTTGTGTACAACTGAAAAGAATGGCACAAAACCGGAACCATTGGAGAGCTGCTGCCAACCAACCTTAAGGTTTAAAACTTTAGTAGTAGTACCCCTAGTGTTTATGTGAAACTCATAGCATCACTTTTGTGCAGGTAGAGTATACTTGTTGCCCGGTTCAGTAAGTTTGCATTTTAACCTTTTACTGCCCAAAAATCAGAGCTCGACTGATCACAGTAACCGTGGCAAAACTTTACTGCAATGCACTAAAATATTTTAAAGGAATTTATAATATGCAATTATTGGTCACGATATCTCTCCGAAGGAATTTCTAAGCCCTGGAATCATTGTTATGGAGACATTCACATTCCTTGTAATGCCCGCATAGCTTTTAAATTACTGTATCGGGCTGGCAATCATCAGAGTCCGCCTCTGAAATGTGATAGGGTTACTCAGGTCAGAGTACACCCGTTGTAGAGCAGCCTGGTGTGGTGTTAGGTATCAGCAGAGCTCATGTATTCTTATCGTATCCAATTCCTGACACATCGCACGGATATTGCTCTCAAGGTGTATAACCCCTTCAGTAATAATAATTTAATCATTATTATAATATTCGGGCCCCGTATTTTGATGAGGTACATCTTTTAACTGGTACATCGCACACATTAGTTAAGTTATATATAAATCCTTATCAAGGCCCCGTGATTACAGAAATGCGTATTTATTAATTCACTTTTGCCTTTTTAATGTTGAATCCGTTTCATGGCGGACAAAATAGGGGTCGCCATACGACGAAAAACGTAAAATTAAGCATTTTCCTCAATTGTGCCGAAAGTTGAAGGGATAAAGGGCCCGGAAATATTTCAAATTTTGAGTCTTGGATAGATACTTCTATCAAACTAAAATTTCAAAAATCTCGAAAATCACTTCCGGCCAAAATGCAGTCCCGGAAAACTGCCTAAAATACCTTGCTTCTTCACTCGTTTTCTTTTTTATTCAAATCCCAGCCAAATTAACTTATTTACATTATTCTTCCTGTAATGTGTTCCTGGGTTCAATACCCTCAAGCATTTTTAATTTGTTTTGAAAAATGTCCACACCATATGTACCGGTACTTATATGGGCTTAAGTGAAACTCTGCATTGACTCACATTAGCGCTTGTAGTGGGGCTTAAGTGAAACAGTGCGTTCGTAGTGGTAGAAAAAGGCAAGCTGATAATCTAAATCGACCGGATAACGATGATTAAGGAAAGGATTGTAACTTCCAGCAATAAATAAAAAATATATTCTCATACTTTATTATTATATTTTATTTACCTTAAATTCGTAGCTTATATCTCTAGGATGTTTTCAGCACTGAGTTGCTTGCCTGAAGGGCTAGAACTGTGGTTGTTGTTTTCTTCTTTTTTTCTTTTTTCTACAGACGGTCGCATAGTATGCTGAGAAATATACGAAGTGAAAGGCGAAGTAGATGAAAGATTTACCATTCAGCAACATGTTGATCGCGACGAACACGTGGTAATCAGAATATCAATGGATTCCAGGGATTGCACGATATCCTAATAATGACGGCATAGATCCTCAGGTTGTTTCTTCTGAAAATGAAAACCTACAACTTGTTTTCCAGTCATTGACCGGGTCAGGGATGTAATGAATGAAACATATATAGGCTGTTATTACAATGGGGTCGCCACTCCCAAGGTGATTTATTAATGAGTGATAAATGCTATGAAATGATAGTGGAGATTATTGCTGGAATGAAAGATGACAGGGAAAACCGGAGTACCCGGAGAAAAACCTGTCCCGCCTCCGCTTTGTCCAGCACAAATCTCACATGGAGTCGCCCGGATTTGAACCATGGTATCCAGTGGTGAGAGGTCGACGCACTGCCGTCTGAGCCACGGAGGCTCTTTTTGTTTCTTCTAAGAACTGTATTTTTTTAAAGGAGTGATATATTATTCCCTCAGGTTTTTATTTATTTATTTATTTATCTATTTATTTATTTATTTATTTATTTATTTATTTATTTATTTATTTATTTATTTATTTATTTATTTATTTATTTATTTATTTATTTATTTCATGGCGCTTGTATACACTCCACTGCAAGTAAAAAGTAATGTAGACAGTCCACCTATTTATTATTTGGGCTGAGTGGCTCAAACGATTAAGACGCTGGCCTGCGGACCCCTAACTTGTCAGGCTCGATCCAGGCTCAGTCCGGTGGTATTTCAAGGTGCTCATATGCATCAGCCCGGTGTGGGTAGATTTTCTGACACGTGATAAAGAACTCCTGCGGGACCAAATTCCAGCACCTCGGCGTCTCCGAAAAGTGTAACAGTAGTTAGTGGGACGTAAAGCCAATAACAGTATTATTAATATTTACTGTTTTGGTTAAATATCTGTTTTTCTTAATATACCGAGCGAGTTGGCCGTGCGGTTAGGGACACGCAGCTGTAAGTTCGTATTAGGGAGATAATGGGCTCGAGACCCACTGTCGGCAGCCCTGGAGGTGGTTCTTCCGTTGTTCGCTATGTCCACACCAAGCAAATGCTGGGACTGTACCTTAATTAAAGCTATAACCCCTTCCTTCCCACTCCTAGCACTTTCCTATCTTATCGTCGCCATGAGACGTAAAAGCAAACTGTTAAAATAAGTCATATTTGGTCATTTTAGGTTATATTTGCTTACTTATGTGGATGACTTGTATTCTTAAACATGCTAGTCGTAGCGGTAAGGCTGAAGAATGACAATTTTGGGCCATTTTCCGACGTCCGTATTCCCATAAGGAGCTCTTGTTGTCTGGTAAGACCGTTAACCATTAGGAAGGACATTAAAAACATTATTTCTACATACATTTTGCTAAGTTTTGTATGTAAATGGAAGTATTAGAAGCAAATTCATGTTCTTGTAAGGCCCGTTTGCGCTCGCCTGTAAAGCCTTGCGCGGATATACAAAATGGTTATCCGCTGATAATTTAAATATTTAACTATATTACACCCAAGGTATTGGAATGGATAGATATGTTAACATAATACAATACGCCTAGCAGCTGGCACCAGAACCCCTGCAGTCTCAAGTTTATGAGGGATTTTATCTTGCGACAACTTTTGTTCCTTCCATTAATTGCGGGCAGGAGCCAGTTAGGCTTAGGTGAGATTTGCGGCTTGCCCCCTGTGGGTGGGGGACGCAGACGAAGAATACACCCACGGTATCCCCTGCCTGCCGTAAGAGGCGACTAAAAAGGGCGGCCAAGGGATGATCAAATTAGAACCGTGAGACTACTAGTGATCAGCACCACCATGCGGGGAACACCATGGGTCGCTTTTACTTGCGCGTAGTACTACTATGTTAGGTACCAAATAGGTTTGTGATTAGTAGCGATAGAGTGCGTTGCCGGCTTCTACAGTACCTGTGATTCGTACCACTATATGAGCAACACCATGGGATGAGTGACACCATGTTTCTGCCTTGCCTATGCTTAGTACCCAATATGTGAGGAACACCACAGGATAGTGCGGGTCCCTGTTGGTTAGTCCACTTATGTGAGGAACGCCATAGGTTTGCTTTGCCTGTAAATAGCGCCTCAGTATGCGAAACACTAAAGATCTGTGTCACATGTGCTAATTTCATTACCTGTGAGTAGTACCATTTCAAAGTCACCTCAGTACAGGCCATGAAGACCCTTGGAGGAGTGGAAGGTAAAGGCTTCCACCATTGTTAACCTCGGCACGTGATGGGGTAGAGTGGTTAGCTCTACGCCCGGCCGCCTTTCCCCCCAGGAATTAACCTGGTACTCATTCTTGGTGTAGGCTGAGTGAACCTCAGGGCCATATGCACCTCCGTAAGTGGAAATCTCATTTCTTAAATTTTACGACTTCCTGACGGGGATTCGAACCCACGTCCTTCCGGGCGAACCGAGCACGCTTTTACCGCCTCAGTCAGGCAGCCCCTTGAGTAGTACCATACTGTGTGGAATACCGCGAGTCTACGCTCCTTTTGATTAGTACCGCAACATGACAAATAGGCATGGTTCTATTTTCCTAGCGATAAGTACCATTATGAGGGGCTGATGACCTGGATTTTGAACCCGTTTCGACTACAAGCCTCATCGATTCAGTATTGTGCTTTAGACGCAGTCCCTTGATCAGTAACACTATTATTTAACCAGTAGCGTAGCCAGGATCGGCCAATGGGGGGGGGGTTTACAGTTACAAAATTAAGATATAACATAATGAAAGTGCTTGTGCGTGTCTGGTACGCGCATGCATGACTGTCATAAGGATACTGATACAAGAGTGAATTTCTGTATGTGATATTCAGATTGCAATACACTACAAAATTCTTACTTTAAAATACAGAACAAGAACAATATGATCGAGGTCAGCAGTTTTATCTCAAACGGTATGTTCAGTCTACAATCTAAAATCTAATTTTTGAGGCTTCCTAGAAAATAAATTTAACACATCTGTTGGTTTTACAACTATGTCTCTGTGAATGTTCAAGGGAGCCAACCCGTTGAGTCGACTTTCACTTGTGGTATTTCTGAGGTAGGTTTTAAGGCGTCTTAATGTTGAAAATGATCTCTCACTGGCTGCAGTGGTGACAGGTAGGGTGGCAAACACTCTCAACAAGCAGTAGATTGCAGGGAGTTTATCTTGATCACATAAAATAAGTTTATTGTTTACTGTCAGTTTCTATTTATTTTCTTTTTGTGAAACTTCAATGGGGGGGGGGGGTTCTAACCCCCAGTAACCCCCCCCCCTGGCTACGCCCCTGTATTTAACGCTAGTTTCTGGGAATGTGGGGCATTGCGGGTCGGATCCACTGATGGTTTTAACTTCATATCCATCCATTCATTCTTCGTCCTCACGTTTTCGGATCTGATCAGTGGAGGATTCTGGATTTTTAAATTGTCATAACATTTCGTCTCATTTCGCACCATGAGGGGCCGATGACCTAGATGTTAAGCCCCTTTAAACAACAACCGTCATCATCATCACCATCAGTTTTACGGCTTTATGATCTCGAGGTTCTTTATAGATCACACCATTCTCCCATACCAATGTCAAGGGTCATCCAACCACAAGCAAAAACAAGAGTGAAAATCAATAAACGTCATTATTTAGAAATGATCTGAAAAATTATCCGCACTCCCATACAGATTGTATCCGCCGATATTCGCGCAGGGCTCCAATCGCCTGTCATAAGAACAGCATTAAAGGATCATAGAAAATAAAGAGAATGTGACAGCTTTAACTTAGATCAATAATGCATCCCTCCTTCACTGTCTAACGCCCCTTCCATTAATAGCAACGTTTCTGAATACACTCCCCGTTACACTTGCTATCTTGAAATCCTCTGACAGTTTGTATTTCCTGAAGCGTCTAACGATCAATATGGCCGTGTCACATTCCCTTATCTGTGTCGCGCTTCACCCCTACCTTAGTGGGCTTCTGATTCGTCTGTTACGTAAGCTAGTATTCGCTTTTATCGAACTCAGTTCATCCCCCGTTGAATGTCTTGTTTGACAAACTGGAGTTACTTTGTTGTTGCTGATCTCTTCATGCGATCTGCTTCATGTATGGCTGTTTCAATGTGTTGTTGAAAGCAGTGTCGAAACAGGAGTAACATGAGAGATGGTATTCCTTTCACTGGCCATTATCAGTTCAGTTCTAGTTTATAATGACGGCTTCTCTTTCAAGCCGTGCAGACTATTGAGAGTGACGTCTGCCAGTGTCTGATGGGAGTTATCATTGATGACGAAGGTTCAGTCTTTACTTCCGCCGAATTTCCTCTTCAAGAGTGCTGTCGGGACTGGCAGACCAATGCGAACAGTCCTGCCAATCTTAGGAGAATTCGGTTAATCGTAACTTAATTTGTGATCACTAGGGTCCGGATTCATATGCACTCAAAACTTCAAAAATATGCATGCATATATGCACTTAAAATGTTGAAAATATGCACGAAAATAAAACAAAATACGCTTACAAACGCATTATTTAATTTTAACTCGGTGCTACATTGATAAACAGTTTAATTACTTGCAAAATGATGCATGCCAGTAGGTTATAAACTGTTTTTCAATGTTTTCAGGGGTCAGTGACTTTCTGTTGTCGGACAGAATTAATTTATACGCTGAAATGATCGTTCTACGTCGACGGACGTAAGTGGGCAATACTTGTACACTGGCACTGACTGCTCGGAAAATTATTCTGGTAAAGACTGTCTTATCCCACTTATGTAGTTGCTTAACTTTTTCAGTCCTCGGTTTGAGTCCAGCACCGCAATGAGTTTCCTTTTAACTTTTTCTCCAGTTTCACCAGGGACACAATTTAAAGAGCTAATGGTGTTTTGAATTAACTGAAGGGATTCGTGTAGCGGTGCACCGCGAGTTTCTAGGTACTTACCCGCCATCCAAAGTGATGAATAATGCACATAGCTGAAACTCATACCTTTACATACAGTTTCAGATTCAAATGTGCACTTTGCTTCACAAACACACGCAGTATGACAATCATCGATACTTTTAACTACATCTTTTACTTGATTAACGTTCTCCTGGTAGAAAGATTCTGCGGATAACCAAGTTCCTCATCTTGTGAGGACAGGTTCCAGTGGAAATAGCTGTTGTGAAAAGGGTCCTTATCCGTCTACTTGCTTGTATTGCGACACTGAAAGCACTTTCCTTGATCGGGAAAGGCTTCTCGTGTTGCCAGTGGATGTACAAGATATAGAGTTCATTAGATTTTTCATTTCGTTCACAAATCTTGGATAATCGATCACAACCTTGCTTGTGAAATCTGGGTACACAGATCAAGGCAGGAACTATATGCGAGTATAGAACCAATCTCTAGTGTGATAAAGAGAAGATTAGGATTTGTTGGACATCGCATGAGGATTGATGACACTAGGCTGACGAAGAAGATATGGAATGCAACCTGCTTAACTGGAAATAAGTGGGTGAAGGCAGTCAGAGAAGATTGGGAGACTATTGGCATAAAGGAAAAAATATCCATTGATGACAGTACAGGATAGGTCCAAATACAAAAAGCTCGTTGAAGGTCACAGATGGACAGACACCAGGATCCAGATTGAGATCACGGAAGCCGAGAGAAAGAGGAGGAATGAGAGAATGAAGAGGTATTGGGAAGAAATAAGACGTACCGAACAAGTCATTCGTGATCCTCAGGGGTTGTAACGAACCTAATAATAATAATAATAATAATAATAATAATAATAATAATAATAATAATAATAATAATAATAATAATCGATCACAACATAAGAGAAAAATACATCTGTATATGAACTTACGTTCAAAATATGCACTAACCATTAAAATATGCATTTTCATGTGCGCATATGCATTTTTTTTAAATCCGGGCCCCAGTGATCACATAGCACTTACAAAAATGGATTTTTAAATATTTTCGGAAATGTACAAGTTGCTTTACATCCCACCGACGCAGATAGATCTCATGGCGGCGATGAGATAGGAGTGGGAAGAAAACGCACGTGGCCTTAATTAACGTACAGCCCCAGCATTTGCCTAGTGTGAAAATGGGAAACCATGGAAAACCATATTCAAGACTGCCGGACTTAAGCATGTCCATTCTGATGCTTGGAAGAAAGCGCACTCCGAAAGGATGAAAATCTGGTGGACCCGCAAGAAGACCAACAGTTGAGATCTCGTGATCCTTAGTGGCCCTAGCGATAAATAATAAAATGAAAATCCACAGCCTGTTTCCAGTCATTAGACCGGGTCAGGAATGATATGAATGAAGCTTCCATCTAGGAATTGTGCCGGCTGCCGAAGCCTGTTGCACTCCTCATGGGCAATGAAAAATGAAATGGCGTATGACTTTTAGTGCCGGAATGAGTCCGAGGACTTCGGCTCGCCAGGTACAGGTCTTTTGATTTGACCCCCATAGGCGACCTGCGCGTCATGATGAGGATGAAATGATGATGAAGACGATACATACATCCAACTCCCTTGCCAGGGGTATTAACCAATTATGTTTAAAAATTCCTGACCCTCCCGGGAATCGAACCCGGGACCCCTGTGACCAAAGGCCAGCACGCTAACCATTTAGCCATGGAGCCGGACCTCATGGGCAATGATTAATCAATGACAGATGAAATGAAATTATATTGGAGAGTGTTGCTGGAATGAGAGGTGACAGGGAAAACCGGAGTAGCCGGAGAAAAACCTGTCCCGCCTCCGCTTTGTCCAGCACAAATCTCACATGGAGTGACCGGGATTGAACCACGGAACTCAGCGGTGAAAGGCCGGCGCGCTGCCACCTGAGCCACGGAGGCTGAATAATAATAATAATAATAATAATAATAATAATAATAATAATAATAATAATAATAATAATAATAAGTACTGGCTTTCTATAAATAAATGTTACTCTTTGTGAGGTTTGTGGTTCGTGTTAAGAAATTATATTCTTAAATAGGGCCTGTGCCTTTGCTGGCGGGTCCTAGTGTTTACAGTGTACTATGTCTTGTTGTATGGGCTAGAGCAATTTTGTTACTTTAATTGATCTACCTCAGCTTTATCCCTGGCTTTGACAAAATGAAAGTGACTGAGGTATGAATGATGCTAGTAATGTCATTCCTTCTGCAGCCAGTCCCTGCTATGAATGGTGTGAAAATATTGCTTATAGGGTCGGTTGGTGCATGCATTTCGGTGAGTTTGGCAGACTGATATGTAATAGCAACTTCTGGCTCGGTGAGGAAAGCAAAGGGAAACTACCTCACTCCTCATTTCCCTAGTACGCCGCTTCAGTGACGCCTAGGCTATTTATGACAGCTGATGGCGGATCTGTTGAGAATCCAACCAGCCTTCGGGCTGAGGACTAAACATGCATACAAATAGGGTAATGGAATTGTCCCATATTTCAATGCTTGTAACCTGGTCATCCTATCCTAGGAAGATACAAAGTATCAGTTCCGTCTGACGATAGGGCTGCCCTCCCGAAGGAAATTCTTTGAGAGAAACATTGCCGGAAGAGGAGGTCGCTGTTCCAATGCAGAGATAGTAACACTACGTTCTCTGAATGTTTACGCGCGACTTTGCCTGCGGCAGCACGATGTAGCACATCCACGTTTTCGCTGACACGCATCCAGCCAGCCGAGGCCATCAGATGTAGGTCTGTCGGGCCATTGGAAAAGTGACAATCAATTAGCGAGACGAAGGTGTGCTGGCTGTGTGGACAAAAACATTTCCACTTACTCCCCACACCCGTGCATTCTTTTCACTCACCTCTGCCGAAAATGACATTTGTTTTAGACTAGCTGAATGTAAAATCTGCATGGTTAAGGCCCGTTTTTATGGTTCATATCTAACAAACTACTTGTTCTAAGACTACCAAGTTTCGCTCACCGTTTAACATTGTATGTATACCCTTTAGCGCCGTTTCTACTATTTGTTTTACGTCGCACCGATACAGATAGGTCTTACGGCAACGATGGGATTGGAAAGTCCTAGGAATGGGAAGGAAGAGGACGTGGCCTTAATTAAGTTACAACCCCAGGATTTGCCTGGTTTGAAAATGGGAAACCATAGAAAACCATCTCTGGGCTGCCGACAGTCGAGTTCGAAACCACTGTCTCCCGGATGCAAGCTCGCAAATGAGCGCCCTTAACCGCACGGCCAACTCGCCAGTTTCTAGACACGGTGTCGGGGATGAGCTGAGATGAACTGAGGACCGTTTTTCCAAAACTCCAACAACTAGAAAATTTCTGAAAATGAGTTATATACGAGGTGGTGTCGTTGAATAACAGAGGAATCGATTGCTCTCATCAGAATTTAGCTAAACTGAACATCTACCACGGTCTCAGAGCTTCAAATATTAGAAATTTTTGTAAAAGTTCACACCTACTCAATATCTATATACTATTCCGGACTTTGTTTATATTTACGAGGTACTTTTTTTTTTTTTTTTTTTTTTTTGCAACCATATAAGTTGTTTTCGGTAATATTCAGAAGCATCTGAGAAAAGTCGAAGCTATATCAGTCACGTCTCAGTATCACAAAATACGGAATCAGGACGGGCAGTGTCTTGTTCTTGGGAATGACTGAGAAGTGTACGATTTGTAATCAGCGAGTGGACAGATTTTGAAAAACAATTTACCCTTCAACATGACAGAAGTGCGGATTTAAACGTATGTGAAATCAAACAATCGACTTCATTGCAAAGTTCTAACAAATTATTTTGGTGATCCTGTTGTTGATTGGCCAGCTCCGCGGTGTAGGGGTAGCATACCTGCCTCTTACCCGGAGGACCCGAGTTCGATTCCCGGCCAGGTCAGGAATTTTTACCTGGGCCTGAGGGCTGGTTCGAGGTCAACTCAGCCTACGTGATTACAATTGAGGAGCTATCTGACAGTGAGATGAGGAAGCCAAGAAACGGCCGAGGGGATTCGTTGTGCTGACCACACTACAACTCATAATCTGCAGGCCTTCGGGCTGAGCAGCGGTCGCTTGGTAGGCCATGGCCCTTCGGGGCTGTAGTGCCATGGAGTTTAGGTTTATTGTTGAGGTGTTGAAAAGTGGTACAGCCCACTTCAGAAGTATAGACAAGACATTGCCTATCAAATTATCAAATAACGTCAGTGTTAAAAGAAGTGAGGATGTTAAGAAACTTCTGAAATATTTCCATTCGTCTTCTATTCTGAAGTGTTGCAAGGTTGCTCAGAGCGAAGTGAGGACAATCAATCAATCAATCAATCAATCAATCAATCAATCAATCAATCAATCAATCACTATCAATCAATCAATACTGATCTGCATTTAGGGCAGTCGCCCAGGTGGCAGATTACCTATCTGTTGTTTTCCTAGCCTTTTCTTAAATGATTTCAAAGAAATTGGAAATTTATTGAACATCTCCCTTGGTAATTTATTCCAATCCCTAACTCCTCTTCCTATAAATGAATATTTGCCCCGATTTTTCCTCTTGAATTCCAACTTTATCTTCGTATTTTGATCTGTCCTATTTTTTAAAGACGCCACTCAAACTTTTTCGTCTACTAATGTCATTCCACGCCATCTCTCCGCTGACAGCTCGGAACATATCACTTCGTCGAGCAGCTCTTCTTCTTTCTCTCAGTTCTACCCAACCCAAACTTTGCAACATTTTTGTAACGCTACTCTTTTGTCGGAAATCACCCAGAACAAATCGAGCTGTTTTTCTTTGGATTTTTTCCAGTTCTTGAATCAAGTAATCCTGGTGAGGGTCCCATATACTGGAACCGTACTCTAGTTAGAGTCTTACCAAAGACTTATATGCCTCTCCTTTAATCCTTACTGCAACCCCTAAACACCCTCATAACCATACGCAAAGATCTGTACTCTTTATTTACAATCCCATTTATGTGATTACCCCAGTGAAGATCTTTCCTTATATTAACACTTAGATACTTACAATGATTGTCAAAAGTAACTTTCACCCCCATCAATGCAGTAATTAAAACAGAGAGGAGTTTTCCTAATTTTGAAACTCACAACCTGACTCTTAACCTCGTTTATCATCATACCATTGTCCACCGTCCATCTCACAACACTATCGAAGTCACCCTGCAGCCGCTCACAATCTTGTAACTTATTTATTACTCCATACGGAATAACATCATCCGCGGAAAACCTTATCTCTGATTCCTCTTCTTTACTCATATCATTTATATTATATGAAACCACAAAGGTGCAATAATACTGCATTGAGAAATTCCCCTCTTAATTATTAGAGGGACAGATAAAACTTCGCCTACTCTCATCCTCTGAGATCTATTTTCTAGAAATATAGCCACTCATTCAGTCACTCTTTTGTCAAGTCCAGTTGCACTCATTTTTGCCAGAAGTCTCCCATGATCTACCCTATCAACTGCCTTAGATAGGTCAATCGCGATACAGTCCAATTGACATCCTGAATCCAGTATATCTGCTATATCTTGCTGGAATCCTACAAGTTGAGCTTCAGTGGAATAACCTTTCCTAACCCGAACTCCCTTCTGTCGAACCAGTTATTAATTTCCCAAACATGTCTAATATAATCAGAAAGAATGCCTTCCCAAAGCTTACATGCAACGCATGTCAAACTTACTGGCCTGTAATTTTCAGCGTTATGTCTATCACAATGATTTAATTATATCTTGGTCTTAATTCAACAGCTCGCCTGCCCTGCGTAGCCTGTCTGTAAACTAGAGGTGCCGCCTTCGATTGCCGGCAGGTCAGAGATTTTTACCTGGATCTCAACTCTGGTTTGAGGTCCACATACCCTGCCAGAGAAGAATTGATGAGGTAGAGAAATCCAAGAGTAACGGTCAAGAAGGTTCGTTGCGCTGTCCACGCCACACCTCGTAATCTGCAGGTCTTCGGGCTGAGCAGCGGTCGCTTAGTAGGACAAGACCCACCATGCGGTTGGCGGGAATCAGTCGCCATCACCGGTTGCATGCCCTCATCTCTCGACAGAATGGTACAGGGAATGTGATGATAACAAGTTTCTTTAATCTACAGCTTGTTTCCAGTCATTCGGCCGGGTCAGAAATGATACGCTCATCTAGCGGCAAGAATAGGGACTGTGCAGGTTGCCAAAGCCTGTCACACTCCGCTGTGGCAATGACTAATGACTGGCAGATGAAATGATAGCAGAATGTGTTGCTGAAACGAAAGATGACAGGGAAAGCCGGAGTACCCGGAGAAAAACCTATCCCGCCTCCGCTTTGTCCAACACGAATCTCATATGGAATGACTGAGATTTGAATCACGGAACCCAGCGGTGAGAGGCCGACGCGCTACCGCATGAGCTACGGAGGCTCAGTATTACAAGTTTTGTGTAATTTATAGTCTAAACAAACCAACAAAATAGAAATTTGCAAATATGAAAAATGTGAGTTCTCGAATATGAGATGTACGTCAGTATTGAAATGAATGCAGTAGGTGCGTTAATTTCCTTAGAAGTCTATAGAAGAGAAGTTGATGGTCACATTGAAGACACTTCGGGATCACGACTTCCCTGAGTAATCAGCTGTTCCATTTTATCTTCAACTTGCATCGTTCAGTGAGTACTTGCGGTTTCTTTTAATATGCCCTCCTCCTCTTGATGAACCCGTAGCAGAGAATGCGTATTGATATCCCTTTTCCCAGTATTGGAAGCTGTCCACTGTAGATTAGCGCTCCCTACTGGCCGTAAATGATTGATCAGTAATTATTTTAATACTGTATTATCCTAATTTGTATTATTAATATGTCCGTTGAACTGCTAAGTAGACTGTGAATGTTGTGACACTATCTAGAACCAAGAAGATTCGTCGCTCTCATCTCTAGTTCTCGGAACTTGTATTTACATGTTTCGTGTAAGGTAGGGAGGCCAAATTTCCTCTCCCTAGGAATTTCCAGTTCGCAAGTTGGTACCTGATATTTAGCCGCGCGCACACGCATAGTCTCATCCCGTTGTTTTGTTGTGAGAGTTGGTTGTGTGGATCACGTTTAGTTAATTTGTACAAGGAGCTGAGTTAGTGCAGCATTCAAATTAAGAGCCTGGTATTCCTGGAATGAGCACTTATATGTGTATGAAACACTGGACAGCATTTCTGTCGTGTGGTGTAGTTCCTAGCGTGTAATCGCTACAGTGAAGTGGTTGGCGTGAGTTACTTTAGCGGTCATTGTAATACACCACGAAATGTTTATAATTTCGTCCCCCTTCATTTTATTTTATTTATTTATTAAGTTTATTATTATTATTTTCAAATGGGAAAACGCAAGCAGTGCGATAAGGAGGCTATTAAAGCAGGGAGGACAACATAATGGATCACAAACGTGCAAGAAAAGCGTATAACATCCCAGGAGCAACGCTGGAAGACCATGTTAAAAATAATACCAAGAAAACATTTTTCATAAATGGCCTTCAAGTAATTCATTATAGGGAAAGTGTTTGGTAGAGTTAGAAAGGAAAAATATATTAAAATGTATTAAAATTCATTCGAATTTTCATAAATTTGTTGGGGGACGAAATTACGAACACAGTTTTGGTAGATCAGATTTTTTTGTTTGTATCAAATATTGGCTGTCTTACGTTACAACAGTTTCATTGTAGCTTACCCGTAATATATATACACCAATTTCTAGCCTTGTCCATAATATTCCTGAAATTCTACAAGTCCAAATCTGCTAAGGGTACGAAATATGGGCCCTCTACAGTATATATAATGATAGAAACGGTGGTTCTATAGTGCCTAAAGTGACGTTAGAACCTTTATTTGCCTATATTCTTATGATCCCTATAGTTTATCCCTCTATCGATTAAAATGTGGTGCGGGAAAACAGAGTATCCGGCATATTGTTACCGAATGTCGTAACAGGGTGTACTTGGGTTCGCTAGAAGACTTCGCTCAACCCTCTAGAATGGCTGTAGAGTGGCTGGACAATTTAGATATAAAACTTAGAATATTTCAGGTGCCCAGTTGATTGTTTTTTTTTTTTTTTTTTTTAGATTTTTACAACCAGAACTGTCATTTTAATTTATATATATGCACAATATGCGAAGAATTGTCACATTTGTTCTAAATCACCCCTGTATATTTAATAACATTTTAATGTTGAAAACACTTTTTAGCAGACAAAGTAGAGGTCCCCGTACTACGAAAAACGTAAAATTAAGCCGAAAATTCAAGGGCTGAGGGGCCCTGAAAGGTGTCAAATTGTGAGTCTCGGATTGCTCTATCAAAGTGAAAGTTCAAATTTCGAAAATCACTTCCGGAAAACTGCCTAAAATCACTTGTTTCTTTACTCGTTTCTTGTTTATTCAAATCCTAACCATATTATATTATATATAATTATATCTGTAATTTGTTCCTTGGTTCAATATCCTCTGACAGTTTTTTATTTTTTGAAAAATGTCCATACCGATTGTAGTTAAAAGGGCTTAATTGAAACTCTGCATTGACTCACATTAGCGCTCGTAGTGGTGTTTTAAGTGAAACAATGCATTGACTCACATTAGCGCTCGTAGTGTTGCTTTAGTGAAACAATGTATTGACTCACATTGGCGCTCGTAGTGTTGCTTAAGTGAAACAATGCATTGACTCACATTAGCGCTCATAGTGTTGTTTAAATTTGAAACAATGCATTGAGTCAGATTAGCGCTCGTAGTGGTGCTTAAGTGAAACAATGCATTGACTCACATTAGCGCTCGTAGTGTTGCTTAAGTGAAACAATGTATTGACTCACATTAGCGCTCGTAGTGTTGCTTAAGTGAAACAATGTATTGACTCACATTAGCGCTCGTAGTGTTGCTTAAGTGAAACAATGTATTGACTCACATTAGCGCTCGTAGTGCTGCTTAAGTGGAACAATGTATTGACTCACATTAGCGCTCGTAGTGCTGCTTAAGTGGAACAATATATTGACTCGCATTAGCCCTCGTAGTGTTGCTTAATGAAACAATGCATTGACTCACATTAGCGCCCGTAGTGTTGCTTAAGTGAAACAATGCATTGACTCACATTAGCGCTCGTAGTGTTGCTTAAGTGAAACAATGCATTGACTCACATTAGTGCTCGTAGTGTTGCTTAAGTGAAACAATGCATTGACTCACATTAGCGCTCATAGTGGTAGAAAAAGCCAAACTGCTAATCTAATCGACCGGATAACGATGATTAAGAAAAGGATTGCATTTTTTTGGAATAAGTAAAGGATATATTCTCATGCTTTATTATATTTTATTTTCTTAAGATTCGTAGCTCATATCCCTAGGATGTTTTCAACACTGAGTTGCTTGACTGAAGGACTACAACTGTGGATTTTTGCAGGTTTTCTATCTTGACTTTTATTAAAAAATCTGTGTTCGTTTGACAGGAAATATAACTTCTCATTTTAGTCCGTAATTAGGCCATAGCTTTGTCCCCGATTTACGGACGTTAATTTGGCCAGGCATGCCAAGTCAAGGCACACACACATGTTAATCCCTGGTCCTTGTAATTTATGGCCTGCCTAATCGAGCCTCCTCTGGCAGAGATCACACCCTCCACTGACCTCCCTCCCTGACCCAAGGGGTATAGGTTGGCGACTTGCCAGATGGAGAATTTATTTATGACCCGCATAGAATCTTGAGATTATAGGAAACAGAATTTGCTTTTATATCTATCTGTCGTCTTATTGAATAAACATCCTGTTCGGAAATGCATTATTTGGGCGCTGTGGGGCTTCAGAGTTCGAAAGCAGCTTGGATATGAGAAGGGTGTGCGTTGAACACGCAGGGAAGAAGCCTCCACCAACCTAGCAAGACCATAATCTCTCTCTCTCTCTCTCTCTCAATTCTGAGGATCGTGATCTCCGAGGAGGCTATTGGTCATTTGTCTCAATCTATTCCGGTCCTCGGCCAGACGTGCTGCACCAGAGATGTTCATACCAGTTATACTGTTGATAATGTTCGACCATCGGGTAGGGGAATTAGGGCATCATATCGTGCGTTATAAAGTACTAAATGAGGTTCGAATTATCGACCTCCTACTTGATTACACTACCACCATCACCACCACAACGACTACCGCCGCTAATTACTTTCCTAAGATCCTGCCTTTAGGATCGTATTCAAGAACTTTATAAAGTATAACTTGGGTAGGAAAGTCTAACTTTGCTCGAAGTCTATTTCATAGACGCTACATTCTCGACTTTCTCTACTTTGCAAAGTAGAGATTTTATGAACTGTATTTGAGGTTGGCAAATACAAGAGAGAAGCGGCTTCCGTCAAGCACTTTTAGTTCTTTCTGATCAGGCCTAGCGTACCGTATTTTATGTTCCACCATGGAAGAAATTAAAAAGATTTTCAGCTCGTGAAAATTTGACAACCGGGTGAATTAGCTGAGACGGTTGAGGCGCTGGCCTTCTGACACCAACTTGGCAGTTTTCGATACTGGCTCAGTCCGGTGGTATTTGAAGGTGCTCAAATACGTCAGCCTCGTGTCGGTAGATTACTGGCACGTAAAAGAACTCCTGTGGGACTAACTTCCGGCACTTCGGCGTCTCCGAAAACCGTAAAAGTAGTTAGTGGGACGTAAAGCAGATAACATTTTTTTTAAATGTTGTATTATTAAACTTGACAAACTGAGGTCTTTTTCTGGAAATCGGCACATATACTCTTCTAATTATTCTGCTGACTGTTGGCTGGCTTACACTTCGTAAGTCAGCAGAAACTAGCTGAAAATTACCTATAGCTAAGAGATTTCGCTTATTAATTTAACTAAAGCTCGATCATTACGTGAACAAGTATTACAATGCATAATAAATGAATATGCCACTTACACGTGGCATAATATCTTAAAGCAATTAGCAGGCGGAATACGCGGTCTTCTTTGACTTTGTCATTAGTACATCTTCGAACATCGCAAATATGTCTTAATAGATTTCGTTTATCGAATCTGTGCCTAATTTTCAATTCGCTATCCCTTAGAACTCAATTAGGTTTTGCGCATTTCGTATCACTCGAAGAGAAGTATGTATGGCTTGGATAATCTCCTGAACATCTTGAAGATCATCCACAAACTGGATTATGTTTAGAATGTCCACCACTTTGCTTCACAGTCGCCAATGGCCCGTACTTTGAATTCACAAAAGTCTGGGCCGAAGTCTACTTCAGTACGATCATTAAGGTAATTGACAATTTTGTCGTGTTGGAAGCAACGAGCTAGAGAAAGGTACTCGTTGGTTGGGAGGACAGAAAGCAAGAAAACATGGAATGTGTTTAAATATGTTGTAAGACTTAATCCTTTTGCCAAGCTCCCCTTCAGACTTGTAAATGAGCGTGTCCTCACAATATACTCCAATTACTGTAGTTCAGAGAATCCTGATCAGTTTGGAATGCTGTGAGGAGCAAGATAATAATTATGTCCTGTTGTAACCTGGTATTCCTGACGCTGAATTCCTGTGTCCTGGTTACAGTTATCATTACCCAAATGCCTTACCGAATACCAGTCTCCTGGCCTACCATTACCAAGATAGCGAGCGGGTTTATTAGATTCCGGTTGACCGGGCAAAAGATATGAGTATGTTTATTTATCCCACTAAGGCCCGGTTTCACAGTATGCGCTTAAGCCTTGGATCGGGCTTAAGCGGGAGCTTAAACTCTGGACGAGTTTCACAGTGGGGAGTGCAAGTGGTAAGCCGAGCTTATCTGTGACTGGCTTAAGCTGTATGAAACTGAGGTTTAAGCTAAGGATTCAGTTCAGATGGTAGAGCGCTGCCCTTCTTATAGCCCAACTTGGCAGGTTCGATCCTGTCTCAGTCCTGTGGTGAAGGTGCTCAAATTCATAGTTAATGGGACGTAAAACCAATAACATTAATAACTTATATTTCTGAATATATTTCGAGGCTCGTGAAATAATACAGTTTCCGTGTTCCGATATACAGTAAAAGAAACAAAGAGGTCGGTCGGTCACTTGCTTTCTTGGCTTACGCTGCGTGAACCATCAACGATAGACCCCAAGTGTAAGTGTACGAATTGTAGAGCATAGAAACCTCTACAAAAAAGTCCGCGATGGTATATACCTATTTCCAACCGTTTGCCCTCTAAAAGCCATTTTATGCTATACTCAGCGGTAAAAAATATAACTCCTTAACATTAAATAAATATTTCGATATTATTCTCCAATTCCTCATCGAAATAAATTGTTTGACCTCCTCCAGTATTTTATAAGGATTACAATAACCTTGTCAGGACATTATTTGTATGAATGGTTCAGAAGTTATGGCCATTTTAGACTGTAGTAGTAATACTTGTCAGCAGGACGGCGAGTGACCTTTTTTAAACTTTATTTTTGTTACTATTATTGGAATCACATTTTCCGTTCATTTTTCTAAATTATCTTGGCTGATAAACGATGTATAACCTACAAGTCAATCAATCATAGGCTACGGATGTAAACAAAGATGAGAACTGAATCACTGCGCATGCGCAAGCATTACCAACTTCGGAGATGTTCAGCTTAGTAAAGCTGCACATGGTCCCCCTACTGTGAAACTCGTAGTGTTTAAGCCAAAGAGTAAGCCTTGCTTAAGCGGCGTGCGTGGCTTACTAAAGCTTCGGCTTAAACTCAAACTGTGAAACCGGGCCTAAAGATTCGAAGAAAATGAACAGCAGCCTCGAACAGTATGTGAGGTGAAAAAGGACCATATGTGAACCATCCACTGAGGACCTCGAAAAAGAATTATGGGATTAAAAAGTGGGAAGTCGTTGGGCTTATAATTGACACTGGAAGAACAATTCCTAAATATACTTTCCAAGAATTAAAAAAAAACATGCCGGACACCATTATCCAGAGCATAGCGCAAAGTCCGCCTGATGGTTGACAATTTCAATTTTGAGTCTCTAAACAAAAGACAACATAAATATTCAAGCTCTTAAGTCTTTGGGCTTTTTTCAGTCATGAAATTACCAGCGTTTCGCCCTACAGGCCAAAGGCAGGCATTTATACAAGTGGAGGCATATGCTTCCCCGAGTGCACCGTCAGTGCATTGTCCTACATAGGAGGCTTGCAGTGGTGTCTCAACGGCGTACTAGCGCCAGCGTCTTGGAAAGGTGCAGCATTCCTAATGATGAGCTCGCTGCTGCACTGGGGCGAAACGTTGGTAATTTCACGATTGAAAAAGACTTAAGAGCTTGAATGTTTTAACATTTGCAATCGATGAAATTAAATTAAGGCATCCTTCTAAGAACCTTCTATTTTTAAATAAATATTGCTCATATGAACTGATCAAGAGGCCGATCATTTCGACTGCTATCGGGTGGATTCTCCCTCTCCAAAGGTAAAAACTCCGTGCATTTGAGGAAGTGTCGAGGGAGTCTGGCACCTATTTTATTTTGCTAGGGGCTTTACGTTGCACCGACACAGATAGGTCTTAGGGCGACGATGGGATAGGAAAGGCCTAGAAGTTGGAAGGAAGCGGCCGTGGCCTTAATTAAGGTACAGCCCCAGCATTTGCCTGGTGTTAAAACGGGAAACCACGGAAAACCATCCTCAGGGCCGCCGACAGTGGGATTCAAACCCACTATCTCCGGGATGCAAGCTCACAGCCACGCGCCTCTACGCGCACGGCCTACTCCCCCGGTCTGACACCTATTAAGGACATACATGAGATCACTTGAAAGCATTCATAGAAAAGGGTAGAGTGTGTGTTTTTTTTTTTTTTTTTTTTTTTTTTTACCTAAACTTTTCTCATTCTCTAAATCAGAGGCTTTGGTGTAGCCCGTAGTCATTCTTAACCCATAAGTGCATGTATTCCAAATAGATTTCATTCAGCATCGTTTGTAAGTAAGATTTCCGAGTGGAAATGTTTGTTATAAAAAGAAGTATTTTTTGTAATAGGTAGACCTAATAATGATATAATATATGCACCTTGACAGCCTGGTAAATGAAATGTCGTATGGCTTTTAGTGCCGGGATATCCCAGAACGGGTTCGGCTCGCCAGGTGCAGGTCTTTCTATTTGACGCCTATAGGCGACCTGCGCGTCGTGATGAGGATGAAATGATGATGAAGAGAACACATACACCCAGCCCCCGGGCCATTGGAATTAACCAATTAAGGTTAAAATCCCCGACCCGGCCGGGAATCGAACCCGGGACCCTCTGAACCGAAGGCCAGTACGCTGACCGTTCAGCCAACGAGTCGGACGACAGCCTGGTTATTGAACACTTTTTCTAAGAGGATCAAAGATAGCAATATCATTAATGTAAAAACTGTTTAATGAATACAAAAAGCAAAGTACTTTTTAGAAGCTTGTTTTAAAAAGAATTTTTCTGGCGCAGTATAAATTGATTTCCTTCTTACACACTTTTAATATTTACCAGTCACTAAAAGATAAGAACGCGTAGTTAAAAAAAATGAACCTGTAGGTATACGAAATCGCCCATCGGAATGCAAAAATGCAAATCGTCCAGAAAACTTTAAATTATTGTAAACTATCAAAATATTTAGTAACAATAATGAAAAGACCTTCACCCTTAAAAACTTCTTGGGCACTAATAGAATCGAATCAAAATTCGCTAGAGCACGGCAAGTGAGACAAAACTTTAGTGCGTCCACAGTTCGCTTAAATGGGAAATGACGAAGATAACCCGATCCATATAACGGAATCGCAATGAAGTGTCATTGTGTACAGATTTCCGTTAACCAGAGGTCAACGTAATTTAGACAGAATTTACATACCTAAACTGCTGAGGAAGTTTGTAAAGAGTACTGAATGCCAGATGTGCTCTTGTCGAGTTGATGACAGCTATGTAGAGGTTTAATCACAATATTGTCCTCTGAACGAGTGAGTTGGCCGTGCGGTGGGCGTGGAGTTGTGAGCTTGCATTGAGAAGATAGTGGGTTCGAACCCCACTGTCGGCAGTCCTGAAGATCTTTTTCCATGGTTTCCCATTTTCACACCAGGCAAATGCTGGTACTGTACTTTAATTAAGGCCACGGTCGCTTGCTTCCCACTCTTAACCATTTCCTATCCCATCTTCGCCATAATACCTGTGTCGGTGTGACGTAAAGCCAATTGAGAAAACTCCTCCGACCGGGCTGAGTGGCTCAGACGGTTGAGGCGCTGGCTTTCTGATCCCAGCTTGGCAGGTTCGATCCTGGCTCAGTCCGTTGGTGTTTGAAGGTACTCAAATACGTCAGGCTCGTGTCAGTAGATTTACTTGCACGTAAAAGAAATCCTGCGAGACAATATTCCTGCTCCTCGGGTCTCCAAAAACCGAAAAAGTAGTTAGTGGGCCGTAAGAAACCATAACAGTATTATTTTCCTTCTCCGGATTGTAAGGGATAGTGTTGTCAGATAAACAGAAGTCCGTATTGGCGTAGTTAAGGCCATGATGCCATCTGTTGTACTACACATTTGATTGCATATGTAATATGTTATAAATTTTACTAGAATCCTAATGGATACGGTCGTAATTAATCTATATCTACATACTGTATATAAAATTGGATGGTAAGTCATCCGCCCGATGTAGACGACAGGAGTAGGCTATGTGCCGACACTGGCTTTCACCCTCTCTCTACCGTATTATCATTACCATCATCCCATATCCAGACGCGCAGGACTGCCAAGGGAGTCAAATAAAAAGACTTGTACCATGTGAGCAGAGCATGTCCTTGGACACGCCTGGCACAAAAAGCCATACGCTAAAACAGAAAAGAGTCCATTATTATCCTAAGTTACCTATTATCCTCCATGACTCCGCCACCGTAGCCGGTTTTCACCCACAGCTTCATCTATAGAGTTCATTCTTAACTCAAACCTTTCTTTCCTAGTTCCTGAAATAATCCACCTGTCCAGTTTAGTATTTCCCACCTGACATTCAATCCCTCTGGGTTTATTCGTAGTAATAATAATAAATCCAAAAAGGCAAAATTGCGACATTATAACACAGTAGTTGAAGCAAAATCCCTTCATGCATCTGAAACTATTATAATTGGAGGCGAATCTCGAATAATGATGATCGAAAAACCAGAAAGAAAAACCCACAGGAAAATCTTAGGACCGAGATGCGAAACTGGACTTTTGACTTTTAAAAAGGAAATAACATGAAATCTATCGAGTTACAGGAAAACTCACAGATACAATCAGGAAACGACGATTACAATTTTATGGTCACTTACATAGAATGGATAATAACTAGAGCCCGGATTATTATGCTTTAATAGGTTAGAATGCAAACTTACTGAAATGAGTAGCAAGTATAGTCGACCTTCACAACGATTATGCTATGGGGTTTGCATAAATTTTGTAGAGGTACGGCCCATCAGAACCCCTTTAATTTATGTTACTGTTGCTACATTATGAAAGAGCAGGTGGCCGACACAGCCTACTAAACAAATTAGTTTGCAATCTAACGTGATAACTGCATAGCTTTTTCAATGAAAAATCACAATAATTGGCTAAAAGAAATCAGTGAAGACATAAATGAAATTGGTATTAATGAAGAAACTATTCAATATAGAATAAAATTCAGAACCTTAATTCACAAACACAAGTTTTCTGTAAAGCGCAACCGTATAAATACAGGATAGGCTGAACAACGTAAAAAGGAACACAGCGAGAGGATGAAGAGATATTGGAAAGAGAATAAGAATAAACAAAAAATTGCTAATAAGTTCAAACGCGCTCCTTGGTTGGGTATACCCTAATAATAATGATGATAATAATAATAATAATAATAATAATAATAATAATAATAATAATGCGTGTGGTCACCGAAGAGGCCTCGTGTACGTCTTTAGAGTTGACTCCTTACAGGCGACCTGCGCTTCTGTGAGGATGGGGCCCCACCTGAGATGAATTGTAAAGCTGAAGACGGTGCAAATACCCAGTCCCCGTGCCGTAGGAATTAACTAATGAAAGTTAAAATCTCTGACCCGGCGGCCGTCACCCGTGGACCAAAGGCCAGTATGCTAACGATTCTGCCGTAAAGCCGGACTACTACCGCACTTGTTAAACTTGTACGATAGTTTCTGTTATTCTGTAAAGCAGCACTTCAGTTTCGACAAACTGCAGGTTCCGCTAAGTACAGGCAGTACATTTCACGGGGTTATGATTACAGGTTCAACTGAGGGCAGGTGGTTCCATTGCTCTTGCCTACATTATCTCAACCCTACACCACGTGTGTCGCTGGTCGATTCGTATTAAACATTGCCGTCCCCTACTTGCTCCCCCCCCCCCCCCCCCTATCCTTTGTGTTCTGTATAATAGTGTGAGTATGACCCTTTCATTAGAGGAACTCGCATTCATCTCCCATTCTTCGATGTCTTCCGCTTGAACGTAAATAAAAATGAATGAGTGGGCTTTGCACAAAGTAGGTCATAACAGAGGCTTTTGATGGAGCACGCTAGTTTTCTCCGTCTTAGATTAAGATAGAATTGGCAGTCACCTGGAAATATTTAATTTATGTTTATCTGACGATTTCACCTTTTTCTGTTAACAATCATTACCATCGCTGGCTGCCATTAATCTTACTTACAATTAAGGACTTCATGCCACTTTCTGTTCTCATTTCACTTCTCCTCCACCGAGCTCGATAGCTGCAGTCGCTCAAGTGCGGCTAGTATCCAGTATTCGGGAGGGAGTAGGTTCGAACCCCACTGTCGGCAGCCCTGAAAATGGTTTTCCGTGGTTTCCCATTTTCACACCAGGCAAATGCTGGGGCTGTACCTTAATTAAGGCCACGGCCGCTTCCTTCCCACTCCTAGCCCTTTCCTGTCCCATCGTCGCCATAAGACCTATCTGTGTCGGTGCGACGTAAATGAACTAGCAAAAAAAAAACTCCTCCAGAAATTTGCCTTTATCCTTTCTAAGGTGAAAAGCTTGTTGTCATCGTTTCTTCTATAAATGAGCTTGGGGCAAAGTGATTATCAGGTCAATGTACATAATAATGTTATAGTTTCTACGTCCCACTAACTACTTTTGAAGGTTTTCGGAGACGCTGAGGTTGCGGAAATTTGTCCCGCAGGAATTCTTACGTGCCAGTAAATCTACCGACACGAGAGTGACGTCTTTGAACACCTTCAAGTACCACCGGACTGAGCCAGGATTGAACCTGTCAACTTGGGATTTTACAGCACCTCAACCGTCTAAGCCACTCAGCCCAGGCCAATGTACAGAGTGCGTGCGTGAAATCTGTTGGGTATATGAGCTACAGATTTTATTTAAATAAAATATAATAAAGTATGAGAACATATTCTTTATTTATTCCTAAAAATTACAATTATTTTCTTAATCATTGTTCACCGGTCGATTAGATTAGCAGTTTGCCTTTTTCTACCACTACGAGCGCTAATGTGAGTCAATGCAGAGTTTCAATTAAGCACCACTACGAGCGCTAATGTGAGTCAATGCAAAGTTTCAATTAAGCACCACTACGAGAGCTAATGTGAGTCAATGCAGAGTTTCAATTAAGCACCACTACGAGCGCTAATGTGAGTCAATGCAGAGTTTCAATTAAGCACCACTACGAGCGCTAATGTGAGTCAATGCAGAGGTTCAATTAAGCACCACTACGAGCACTAATGTGAGTCAATGCAGTCAAGCTCTTAGAATTAAATTCGATGAAGACATTTTTCAAACAATCAAAAAAGCACCTGAAGGTATTGAACCAAGGAACAAATTACAGAAAGAATTAAGTAAATAAGTTAATTTGTTTAGGATTTGAATAAAAAAGAAAACAAGTGAAAAAACAGGCGATTTTAGGCTGTTTTTCTGAAATATCATTTAGGCGGGAAGTAATTTTCGAATTTTTTTTAGTTTGATGGAGCTACTCAAGATTTACAATTTCAAACCTTTCCGGGCCTTTTATCCTTTCAAATTTCGGCATAATTGAGGAAATTGCTTAATTTTACGTTTTTCGTTAGTCCCTTGGTTCGAGGGCTGGGTGTTTGTACTGTCTCCAACGTCCCTAAAACCATATACAACACTATCCTTCACTACAATAACACGCATTTTCCCATGCACGGCAGATGCCCCCCACCCTTGTCGGAGGGTTGTCAAGGGCTACAAATAGCTACATGACATTATTATTTGTTATTGGAAAACACTAGGTCCGGCCTCACCTATTTTGTCTGCTAAGAAATCTCCCAAATTTTTTAAATCCTATGTTTCCCTAACGCCATTTTTAAAGCTCATGCGGTATTATCTAATATCGTAAAAAAATCGTCCCACGTCGGGAACTCCAGGAACCCTAACGTGGGTATCAGTAGAAGCCGATCTGCGAAACAATGCGAATTAGCGAGTGAGAATACGTTTACATTCAGGACAGACAGCAAAACTCCTGCCAAGACTTTCCCCGCGACCTTGACCTCCAGGTCCACAATGTGTGCCAATGCCAGGAAGAGTTCGCACGCGCGCTCACAAGAGCCGAATTTTCTCTTTCCAATGTATACGTTACACTTGTAATTCGAACCGACCTCCACTGTAGTTCATTGAGTGCGAGCCATGTCCAGCTCCGTGGCTGAACGGACAACCTAGTGGCCTTCGGTTCACAGGGTTCGATTCCCGGCCAGGTCAGGGATTTTAATTTTAAATTGGTTAGTCCCTTGGTTAGAGGGCTGGGTGTTTGTACTGTATCCAACGTCCCTAAAACCATATACAACACTATCCTTCACTACAATAACACGCATTTTCCCATGCACGGCAGATGCCCCCCACCCTTGTCGGAGGGTTGTCAAGGGCTACAAATAGCTACATGACATTATTATTTGTTATTGCAAAATACTAGGTCCGGCCTCACCAAATTAGAGGTAAGACAATAATTCGCTATTTACAATCCTTTAACAAGTGATAAATCTCAAACATATGTTGAGATAAATATGTCTTATGACTGGCGATCACCTGAAAATTTGCGTCACGGGATCAGAGATGTAAAATGTATGATGCGATGTTACCTAGCAACGTGCAGGCTGTGATGTGAAGTATTGATGGATGGCCATGACTAAAAGACATATTATGAAACAGGAGCGTTAGAATACAGATGGTCGATGTGATCTTGCAGGCTGTGATGTGAAGTATTGATGGATGGCCATTACTGAGAGACATATCATGAAACAGGAGCGTTAGAATACAGATGGTCGGTGTGATCTTGCAGGCTGTGATGTGAAGTATTGATGGATGGCCATGACTGAGAGACATCCAGAAGGCTGTTTTCCCAAAGAAGCCTCTTCTCATAATATTCTAGAGAACTGATTATTTAATTCGTGGTAGTTCCATAGGCCCTGAGTCCGTTGAAGTGAAATGGCGTATGGCTTTTAGTGCGCGGAGTGTCCGAAGACATGTTCGGCTCGCCAGGTGCAGGGCTCTTGATTTGACTCCCGTAGGCAACCTGCCGGTCGTGTTGAGGGTGAAATGATGATGAAGAAAACACATACACCCAGCCCCAGTGCCAGCGGAATGAACCAATGATGGTTAAAATTCCCGACCCTGCCGGGAATCGAACCCGGGACCCCTGTGACTAAAGGCCAGCACGCTAACCATTTAGCCACGAAGCCGGACCCTGAGTCATTTTCCTCTATTCGATGCACTGAATCCTACACTTGTCGACGCCATACATATGTCTCTCAAAAAGGATTCGTTAGATGCAAATAAATGAATAGTTATCACTTTGAGTTTCATTTATTGAAAGACATAATTATGATCATTTAAGTTTCCGAAAACGAAATTTAACAAAATTTTTCTTTTCTTTTCTTTTCTTTTCTTTTCTTTTTTTTCCTTTCTTTTCTTTTCGTTAACGGGTGGTCAGTTTATACCAGGAGATCGTAAAAATAATACCCCTGCCGGACAAATATTCCAGCACTTCGGCGCCTAAGAAAACCATAAAAGTAGTTAGTGGGACCTAAAACCAACTTCATATTATTATTATTATTATTATTATTATTATTATTATTATTATTATTATTATTAGTGGTTTCCCATTTTCACGTCAGGAAAATTCTGGATCTGTATCTTAATTAAGGTCATGGCCGCTACCTTCCCAATCCTAGGTTGAATGTAGGTGCAAGTAAAAATAATGCAGTGAGCTCGCAGTTGCGATCAAAAGTGTTCTGTAAGAAGGAAGTCAGCTC
Organism: Anabrus simplex; assembly: GCF_040414725.1. Lineage (NCBI taxonomy): Eukaryota > Metazoa > Arthropoda > Insecta > Orthoptera > Tettigoniidae > Anabrus > Anabrus simplex. The sequence continues at coordinate 36,335,184 of NC_090275.1, forward strand.
CCGGACAAAACTATCTTTACACCAGTCTGTTTTCAGACCGACTTTGCTTTACGGGAGTGAAAGCTGTGTGGACACAGGATGTATTATTCAAAAGTTAGAAATAACAGACATGAAAGTAGCGAGAATCATTGCTAGTACAAGCAGGTGGGAACAATGCCGAGAGAGTACTCGGAATGAGGAGATAAAAGGCTAAGATAGGAATGGACTCGGATGATGAAGCTGTACGCATGGTGTCGTCGCGATTGCGGACTTCAAGCTAGTCAATCGGGAAAAAATGAAATTGGGTCAAATAGTAAATATATTGTATTTTAATGCATTTGCACGTAAAGTTTAAATGAATCAGAGCTGAAACTTAATATATTAAAATATTAAAATGATTAAAATCTGTTAAAATTTACTTCTGTCACATACCTTCAGTAAATAATTTTCCTTTGCACTTTTCAGTTTTCTCCTTCAGACAAATCCATATGGCAACATCAGTTTTACAAATTCTAAATTGACCGGGCGAGTTGGCCGTGCGTGTAGAGGCGCGCGGCTGTGAGCTTGCATCCGGGAGATAGTAGGTTCGAATCCCACTATCGGCAGCCCTGAAAATGGTTTTCCGTGGTTTCCCATTTTCACACCAGGCAAATGCTGGGGCTGTACCTTAATTAAGGCCACGGCCGCTTCCTTCCAACTCCTAGGCCTTTCTTATCCCATCGTCGCCATAAGACCTATCTGTGTCGGTGCGACGTAAAGCGCATAGCAAAAAAAATAAATTCTAAATTGTCTGTAACTAACCATGCAATAAAGCACATGACTTACCTTTCTCCGTCTCGATATAGCCTATTTCTTAATAGCACAACCAACGATTAATGAACAGAAACAAGCAAACGAACTCAAAACAGTGGTATGACAACTAGAGCAGAACTGGATTGGTAAGACAGGTGGAAGATGGGTCGATAGGTAAACTCTGCAACGAGCTAGCATTCTTCCCAATTATTTTGTGTCCTCAATCCAGACTATTGATGAGGTGTCCGCAGTCGACACTGTCCGCAATTAACACACAACCGTACGCATAAACCGGCTGCGATGGTGGGGTCATGTGAGGCGACTGGAGGAGGATAGGTTATCTAGCAGAATAAATTGACTATCATGGAGGGTAAGAGAAAAAGAGGGAGACTAAAGATGACGATGGCTAGTTTCAGTATCTCACGATTTAAAGGTAAGAGGTATAAAACTGAACGAGGCCAATAGACGATGTGTCGGAGTTTAGTAAATTCACAGGAGTTTGCATACTGAACGCTGAAAGGCAGAAGAGTCTACAATGAGTAGAGATGGGAATTATAGGCAAGAATAGGTTAGAATGCAAACGTATTTGAACAAGGCGCAAGTGAAATCTAGCCGCTCTACAGATATGTCGGGGAGTTGCATAAATTTCAGGGGTTCTGATAATTCAGATCGATAATATTTATGCAAATCTCACCCCAGAACCGTCATGCGGGTAACATACACTTGCGCCTTGTTCAAATACATTTGCATTCTAACCTATTCGTGCCTATAATTCCCATCTCTAACAATGAGTGTGGTGTATAGATGATGTAGGTTATATGTATATTATATTTTTGCCCAGGATTTATCTCGTCTAAACAGTGAAAACATTTCAACATCCTGAAGTTCCTCCAGATAACAACATGCTGAGAACAAACAGAGCTAGAAGCTCAGCCATTATACTGTATTTACCTAACTGTGGTAATTACGTAGCTCTTGCGACACACTTAGACATTCCTATCGTCACAAGCGCGTCATGCCACCGTGGTATCGTAACAGTCCTTCAGGTAAATACAGTACCTAACTAAACCTATGTTGCTATAGTGAGGCTCTTATGAGTGGATGAAACCGCGGGGGCTAAACACAACGACCTGCGGGCCCACCGTCCCGCTAAGGTATTTTATGCGCCCCCCTAGACGAGTTTCTATAATGTCGTTAAGTTTCAACTTATGTTCTTGTAGAATCCGAAAAACCTAGTTAATAAGAACTTTGTTGTAATTTTCCGGAGAATGGAGATAAAAGAATATGAATAATGATATTACTTTTATTGGCCTGTAGGAAAGTTCTAATATGCTTAATTATTTCCCCCTTAAAAGCAGGTAAGGGTTAGATTTTTTGAGTGGATGCAGAGTGGGTCTCGGCCCACAATTGGCCACGGTTGGTCCGTGGTCTAACAACTCTGCACTCCGACCGGCCAACCGAGCAGAGGAGGTGTGACCACGGCTCCACCGTGGCTCTACGCCTCTGCATTCGGGAGACGGGACAGGGCTGTATCTCACGGCTGGTCCCAACCGTCTGCTGTCCTGAGAATGGTTTTCCGTGGTTTTCCATTCTCCTGCACTAAGACGAATGCTGGGACAGTTCCTAGTACAGGCCACGGCCCGCCAATCCCCTCACCTTCTCCGAGCATCTCCTTCACCGTAACAGGTTTCCCAGCCTGAGAGACGGCGTTCCCATCTCAGTGGCCCGCCTCCCCCTTCAGGGGAGGAATGAAAACGTTTTTAGCAGTATTAGGCTTTCTCCATTAGTTTCTTGGACTTACAGCTGCAGACTTCCCCGGGGAGTGAAAGATCTGCTGCATTCCAAAGGGGATTATATTGGTACAGCTAACTTCGGACATCCACAGGAAATGGCCAGTTTACACACGGGAAGTGGTTTAGAAGGTTCGTTGTGTTTTACTACTTCACTGCGAACAAAGGTTCTTACGAACTGCTGATAATAAAGTCGTCTTAGTACTTCATTTGTGAACGAAAATGTCCCTTTCTAAACATAGAAAATTCGGCAGTGAGTGCCGTATTTATAAAAGAAAATGGACTGATGACTATTCTTATGTTAAGAACAGCGGAAAAGTAATGTTTCTGATATGCAAGGAAAATATTTCAAGTTATTTAAAGAATACATCAGGCGGCATTATGATTCTATGCACAGATCTGTTTATAAAACATACGATAGAGTATTACGGAAGGAAAATATTTCAAATTTCATTAAAGGTCTCGCTCTGGCACAGTGGTTCTCAAACTGGGTTTTGCGTATCCCTAGGGATACGCCTGAGACTTTTAGTGGGATACGCGAGCATCCTTAAGGGGGGGGGGGGAATGAAGGAAAATTTGAAATACGGAAATAAATAAGAAGGAAGGTAAACATGTATATATGTAGCAGCGCTTCGCTTGAAAGTTTCACCTTGACTACGACATATCAGAAAACTGTGTCACGCCATGGAGGCACACAAATCCCCTTCACGTTTTGATGGTTCGCAATGTCTGAATTCCAGAATTAAAATAGAATATTTTTCATCCTTATTTATTAATTTGATCTCTAGGCTAAAACCTAGCGTTTTGTGAAACTTTCATACAAACAGGGTATCCCGTGTTACTTTATCGCCGGGCTGAGTGGCTCAGACGGTTAAGGCGCTGGCCTTCTAACCCCAACTTGGCCGGTTCGATCCTGGCTCAGTCCGGTGGTATTTGAAGGTGCTCAAATACGACAGCCTCGTGTCTGTAGATTTACTGGCACGTAAATGAACTCCTGCGGGACTAAATTTCGGCACCTCGGCGTCTCCGAAGACCGTAAAAGTAGTTAGTGGGACGTAAAGCAAATAACGTTGTTGTTATTATTATTATTATTATTATTATTATTATTATTATTATTATTATTATTATTATTATTAGTTTCCTTATCATTTTACAGTGTGACCGAAAAGTCCGTTAACGAGGCAGTACTTCACGGAATATTGGAGACAGAGAGGTAATAATCGACACACATGATTGGCATGACATGGGGTGATATTGACATGAAAATGAAATACACCATGTGACCAAAAGATGGCGCTGGACAGCAACACGTCAGGTACAATTGGACACACATTCTTGACACGAGATGGGGTTTTAGTGACACCAACAATGAATGCACAAACAGGCCAACAGATGGCGCTGGATAGCAACACGTCAGGTACAATTGGACACACATTCTTGACACGAGATGGGGTTTTAGTGACACCAACAATGAATGCGCAAACAGGCCAACAGATGGCGCTGGACAGCAACACGTCAGTGATGCCGCATGAGGCATGTGCACGGTATAAAAGGAGCTGTCTTATGAGAAGGCGTCATATGCGTCTGCAATCGCGGCATGTTGACGTTAATAGAAAAGGCACTGTTAGTGAAGCTTTATTTCCTTTACTTTGGTGCCAATGAAAGCCCATGTCATGCCAATCAAATGTGTCAATTATTACCTCTGTACCTCGAATATTCCGTGAAGTATTGCCTCGTCAAATGTCAACGCACTTTTGAGTCATCCTATATCATACTTGATACAGACACAAACTCTTTAAAGCTTATTGTAATGTGTTACAAAAATGTATTTAATTTCACAATCTCGTTTTATTTACGATGTGTGTTTAAAATATCGGTTTATAATCAATTAAAAATGCCTCACTAATTAGGTAAATACCCATATTTGTTAAACCTGTCATTTAGGGACATTTTCGTGGGGGTACATTGAGCCATGAATGAGAAGTACAATCTCATAATAGTTTGAGAATCTCTGCTCTAGTAAAAAAGTGCCGTCCAGTCCGTCATTTCCGCAGTGTTGCGAGAGTAACGTAACTTCTAGGGGTTATAATAGGCCAGGCCCCTGATGTTTATGCAACTTTAACAGCGGAACTACTATCCGTGGTACTGTATACTTGTTATTCGCTTCAGCAAGTTTGCATTCTAACGTATAAAAACCGAAACATCCGGCCTGTACTCATGGCTGAAGCATCGTGACTGCCATTATTCAATCATCATGCTAAGGAACCATACTCCGCCATTCTCCTCTATACAAAAAATTCAGCGTGGTTACTCGGAATGAACTCTGTAAGTCAGTGCTGTAGTCCCAAAATTCTGACAGGGCGTGACAAATACCGGATGCAAGACCACTCTGGTGTTTAAATTTACTGGGTTACAGCTAGTTACGACAAACTTCCCTCAGTTTGGCATAAACCAGGCACATAGCAGATGGTGTATGATGACAAAGAAGAAATCCATATTTGAATGCACTACTTTGAAGATCTTAATTTACTTAAACAACAGTTTTCTACTAGACTTACTTGCAACTATTTATTAAAAAAACAATCCAAGATGCCTCTTTTAATTTGCGATCACACTTTTCACTGTAACAGACCCTTGAATTGGTGTATGTTGTAGTATTTCTCAGGCTTAAATCGGCCAACTGCTGAGGCATTTGAATGTACTGTATGAACAAACAGATGGAAGCGTAAGCGACGAATAGTGATAACCTTAAATAAATGATGACTGATGATGTTATACATCAAGCTGAACCTTCGATGTTCACGATTAAGAGAGTAGCAGGAGAGTTAAAACTCGCAGACAGAATGGCAAAATTAAAAAGAGAAGAAGCCAAAGTAGAAGGTATGTGCAGTAAGAAGGAGTAGTTTAAAGAGTGCATACAGTGTATACTCTCGCCTACAGCCCTGCTGTAAGGAGCCATTTACCATGTCTGTACTCGTCCTCGCGGTCTGCTTCCTTGAACTTTGCCCTCAACAATCAACTTTTGAAGACTATCTTCTCGGCCCGTTATATCCCCTAAGTAGTGTGTGATCCACTGAGAGATCTTGCACGACAGACAAAAAATTATCATAACTTTGTTCAGAATCGACATGTTCGTGCGTTGAACATCAGTTCACTGACATCATTGTAACCATGGTAACTAGTACTGGTCTGTGTATAGTGTTCGGCGCGTAAGCCTATACAATAAAAAGCAAATATAGCCAACCTATTGTCGTTTTTTAATGTCTCATCACTGCTGCCAACTTGACTATACTGCTAGTAATAAGAGTTGGTGTCTGACATTTCTTAGAGGGAGGTCCATTTACTGCCTGCCGAGGCGGGATAAAGGGAGTGGCTGTGTGGTTGCCATGGAAACGAGGGTGGGGCGACTGCGGTTGCCATGGAGATTAAACTTCAGGGCAGCTCGTCTTGCTGGGAGTTGCCAAACCTGTCACTGTCACTGATAAGAACATGATTGTTTGTATAAGAGTGATCGCAAATGGGACGACACCGCCTGGCCAGGTAGTCTACAGCAGATCACAGCGGTCAGAATGAAGGAGGGAACAAGTAAGCCGGAAGCGAGGGGTAAGAGTGTGTAGAAAGGAATGCTGGAATGTGGCAACATCGTGAAATGGCACGTGCAGTGCTCCTCCCTCCAACCTTACCTGTCAGACGCCAACTTTAGTTAAGTCTAGTATAGTGAGCCGGAAGCGAGGGGTAAGAGCATGTAGAAAGGAATGCTGGAATGTGGCAACATCGTGAAATGGCACGTGCAGTGCTCCTCCCTCCAACCTTACCTGTCAGACGCCAACTTTAGTTAAGTCTAGTATAGTTACATAGTGAAATCACGAGACATAACCATCAACAAACTAACCTCAATGTAAGTAACAAGGATATTCCTTACCTAAGTAAATGAAATGAAATAGCGTATGTCCTTCAGTACCGGGATGTGTCCGAGGACTTCGGCTCGCCAGATGCAGGTCTTTTGATTTGACTCCCGTAGGCGACCTGCGCGTCGTGATGAAGATGAAATGATGACGAAGACGACATATACACACAGGCCCCGTGCCACGGTAATTAACCAATTATGGTTAAAATTCACGACCCTGGCGGGAATCGGACCCGGGACCCACCAAAGGCCAGCGCGTTAACCATTTAACCATGGAGCCGGACACCCAAGTAAACAATCAATCAAGATATTCACAATTATGTTTGTTTACCAGCTCAATGAAGAATTAAGGAAGTAAACACTCTCTCTCACCTTCACTCAACTTCATGTTCCATATTTCTACCTTTATTTTGTTATGCTCATTGCTATAAACGCATTCTTCGGTGTTTGCCTGGTGTAAATAATTCAGCTCCCTTCTTAAATTTTCCTGTTACCTGTCGATCTGAAGTGAAACCACGCTGTAATAACACGCATGTGCATATCCCGTAAGTCGGTAAGAATACACAAAGGCTTAGTCTGCAAACCGTAAGTCGTGGCGAGACTAGGTTTTGTTACGTTGATAACGAAATTTCCATCCATTTCAACTGAACCGATCTTTATAGGAGGAGGTAATGTTGTTCTCTTTTTCGGAGGAGTTCTTGCTGAATTTTCTTGCTTCTTATACATCCTAATTGAATTCTATACATACCAATTGGACGAAATAAGATCATGTTGAAGCCTCCGTGGATCAGGCGGCAACACGCCGGCTTCTCACCACTGGGTTACTTGATTCAAATCCCGGTCACTCCATGAGAGATTTGTACTGGACAAAGCGGAGGTGGGACAGGTTTTTCTCCGGGTACTCCGCTTTTCCCTTTCATCTTTCATTCCAGCAACACTCTCCAATATCATTTTTTTTTTTTTTTTTTGCCAGTTGCTTTACGTCGCACCGACACAGATAGGTCTTATGGCGACGATGGGACAGGAAAGGGCTAGGAGTGGGAAGGAAGCGGCCGTGGCCTTAATTAAGGTACAGCCCCAGCATTTGCCTGGTGTGAAAATGGGAAACCACGGAAAACCATCTTCAGGGCTGCCGACAGTGGGGTTCGAACCTACTGTCTCCCGAATACTGGATACTGACCGCACTTAAGCGACTGCAGCTATCGAGCTCGGTCCAATATCATTTTATTTAATCTGTCATTCATTAATCATTATCCCAGAGGATTGTGACAGGCTTCGGCAGCCGGCACGATTCCTATCCTCGCCGCTAGATGGGGGCACCATTCATTCCATTCCTGACCCCGACTGGAAACATGCTGTGGATTTTCATTTTCAAGATCATGATAGTAAAATGCTGCGTTCGTCATTTAACGATAACCACGTTATTAAATGCATTATTTGAACATGCCACAATTCTGGTTACCTGGAATTACCCAAACAGATTTACAATGCTACAGAAAAATAAAATATGCTTTACTTAAACTCGCAAGTGTAACACTTCTTTTTCATTCTTTTCTTCATGGGGCCTCTAAATATTAGTTCCTATAATTAGCGTCGACCTCTAAGATCTTTCGCTACAAGTGTAACACTAGTTATTTTACAGCTGTGATAGACGGTTATTTTTGTGTAACTGCTACATCTGTCACTGCTACAATAAAGTAACTGCGAAAAGTAAGTAACAGTTAAAAATAACGCCCAACGTTACTCACCTGTTATTGGTCACAGTCTGGTTACGGCTTGTCTTGTTACAGCTATGTTGCGAAGTTCCATTCATTCACTCGCACATGCGCGCACGCATCACTACACTGTTGAAAGTCGGTGCAGGAAAACACGCATTCCTTTTTGCTATAAAGTTAACGAGAGGCAGACAACGGATGAAATGAGAAGACCACATAGTGTCTTTTCTGAACTCTAGAGGAGGGACTTTGGCAATGCCCCGATCAAGGATAGAAGACAAGAAAACATGTCAAACCTCGACACAAACCGGTACAAGAGGATCGATTAAGTAAAATGAAGTAATGTTACGTTATCTATAATATCAATATGGAAAGTTGGCATACTAATTTATTTATGGCACAAGAAAAAATATACGAGCCTCCGTGGCTTAGGCGGCAGCACGTCGGCCTCTCACCGCTGGGTTCCGTGGTTCAAATCCCGGTCACTCCATGTGAGATTTGTACTGGGCAAAGCGGAGGTAGGACAGGTTTTTCTCCGAGTACTCTGGTTTTCCCTTTCAACTTTCATTCCAGCAACACTCTCCACTATCATTTCATTTCATCTCTCAGTCATTAATCGTCGCCCCGAAGGAGTGCGACAGGCTTCGGCAGCCGGCACAATTCCTATCCTCGCCGCAAGATGGGGCCTCATTCATTTCATTCCTGACCCGGTCAAATGACTGGAAACAGGCTCTGGATTTTCACAAGAAATATTATACGGGTGAAACTTACAATAATATTATAATGAATGTAGCCCTGCGCGATGTCTGAGTCAACCTCTGAGCAGTTGAATATGTCATAACAATTTACACTTTAGTTACCAGATGGCAGCAGCAACTTAAACAAATACACTATAGAGTATATTATACACTATAGTGTATTTGACTTAAAGCAATCTCCTACGAAAGCGCTCTCGCTTGGAAGACATGCGTACTATCTGAACTCTGAGGTCACATTCTGTGTCTGTAAGCTGCTACTAGTGACAGTTCTCACTTCCCAGTTACTGTTTTCACTAGTACGTTATTCTGTTATCGTTACTCGGTCACCTGTTATTATTTGTCCTCGTTTACATTAGTAACAGTGACAGGCATTTAACTGTGACAAAGTAACTGCTACGTTATTTTTCAGCCATCTCTAGCATTTAGTATTAATAGGGGGAAAAGAGTAAGGTATTCACTTACATGTCAGGGACATGCTAGGTCAGTAGCGTCATCTTCTGACTGTGCGCTTTCTTCCTGTAACTAAGAGCTTGAGAACATCACGTGAATCCCGTTCTTCTCCTCACTTCAGAATTAAAATACTTCAGCTGGCCAAGAAACGAATCCAGGTCCTTGGCATAAGAGACAGGTAATCCATTCCACTGAGAGCTTCGTAGCCATCGAAGTCATTCGGCATCCTTGAAGATGCCGAACGTAGTCTCGGTGAAACGTCGGGACCATCCACGGCCTACAAGCCCGAAAAATACAGACGTTCTTCATAACGCCAGCCGTGAAAGCCTCAGCTGCTAAATGGTGGCAAAATTGCTTCGAAATATTGTTCCATTGGACTCGACTATTCGAGGTAGACTTTTACAAGTTTCCTCAATTTCTCTTCTCATATGCTTCTGCTGATGTTGAGTTTTCAAGATTATAGGCACATTCGATAAAGGAAACAAAGTAAAAAGTAAATGGAACTGAACACAAGTCGAAACTACACCGCTGTTTACGTCCTATATATAGAAAGGCACTTTGCTGTACTAAAATATAAGAACTCTAATAAATTAATATTCTTAAGAAGCTATTTGAGATTCTGAAGGTGATTGGGATCAGATACCGAGAAAGAATTATCTACAATCTATACAAAAATCAGTCTGTAGTGATAAGAACCGAGGGCTTTGATAAAGAGGCAGCAATCCAGAAAGGAATGAGGCAGGACTGCAGTTTGTCCCCTCTCCTTTTCAATGTTTACATACAACAGGCAATAAAGGAAATCAAAGAGGAATTTGGAAAGGGTATCAAAGTTCAAGGAGAGAAAATCAAAACCCTGAGATTTGCTGATGATATTGTCATTTTATCTGACTCTGCAAACGATCTGGAGAAACTGTCGAATGGTATGGACAGAATCTTGCGGAAGGAATACAAGATGAAAATAAATAAGTCCAAAACGAAAGTAATGGAATGCGGTCGAACAAAGCCAGGTGATGCAGGAAATATTAGAATAGGTCTTAAAGGAAGTAGATGAATATTGTTACTTGGTATTAGAATAACTAATCATGGCAGAAGTACGAAGTAAAATGCAGACTAGTGCAAGAAACGAAAGGCTTTCTTAAGAAAAGAAATTTGTTCACCCCGAACACTGATATGGGAGTTAGAAAGATGTTTTTGAAGACTTTCGTCTGGAGTGTGGCATTGTATGGAAGTAAAACATTGACGATAACTAGCTCAAAAAGAAAGAGAATAGAAGCTTTTGAAATGTGGTGTTACATGAGAATGCTGAAGGAGAGATGGGTAGATAGAATCACGAATGAAGAGATCCTGAATCGAATTGGTGAGAGGAGATCGATTTGGCTAAATTTGATAAGAAGGGATAGAATGATAGGACACATCTTAAGACACCCAAGTCTTGTACAGTTGGCTTTTGAGGGAAGTGTAGGTGGTAAGAACGGAGGGGTAGATCAAGGTACGAATATGACAAGCAGATTAGAGCAGATATAGGATGTAGTAGTTATGTAGAAATGAAAAGGTTAGCAGCGGATTGGGTGGCATGGAGAGCTGTATCAAATCAGTCTATGGACTGATGACTTAAAGACACATTCTTAACAATAAGCAACTCATTTTGAATTATAACTCCGATTTTCATCACTTTCCGATGGGAAAGTTAGTTGGTAAGTAATGAGTTAAAAATGAACACTCTAAATATGGATGGTGACCATACTTATTGTTCACACTGTCGTTAAGAATCCTACTTACATATTTTCGGTTTTTCCCCCTGTCACGTTGTACTCAACACTCAGACGAATACCGTTTACTTGTCAGTCCGTTAGTACCGGTTTCTTCGTGAAGTAAACACCAGGATGAATGTTACGGCTTATTATCAACTAGTCATGCTTCGAACAGAGAATGGGTTTGTGAAAGCTGTCTCTTTAACTGGTAAATCTCTCCTCAAGTGCTATAGCCGACTGACTTTTATCAGCTTAGCTGGTTGAGGCGCTCGCTTTTAGATGCTCAAGCTCACTGGTTCGAGTCTCGGTTATTTGAGTTAGCATTTTGATACCATGAAGTAGAAGGGTGTAAAGTAAAAAAAAATCGTGAAAACGTTGTGGTTTTAATGTTGAAAATATTGCTCAGCAAATTAGGCGGTCTCCATACTACGAACAACGTAAAATTACGTGTAATTTCCTCAATTGTGCCGAGAGTTGAGGGGATAAAGATGCCGGAAAGGTTTCAAATTGTGAGTCTTGCATAGCTCTATACTGCTAATAATAAGAGTTGGTATCTGACATTTCTTAGAGGGAGGTCCGTTTACTGCCTGTCGAGGCGGGATAAAGTGAGTGGCTGTGTGGTTGCCATGGAAACGAGGGTGGGGCGACTACGGTTGCCATGGAGATAAAACTTCAGGGCAGCTCGTCTTGCTGGGAGTTGCCAAACCTGTCACTGTCACTGATAAGAACCTGATTGTTTGTATAAGAGTGATCGCAAATGGGACGACACCGCCTGGCCAGGTAGTCTACAACAGATCACAGCCGTCAGAATGAAGGAGGGAACTAGTGAGCCGGAAGCGAGGGGTAAGAGCATGTAGAAAGGAATGCTGGAATGTGGCAACATCGTGAAATGGCACGTGCAGTGCTCCTCCCTCCAACCTTACCTGTCAGACGCCAACTTTAGTTAAGTCTAGTATACAAAACTACAAAATAAAATCCAAAAATCACTTCCGGCCTAAATGCAGTTCCGGAAAAATAGCCTAAAATCGCGTGTTTCTTATCTTTCTTTATTCAAATCCTAGCCAAATCAACTCATTTACATTGTTCTTTCTGTAATGTGTTTCTTGGTTCAATACTCTCAGGCGTTTTTTGATTTTTTGAAAAATTTCCACGCCGAGTGTAGTTATAAGGGCTTCAGTGAAACTTTGCATTGACTCACATTAGCGCTCGTAGTGGTGGTTAAGTGGAACAATTCATTGACTTACATTAGCGCTCGTAGTGGTGCTTAAGTGAAACTTTGCATTGACTCACATTAGCGCTCGTAGTGGTGATTAAATGAAACTTTGCATTGACTCACATTAGCGCTCGTAGTGGTGGTGGTTAAGTGAAACAATGCATTGACTCACATTAGCGCTCGTAGTGGTGCTTAAGTGAAACAATGCATTGACTCACATTAGCGTTCGGAGTGTTAAAAGGCAAACTACTAATCTAATCGACGGGATAACGATTATTAAGAAAAGGATTGTAATTTTTAGGAACAAATAGGAATATATTCTAATGCTTTATTATATTTTATTTGCCTGAAATTCGTAGCTTATATCCCTAGGATGTTTCCAACATTGAGCTGCTTGCCTGAAGAGCTAGAGCTGTAGATTGTTAAATTGTCATTCGGTCCGAAGGACATGTTGCCAGCTCTGTCAAACTGTTACAGAAAATGTGGGATTTTAACACTTTGCACCATGAGCTTGTTGATGATGCTGATGCTTGTTGTTTAAAGGGGCCTAACATCACTGCCTTCGTAATATACATCACGAAGGCAGTGCTAACATCGAAGGTCATCGGCCATGCGCCATGGGCCCTATCATGACGAATTTCTCAACTGGACGCTAGGCCACGGTCAACAGAGATGGTGATGATTGAGGATGGTTTCTACAAAACTAACAGGCTGAACGGTTCGCAAGTTGAGGTTGGCCTCGATTTTTAAAACTAAACTATGTGACTATATTTTGGTACCAGGACTTTAAAAAAGGCAAGGAACTGAAAATTTTCATGCAGAATAAAAAACGCTGTTCGACGTACAAAGATGTCTAGGAGAACGACGCTAGGTCCTCTTGCGGTTTCTTTGCGGAAACACGAGGTATTATAATTGACAGCGGTGGTAACCTCCATGCTGTTGCAGATGTAAACGTGTCTAAACTTTTGTTGGTTACAATAGATAGAAACGTCGCGTAATTTTCCAAACCTATAAGAACGAACGTCAGTTCATGATCTGTTTAGACTAAGGTTTGAATGTGTGTATCCTGATTTTGTAGACATTGCTTCTTCAAAAATTTACCACTGTGTGGAAATATGTTCACGCTTACGTACTTACTTTGTTTATCTGTTTTTAAAATCACTTTCAACCCCAGCCCCGAGTTTGGTCTCCTCGAGGAGCTTTAGGAATTTTCTATTTTGACATAAATATGTCTAATGGCTGGGGGACATGCGAAAATTTGTGAAACGTAACGCGCCAATACGAGTGCCGGAAGTGTAACCCTAGTAACCGTGCAGGTTATGATGTAAGGTATGACAATGTTACCTAGCAACCGTGCATGACTGGTTGCCATCTGAAATTAGCAACCATTGATCGACGGCCATGACTGGGAGACATATTTATAATTATTTGATTTTCGCAAAAGGTAAAGTGGTTTATGTTTCAGGAGACACTAGTGATATCAGTATTTTCATGTTTATAGGGTGTGTCATAAATTGAGGTCTATAATAGAGATCCTACTTAATTTTATAAATTGCTACACATCGTCTTCTGTTTGTCCGTGAATTAATTACGTTATATGTAACCAATATACAGAACAGATTCTTTGCCATTAGCAGTCTCACCGGGTGTTTGAATTAGAGATTTGAGTTTTAGCGAAATAGCACTACGGAAGACTAGGGTAATGTTCACATAAGATGGCATAGAATCCCTGGTACACCTCCTAACGTTTCTCATCGGCGAACGATCCGGGAAGTTTCCAGCAGGCTATGTCCACCCACTAGTTATACTCCAACACCTTGTAAAAGACCTGCATCTACAGCAAGACAATACAACGATGTATCACTCCCGGATTGTGGCCGATTGGTTTGATGAAAGCTCCAAGCACATGGGGAACGTTCGTGGCCCTCAAGGTCCCCGGCACTCAATCCTATAAAACTCATCCGGGATGCTGTATGTTCACGCGCTGGCCCCTGCTCCAATCAACATGGATTATGCGAGGCTGGGTAACAATTATAGATCAGTATGGCTCCCCAGTGTTTCGAACGTCATGTGCGGTCCTTATTTGACGGCATCGCCACCATCAGCAAGATGAAAGGAGATGCTACGCGCTGTTAGTTAGGTGTCTAATTCAATGACCAATCGGTAGAGTTACTAAAATAGGCCGGCAAATAAGCACTTAACATTTACCAAGTGTGTGCAAGAGTCTTTTCCGGTTTCACTAACAGATGGCGCCAGCGAACAACACGCAGCGTATGAATTTGACACATTGGTCAGTTTGTTCGTCTGACATTAACCTACCAACTTACACAAGTTGAGTCCGCCAAACACTAGCGTCTGTGTTGTATCGTTCAGTTATCATGTCGACGTTTGTGCCTGAAAAAGAACATTCGCGACACGCATTGCTTTTCTTATTTAATCAAAATAAAAAGGCTGTGGAAAGTCATCGTTTGCTGGTAGAAACATACAGTGAGCACGCTCCATCGATTAGAACATGTGAGACATGATTTCGACAAGTTAGACGTGATGTTTTTTTTGTCTTGTGGGACCAGAGCAGTATTGTATATAATGAACTCTTGAATCCTGGCGAAACCGTCAATGCACAACGCTATCGCCAACAAATGATTAATTTAAATCACGCGTTGATTCGAAAGACGACCGGAATGGGCCAGAAGACATGGCAAAGTGATTTTGTTACACGACAATATGCCATCTCAGGCAGCAAAACCAGTAAAAGACACCTTGAAATCGCTTGGATGGGGCATCCTTCCGCACCCGCCGTACCAAGGTCTGTACTGCCCCGACCTGGCGCCATCTGACGATCCCCTCTTCGCATCAATGGGGCACGCGCGCTCAGACCAGCACTTCAGCAATTTCGAGGAAGTTGGAAAATGGCTCGACGAATGGTTTTCCGCTAAAGGCAAGCAGTTTTTCTGGCATGGTATTCATAACTTACCTGAAAGATGGGCGAAGTGTGTAGAAGCCGATGGCCAATATTATGAATAAACAAAAAATGAATTTCCTTTGAAAGTTGCGTGTTTTCTTTACTACAAAACCATCAAAAACTTATGCGTACACCTGGTAGGAAATAGGCAGCAAAATAATTACGAGGCATTTATAATGACAAAAATGGACACCAAAATAATAAAGATGCTTTTAATGTAAGCTACGTAACACACATCTACATCACATTTTAGTTCTGAATCTTACATCCGCCTATTAGTGGGAATGATAGAATAACGTCAACGGCATCCCCTGTCTGTCGTAAGAGGAGGCGACTAAAAGGGGGACCACGGTTTCCCTAGCTGAGTCTGGCGTTACTTCCACTTGTGTCAGGTTCCTAGCTCTTACGGTTCCTGTCTGACCTCCCTTGGTCAATTCTTGTTCTTTTCCGACCTCGATGGTATTAGATTTACGAGGCCCAGGAAGTCTCGTGGTTCTTCGCTTTCTTTTGCCGATACCTTCATTTTTCGAAGTATCAGACCTCTTCCATTTTCCTTCTGATTAGTGTTATCACAGGATGGTTACCAAGTTGTGCTTCCTCTTAAAACAATAATCACCACCAGCACTTAATTTTACGTAGCAAGGACGGGGCCCGGCAACCCTCCCGACCATTTGGCTTGTGGAGTTTTCGGTAGAGATTTGTGTAATATGAAAATATCGTTTACCCGTTGTGGGTGGGGGCCGCAGACGAAGAATACATCCACGGTATCCCCTCCCTGTCGTAAGAGACGACTAAAAGGGGCGACCAAGGGATGATCGAATTAGAACCACGAGACTACTTGTAATTAGTACCACCTCGCGAGGAACACTATGGATCGCTTTTACTTGCGCGTAGTACCACTATGTTAGGTACACAATAGATTTGTGATTATTAGCGACACTGTGTGCTTTCTGCTTTTACAGTACCTGCGATTAGTACCACTATATGAGCGACACCAATAGTACGTTTACATGGGGATTGAGATAGATTTGAGTACACTTACCGTATTGAATACGATCCCCGTTCGAGATGGCCGTGCGGTTAGGGGCGCGCGGCTGTGAGCTTGCATCCGGGAGATACTGGGTTTGAATCCCACTGTCGGCAGCACTGAAGATGGTTTTTCGTGGTTTCCCATTTCACACCAGGCAAATGCTAGGACTGTACCTTAATTAAGGCCACGGCCGCTTCCTTCCAACTCCTAGTACTTTCCTATCCCATCGTCGTCATAAGACCTATCTGTGTCGGTGCGACGTAAAGCAAAATATTTTTTAAAAAGGCATTTTGCCTAACTTCCGGGCTCTAGTTATGAGATTTGCATAAATATTAGGGTCCCGGCTTTATTAGAACCCCTGAAAGTTATGTTGTTCCCGCTACGCTACGAAAGAGCGGGAAGGCGGCAGTAAGTTGGTTTGCATTACCGCCTAAACATCTGGGCTCCTCTCATCAGTATATTTTGATTCAGATTAGATATTTCAGATTAGATAGATTCAGATTAGATATTTTGATTCAGATTAGATTCTAGAATGCGAGAGATTTACATTCCAAAAGTGGGAGAACGGGAGAAGGGCCTAATGTTGCGTGTTTCTCTTGGATTTAGAAGAGAAGTTGACAGATCCGAAACACGCCACTATCTCGAGCGTTGCTGCTGTTGTGACTAATTCTTTACCAAGTTGTCGGAAAATTTCTGAGAGGATGTTAGAAAAAAAAAAGAAAGAAAGGAAGAATGAATGAATGAGTGACCTTGTACGCACGGATGGGCTCGCTGCTTCGTTTCCCACCGGTCACCTTGTCTTGACTTATGTAAGGAAGGAAGGAAACAGCCGTAATTACCGCCAGGCACTGGCCATACCAGTGGGTGAGACAGGGAACTGTCTTGGAATGCAACCTCTTGTCCTATGGAAGTCACATATCCTTTCCACTGCCTCCTTTTCCTCCTAAGTATCGAACGTGTTTTGTTATTTATAGGTGGTGATATTCTGTATAACCGTGATTAAGAAAGCTGTGACATTGTCACTGTTAATGTTTAAAAGAAACTGTGCTTGTGACAGTGTAGTGAAATAGTGATGTTGTGTAGTGGTTCGTGACGAAGAAATCCAGGATGCGTCTGCTGAAGAAAGGTTACTGGTACGTGTGTTTGTGTCTTTCTCTGCATGCTCTTTTTATTACTTGTTTGTGTCTCATCGCCGTGCATTGCTGGTGTCGGGAAGATACTTTATGCAGGGTACGGAATTCTGTGCCAAATGGTAATTTATTGTTGTTGTTGTTTTCTGTGGTAAAGAGACACACTGTATTATTATTATTCATTTCGGCTGGCTTGGACCACGTTATTTCAACCGTTTGCATCCTTGAGCAATAATTCTTTACCAATATTCCCGCATTCGCTTTGTGTGAGCCTCCTTTCTTTCATCAGTTCCCTTCTTGCCTGTTTTCAACTTCGGCTTTTCTTGGAATCGCTCGTATACTCGAACTT
This sequence comes from Anabrus simplex, assembly GCF_040414725.1. Lineage (NCBI taxonomy): Eukaryota > Metazoa > Arthropoda > Insecta > Orthoptera > Tettigoniidae > Anabrus > Anabrus simplex. The sequence goes on from NC_090275.1 coordinate 36,353,010, forward strand.
TCTTCTGGAGAGGTACATGTGTCTGTATGTCTTCATGTGTGATCCCTATTTCTTGAAGGTCTTTTTTCAACTTCGGTGAACCAGGGTCCCTTGGTTTTCTTCTTTACAACGTAGGATAAGATCCGGTTGGCCAATCTCTTCGAGCTCATACGTGTTATGTGGTCATAAAAATTAATCCTCCGTTTCCGAAAGGTGTCCGTTATCCTTTCCACATGCAGGTACAGTATTATTATTATTATTATTATTATTATTATTATTATTATTATTATTATTATTATTATTATTATTCGAATAACCCTTTCGAGGGTACGATAAATCAACTTTCGTTACTTTTTTTTTTTTTTTTTGCATTTAACCTTCTTCGTTTCCAGACTTCCTTCATTTTCTGAGAATTTTCTTCCTTTTCCTCTTGAGTCCATTTTTCTTCCAGTTGTTCATTTCTTTCTCTTCTGAAATCCTGCCTTTCGTGTTACTTCTCTGAAACGTGTTCTGTTTTCTATCGTATCTATTTTAATTCCGCCGTTTTTCATATCCTTTCCAATTTCAATGAATCACGTTGGCTGGGATTTGTAACTGTTCAATAAGTTGAAGATTTATTTAGTTAGTCTATTGTTATTCATTCTATAATGTGTCCAAAAACTGGAGTCTTCTTTTCCTCATTGCAGTTGTCAGTTTTTCAACTTTCAAATACAGCTCTCTGTTTGATCGTAGTCTAAATTCGGCATTGTTTCTTATAGGTCCCAGTATTTTTCTCAAAATTCTCGTTTCAACTTTTTCTAATTTTTCAAGATCCCCAATTCTTGTAACTTTGAGTTTCTGCTGCATATAAGATTTCTGACCGGGCCACTGTTTTGATAATGTCTTAGTCTCAAGTTCCAGGATAAAGATTTCTTATTGTGTATATTTGTTCTCATATGAAAGATCCTTTCCATTTTCTTTACTCTTATATCTATAGATAGGTCCTACCTTTTCTGTTGTATTGTTTGTTATCTATTCTCCCAGGTATTATTATTATTATTATTATTATTATTATTATTATTATTATTATTATTATTAAGTCCATTTAGGACTACGCAAAGGATCAGCACATATAGGTGTGTGTGTCTTCCTTTCTGCCAATATTTAGTTAATTACCGAGCTCGATAGCTGCAGTCGCTTAAGTGCGGCCAGTATCCAGTATTCGGAAAATAGTAGGTTCGAACCCCACTGTCGGCAGCCCTGAAAATGGTTTTCCGTGGTTTCCCATTTTCACACCAGGCAAATGCTGGGGCTGTACCTTAATTAAGGCCACGGCCGCTTCCTTCCCAGTCTTAGCCCTTTCCTGTCTCATCGTCGCCATAAGACCCATCTGTGTCGGTGCGACGTAAAGCAACTAGCAACAACAACAAACAAATTTAGTTAATTTCTTTGCTGCTGGCTTCTTTTTGTCTTCCTTTATTTCATGTCATTCTACTATATATTTTTTTTTTCGGTTTGTTCTCTTAGTCAACTTGCCACTTGTTAATTTTCGATCTAACTATCACTCTGTTTTGGATGTCTTTTTGTATGATTAAGGTAATTACTTCTTTTTCTTTTTTCATCGATCCACACATAAGGCAAGGTTTGGTCAGCGATGAAGTTAGATGAAAACCACAGAGGGGCTGTCAGGATGAGATATTCAGTATGCAAAAGGTAATTGAAAAATGCTACGAGATGAATAGGAATGTTCATGCTTCGTAGAACTTGAGAAGACCTAGGACAGCGTACTAAAGGAAAAGATGTTAGCAATACTGAGGGATTATGGCATTAAGGGTCGATTATTTATTTATTTTTTTTGCTAGTTGCTTTACGTCGCACCGACACAGATAGGTCTTATGGCGACGATGGGACAGGAAAGGGCTAGGAGTGGGAAGGAAGCGGCCGTGGCCTTAATTAAGGTACAGCCCCAGCATTTGCCTGGTGTGAAAATGGGAAACCACGGGTCGATTATTAAAATCAGTCAAAGGCATTTATATTGACTATTGGTTTACAGTGAAAACTGTGGTAGAATGAGTTCCCGGCTCAAATTGCTTACAGGAGTTAGCAATTGTAATTGAATGTACAGAAAGGTAGTGTGAATGCTGCCTGGGAGATATTACCTCTGATCGAGTAGGGTTATTGCAGTCGCCTTGACAAAGAACACTGCAATGTATTCGAAACGTCGGCAAACTGTACATAATGCACAGAAAACAACACGGTTCAACCCGAAAGATGAACTAAATAAATTTACACGCCATGGAAGCTTCACTTCTAAGATACAACTTGCAAATTATTTTAGGAACTCAAGGGGAAGACGGTGGCACATAAATTTGTGACATTAAAGTATTACATTTCAAGAAAAAGGGGGAAGAAACTAAGCTACAAATTATTTTTATTAACCCGCGTGGGGTCGCGTGCCAAGTTGAACGTCAGGAGTCGCGTGCGCTCATTCCGACCGGAAATCAATAGAAAAGCAAACGCGTACTTAATACACTAGTACGATAATATAATATTATATATATATATATATATATATATAATATAAGATAATACTATTTAAACACAGACAAACACTTCTTAACATAATAATTATAATAATGAGATTGCCTTTTACTGATGAAATTGAAAATAAGAATTCAAGTTCTGTTTATGGAAAATACTTTTAAAATGATGTTTAATTTCACTTAACACACATCTGGACACTGCTCCTTCTCCCTCTACTCAACAATGAATGACAACAGTGTACTTTTCGCGTTGTAAATAAGTTGAATAGAACAGAGACAGGTAACGTGAGGAGTCGCGTGCGAACGAAACGACCTTATAGCCAGCTTGTCACACGCTGAAGGAGTGGAGAGGGATAAGAGTGGTATGACAGAAGTGTGGACGAGTCCGTTGAAAGTTACTGAGGGGTAGGAAGTTTAATAAACAGTGTTCGTGGAAGGATTGATCAAAATAAACAGAAATGGTTGAAACGACCGGACGCGACCCCTCACGGGTTAACTCAAGGGAACGGGGAGGAGGTTAGTTAGGGCTCATTTCTGTTTTCACACCAATACGGGAAAATGGCGGTGCATAAAAGTTGTGAAATCTATATTTAGGTTCAAGACAAATAAATAAATAAATAAATAAATAAATAAATAAATAAATAAATAAATAAATAAATATATAAATAAATAAATACTACTATTCTGTATTTGAACCATGTAACAGTGAAGTATCTACAGTACTAGGAAATGGCATATGACAGGTTTGTTCCGGATAAATATATCAGGGGAATGAGCAGTTTTATTGACGGTTGGAAATGTTAGCCGAGAATGTGGTCGGAAGTCGACAATGGACCCCCTGCTGGTTCTCTGTCGCCAACCTCTCCACTCTTGTTAATTGCGGGCGAGCGACTGAAAGACTCCAGAAGCACATCAGCTTGGAGACCAGCTCTCATCCTCACCCCAGACTAGGCTGGGATTTGCTGCAGACTATCTCATTTCGAAAGAATGTTCAGTCTCCATGTAAGTGGCAGTTTCGTCTGAGCGAATTGTAATTTCTGCGGCCACCGTGGCTTGGCGTTTCTGCGCCTTATGGCTAGTCCACACCAAAATAGCTGTTTGTGACGTTACAGTTGATAGGGCCAGGAAGAAGAAGAAGAAAATAGTTACAACTGCAACTTTCATTATTTTATTTATATTTATATTTGACTTTATTTGTAGTGGCGAAGTTAGGACTCATGGTCCTCTCTTACACTTAACCACACTTCATTAACATTGTACATCTGAGAGCAATATTCATAATCATATCTTAGAACTACCATTACAAACTAGAAACAAAATATGAAACAAAATAACATAAACTCCATAAATATTCTTAGTCATGTCTTAAAACTATCGTTACAAATTAAAAGTTGATTGACACTAAGTACCATAAGCACAGTAAACGTACATTCATACACACATTCACTCGACCAGATTCATTCAGCCTGGCGGCACACATCGAGGAGATGCTCACGGCAAGACAATTTGAAGGAATTTAAGGATTTTATGGCTCTAATGTTCTGGGGGAGAGAATTCCATATTCTAGCTCCATTTGCAACAAAGGAGAGAGGCGAATAGAATTAAGTTTGGAAAGAACACTAATGTCAGAACCTTGAATTCATGATGCAGCAGGTGTTCAAAATTCTCTTGATAATGCTCCCACATGACTTTCAGATCTTGTTAACGGTAATTGGGTCTGAAATTTCAAGTAATTATACAGATTATCGGAAAGCCGGCTCCAGTAATCACAGGCTATTTTTTGTAGATAGGCTATAACTTCAAAGATCCCTAGCAACTGGGGACATTTCATTTATATACCTATTTGTCTAGAGTATCAAAACAAGTTATTGTGTCTGAGGTATTTAAAGCTTTATACGGTAATATCAAGGAATTGGTAAAGGTACGAAATAAAGAAAATCTTCACTTCATCTAGTAAGGATAGTATTATTTTGATGATATACAAGCGATTATAGGAGGTTAGGTTATTCAGCGAGGAGTGAAGGTGGGAATTAAACTACATTAGAACACAGCTAAAAGAATACCATACAGAATTAAAGGTAGTGTATATTAGAACTTTCGCTTGCGAATTGATAGTCAATTTTTAGGAAAAATAAGAAATCATCGTATTCCGCGCTGCGAATCTGAGTGCTCCAATTGCGTCCTTGCACACGTGCGAACCTAAATGTTAACTAAAACACGAAATGTTGATCAAGTTTCATTCACAAAAGTTAGAGAAATTTTAATTATCAACATGTTCGAAAAGTTTATGAACACGCTATTTTGTTTGTTAACATACAAAAATGTTCATGAACATTGTTCATTAACAGTTTTTATTAACAAAGTTGGAGCCTCCGTCCCTCAGACGGCAGAGTGGCGGCCTCTCACAGCTCGATACCGTGGTTCAAATCCGGATCACTCCATGTGAGATTTATGTTGGACAAAGCGGAGGCGGGACAGGTTTTTCTCCGGGTACTCCGGTTTTCCCTGTCATTTTTCATTCCAGCAACACTCTCCATCATCATTTCATAGTATTTATCAGTCATTAATAAATCACTTTGGGAGTAGCGACACCATCGTACTAATAGCCTATATTATATGGTTCATTCATTACATCCCTGACCCGGTCAATGACTGGAAAACAGGTTGTAGGTTTTCATAAACAAAGTCAACGAAAACATCTTGGTGTGGGCGCACCTTTACCTGCACATACAGCAGCTCGTACAGCTATTTTCATGCTCCCCTCGTATTGTTCGCAAATACACTTGAAGAGCGAATATATGAAGCGGTGGTGGTTAATGATAAGGAAGAGGAAGTTCGAGCGGGTATGATGCGCAAAGGTATCACCCAAATATCACTATAAAATTTGTCATAAATGGAACATAATAATTACTTTTACACGTATCAAGTGAAAAATCCCTGGCAAATTAAGAAATACCGTCGTTATTTGAGAAATATGAAAACATACTTAAGGCTTGTAAGACAGGACTGGTTTATGCAACGACATTAAAAATATAGACTGCTAATCTGATGGCCATCTTTGAATCTACTTGAGCCACTGGCAGCCATGACACTTGTAGGCAAAACATATGCTTATTTCCTCTGAATCTGCCATAGAAAGGTTCTGCAGAAGTTGTTGTGTGGTGGAGTACGGTCTTTGAGAAGGTGTGCAAGGTTAAAATAAATAAATAAATAAATAAATAAATAAATAAATAAATAAATAAATAAATAAATAAATAAATAAATAAATTCAGTCGAATGAAGTCCGGCGAGGTTTGACCAAGAGAGGTCCGGTAGAAATATTAAAGTGGTAAACCTGGTAGGATACCGTATGTGGAAGGAATGCTACACTCAACCAGGGGTCAGGTGTTCTCAACTTTAGAATCTGGGGTTACCCCATTTAGTGGCCCCTTACGACAGACAGAGGATGGCGTACAGATATTGCACACCGCAACCAAAGGACGTCTGTGCTACATGTCGCACAGCAGTTCTTAGAAAGTAGTCATAAGTAGCTAAAAGCATAAAACGTAACAAACCAGATAAAGAAGCAAAATTCAAAAATTATACCAGAATGACACTGAAGGTATGTCATGAAAAGGCAGGGTATCTTTCTTTACGCGTGTGAATTCCTCAATGAACTGCTGTACGTATAACATGTCTTTCTGTAGTGAATGACTTTATTGTTAGTGCATGACGCCGCATTATCCATTCTTCTACATACGTAATTCTCGTTTTAACCAAGCAAATGCTCACCAAATTCACTGCGCTTATTTCATTATAACATCAATGCAACATTAAGCATGTTTGAAAATGTCGTGTTTATTCTTAAATATATCTTTAATTTGCAATAACGTATAATCTCATCAGTTCATTGAACTGATAAGGGCTAACTGTCAAGACCAAGAAGTGGCAGCCGCCATGACAGTTGTAGGCAAAAGTTAGTTCGCTGCGCTTCAACCAGGGGCGCTGTAACGAGTATGTTTAGCAGTCTATATATATTTAATGTCGTTGGGTTTATGTCGTACTACGCTGCTGGTGCCGTCTTTTGTTACTTTCTTCAAGTCCAGGGCTAGCACCGTGGAATGAGAGGGCTATGTCTGTGGATTCTCATTATCTTTGCCCATTCGCTGCTGGTGCCGTCTTTTGTTACTTTCTTCAGGTCCAGTGCTAGCACCGTAGAATGGGAGTGCTATGTCTGTAGATTCTCATTATCTTTGGCCAGTACAAACAGCAAAATGGAGGTCAAAAGAAAAATAGCATGATCCCTGGACCAATAAATCACTAGTCCACTGAATTTTTCTTATGTACATTGGCCATACCATTTTGTCGCCTCTTAAATATTGCATATCGCGATACAATTCATGAAAAGATGTCATTGACAAGTGAAGAATGAAACGAAAGCAAAGATCTTCAGTGAACACAGATATCACACACGAAATTGTTCAAAGTGTAAGACAAAAGACATACGTGTGTCACTGTGAGCGCAACACCAAATGTACTTGTAAAGTGGTAAAGTACGTATTCATAATATTCTCCCCAAAACATATATTTCTTAATTTGCCAGGAATTTTTCACTTGATATGTGTAAAAGTAATTATTATGTTCCATTTGTGACAAATTTTATGGTGATATTTAGGTGATACCAATGCGCACTATACCCGTTCGAGCCTTCGAAGATTGAATGCCATGCCAGACACAGATGGGAACGGGTACGAGAGACAGGAAACCCATGCCAATAAACAACCATCTGGTTGCAGCTTCATGTTTCCTGTCCTTTAATTCCACAGATGTTATTTCTATTAATTAAAAACGATTTTCCTCTGTTTCTCTTACCCTCTTTGGCTGTGTAGATTTTCCTCCTAGATATCCCATTCGGTTCGCATGACACTAGTTCACACACACACGGTTTTATCCACTACTACTACTACTGCTCAATATTTTCATTCCTCCCCTGAAGGGGGAGGCGGGTCTCTTAAACGATGCCGCCATATCTCAGGCCAGGAGATTTGTTACGGTGAAGGAGAAAAGAACTGTTCCGGCATTCGCCTTAGTGCAGGAGAATGGAAACACACGGAAAACCATTCTCAGGACAGCCGACGCTGGAGACAGGCCCCTCTCCGTTTCCCGAATGCAGACGCGTAGAACCACGGTAGATCCATGACCGCCTCTCCTCTGCTCGGTCGGAGTGCAGATCTCTCTGTCCACGGACCAGCCGTGGCCACTTGCCAACCGTCGACATCGAGTCCATTCCTAACTTAGCTTTGTTGCAAGTTCGTGGCGAGTTTGTCTTGCCATTGTTCCGGCCTGTTGGTCCCAACAGTCATTCTCGCTACTTTCGTGTCTTCTTATTTCCGGCCTGTGAATAATACGTATGTCCTGCAAGCATCCATCCACTCGTCAAACTATTACACTATTTAGTAACCTGCATCCCCCTGTGGCTGGATATGGTAGAATAACACCTACAGTATCCCCTGCCTGTCGTAAGACGCCACTAAAAGAGACTCCATGGGTTCTGAACTTGGGGAACACGGGGTCCTTTGCTGAGTCCTGGCATTGCTTCCACTTATTTTTACCAGGCTCCTCACTTTCATCTATCCTATCCGACCCTGACGATAATAGAGCATTCGAGACCTAGGGAATCTTTCACTTCTCGCCCTTAGTAGCCCTTGCTTTTCTTCTTCCAGTAGGTTCAGTTTTCGAATTGTCGGATCCCTTCTTTCTTTTCCTCTGATATCCGACTCGTTGGCTGAATGGTCAGCGTACTGACCTTCTGTTCAGAGGGCCCGGGTTCGATTCCCGGCCGGGTCGGGGATTTTAACCTTAATTGGTTAATTCCAGTGGCCCAGGGGCTGGGTGTTTGTGCTGTCCCCAACATCCCTGCAACTCACACACCACACATAACATTATCCCCCACCACAATAACATGCATTTACATACAAATGGCAGATGCCGACCACCCTTATCGGAGGGTCTGCCTTACAAGGGCTGCACTCGGCTAGAAACAGCCACACGATTTTTTTTTCTCTCTGGTTAGTGTTAATAGAGAATAGTTGCGAAGTAGTACTTCGTCTTAAAACAGTAATCACCACCACCACCACCACCACATGTAGTCTGCAGACTGCAGGTGTCTGTGGATACAATCTGAGAAATATTGTAAAGTATTTTAGCATTATTATTATTATTATTATTATTATTATTATTATTATTATTATTATTGTTTATCTTGGTGACCTGTGGACTAAGTGAAGAAAATTTATGATATTCTTCCTCTCCTTACCTTCTTGTCTTCCCACTATTTCATTTTTTTTCACTATGTTTCCTCCTCTTGGAAACCCCGAAACTTCTTAATTCTTTTTTCGAAAATGGCTTTATCTGATATCTCTTTCCTAGTGATACCTAGCTCAGTCATTCTCGGTCTTCGATGAACCATCGGACGTATGTTTTAGGACAGTTATTATCGAAATGATCAAATATTATCTTCCTTAGCCTCTTTGCATTCATCCGGACCGATTAGTCATAGAATGTAAGCCTTCTTGTTGTGCTACTGTCCGAACGCTTTCTACTTTTCCTTAATTCATTTAAAAAATATTTCAACCAGGATTATTTCTACGTAGTTTCTTTTCTAATTCATAATGTCTGCTTTTTTTGTTTAAGACCTAACATTCATCGGCACACAGCACTCTGGTTTTATGACGGTGTTGTAATGATGAAGCTTCGCTTTTATTGGCATTGATTTTTTAAATAATCATCATTTTCATTTTTTTAATTTGCTTTACGTCGGACCGATACAGGTAGGTCTTATGGCGACGATGGGACAAGAAAGGCCTAGGAGTGGGAAGGGAACGGCCGTGGCCTTATTTGAGGCACAGCCCCAACATTTCCCTGGTGTGAAAATTGGAAACCACGGAAAACCATCTTCAGGGCTGCCGACAGTGGGGTTCGAACCCACTATCTCCCGGATGCGAGCTCACAGCTGCGCGCTCCTAACCGCTCGGCCAACTGGCCCAATTTTTCCCTTATCCAGCTCCTACCAGGTCGGGGTTTTGATGATACATCTCCACCGTTGCCTCTCCTTCTACCACTCCTATTAATTGTACTCCAGTCCAGTCTTTATTTTTTCTTACACTGTTCTGGACAGAGTCAATCCATCTTGCTCTGGGCCTACCTCTTGCGTTATTTCCTTCTATCTAAGCCTCCAACACTTGTTTTGGCTTCCTCCATCCTCATATGTCCACACTTCAATTTATTCTTCTCCATCCTATCACTCAGTTTTTTTACCCCTATCTCTTTTCTGACTTCAACATTTCTTACCGTGTCTCTCCTTGTCTTCCCTACCATACTCTTCAAGAACTTCATCTCACTGGCCTGAATTTTACTGCCATCTCTTGCTGTCAATATCCAAGTCTCTGATGATATGGTGGTATAGTACATCTTTTACATTATCTCTTCACATGTCATGAGAACTATGTTCCACACCAGGTTCCTTACATTCCCATGTTTACCCTTCTGCTGATATCCTTATGTAACCTTGCATCGTGCATTATTTCACTGCCCAAATATTTGAAGCATTCAACAAACTTCATTGCTTTGCCCCTTGTACTAACTATTCCTTTTCCCTCTCTTTCTCCTCTTGTCATCACCGCTGTTTTGCTCTTCTCCACACTGATTTTTATACCATATTTGTCAATATTAAGTTTTAAAGCCTCTAGTTGGATTTTCACTTCTGTATTTTTGAGTCCCCAGATCACTATGTCATCCGCAAACAATAATATTTTCATCCCCTCTAAAGGTTGCCTTTGTTGTAAATGTCTTTAGTTAATTGATAAGCTAGATCAGCGGTTTGTGATCGTGTTTTGTTTGCTCCTTTTTCAAGACCATTAGTACCGGATGAATATTTCTCCCGATTACTTACATTTATTATTATTTCTCCGTTAGAGTGTTTTAGGGACCACGAGACAATTTCAATGCTTCATCCTTTGTTCTTCCTTCTTCCTCCAATAGTCCATCTGCTCATTATGCCTCCTTTTCCTCTCCTCAGACCATTTTGAGCCAGTTTTTTTTTTTCCTCGCAACCTTGGAATCCTTCCATTTTTAACATTTTCTTTCTAAAAATCTCCCTCTCTCTTTCTGTTGCTTCTTCTTCCCTTATGTTGTTTCTTTCCAAATCTTTCTTAACTTAATGAATCCAGGTCGTTGTTGACTTTTTCTTCCAAAGGTATTGGAAGATCTGTTTAGTTAACAGTAGTGTAAGTGGGGGATTCGGCGGCCTCCACCTCCACAGGCCCTCCGCAGAGACCTCCGCCGCCACCACCGTCACACACTCTCGGGAGAGCCCTCCACCGCCACCTCCTCCACACGCTATCGGGAGAGGCCTCCTCCTCACGTTGGCTAACAGCGCAGATGTAAGGTTAAGCTCACTCTCTTAGGCGTCAGGAAGGGCATCCGTCTGTAAAACTGAGGTTAGGCCCTTCCATGAGGTTAGGCTAGCTCTCTTACGCATAAAAAGTTAGGTTAAGCCCCTCCAAGATAGCGCATGTGAGGTTATGGTCGCGCTCTTAGGCGTCAGGAAGAGTATCCGGTTGTATAACTGAGGTTAAGCCCCTCCATGAGGTTAGGCTAGCTCTCTTACGCATAAAGAGTTAGGTTAAGCCCCTCCAAGATGGCGGATGTGAGGTTAGGGTCGCGCTCTTAGCCAGCGTGAGGAGGAGGCCTGTCCCGAGAGTGTGTGGCGGTGGTGGCGGTGGAGGCCTCTGCGGAGGGTCTGTGGAGGTGGAGGCCGCCGAATCCCCCACTTATACTACTGTTAACCTGTTGTCATCCATTCCGTATAAATGTCCAAAACCGGGCGAGTTGGCCGTGCGCGTAGAGGCGCGCGGCTGTGAGCTTGCATCCGGGAGATAGTAGGTTCGAATCCCACTATCGGCAGCCCTGAAGATGGTTTTCCGTGGTTTCCCATTTTCACACCAGGCAAATGCTGGGGCTGTACCTTAATTAAGGCCACGGCCGCTTCCTTCCAACTCCTAGGCCTTTCCTATCCCATCGTCGCCATAAGACCTATCTGTGTCGGTGCGACGTAAAGCCCCTAGCAAAAAAAAAAATGTCCAAAAAAATCAATCGCCTCTTCCGCATTGTATATGTTACGTTTTCTATTTTCCAGTATAGTATTTCATCATTACTTCTTGATTTCCAGAGTTGTGTAGTTCTTAGCGGACTTAGTATTTTCCATATAAATTTTTTTTCCAGTATTTAAAAGTTATTCAGCTTGTAATGTAGTAGGGGCCTACTAGACATCCACTCGCGTTTAGGCATTGCGGTTCGACTACTGTGTTGTAGTGTTGTATTTTGAGGTTTTTAGATATAAACACCTTTTGTTGTAGATATTCCTAGTTGTACCATATGCTCTTTCCATCTTGTGTATCCCTCCTTCTACAGAGGATTTTTCCAAACCATTTTCTTAAATTGTTTCTCCCAAATATTTGAATTTCTTTACCTTCTTCATTAGACTAATTTCCGTTACTAGAAATTCTGGAGCATTTTTTTTATATTTGTCATAAATTTGTTTTTTACTACACATATTCTTAAACATGTTCTGTTGGCTATGTCTTCCAAAAAAATACTTGTACTACTACATTTTTCAGGTTTTCTGAAAGTATGGCAAAATCATCTGCTAATGCCAGACAGTTTATTTCAACACCACTGTTATTTCTTCCCACTGTTATTGGTGATAGCTTGTGTTCTTTCAGTTTTTCATTCCAAATTCTTACTGTTTTCTCCAGGACGCAATTGAATAGCAGCGGAGGTAAACTGTCACCTTGCCCTACACTGTAATGCCTATTGCTCACGGTAAAATGTTTCGTAAAATTTGTTGTACAATTAATTTTATAAAAATTTGGTGAAAACAAGTTGTGTCGCTCACGGTAAAATTATTTTATAAAATCCATGGAAACATCGGGATGACCATCTATGAACTCACTTCTGAACTAAGATGTATATGTGCTGCCATCTATCGATAAACTTATAAACGAAAAATCAGCTCTTCAGCTTACAGTGTGTTTGAGAGTATGGCTCCAACAAACAAAGCAAAACTTGCTGCTTTAGCTGCAATTATATGTTGTACGGTGGTAGAAAGGAAGAAAAGAAATGCCAGGAAATGCTGGACTCGGGATTGGATTAAAAGAAGAGAAGAAGGTAGCGGATTGCTTTTCGTTGGTCGAAAATTTGTTGAGGTTAGAAGACCAGCATTCATATAGGAATTCGGCGATTGTGTTTTCTGCCTCTCTTCTTGCACTTCTATTGTGGTAAAGTGGCGTTTTAACCTCGTACAAATATGGATCTTTCTGGTATTCGTCCAGTAAAACACTAACAGCTTCCTTAGTCCACCCGGGTCCTCCCATTTTACAAAGAAGTGTTCGTTTGCAATCGAGCTTCGCAATCTTCTCACGACGTAGCGCCAGCATCATCGTGATGTCAGCTTCGCTGATTGGTTCGTTTCGTAAAATTAATTTTACGGAATAGAACATGTCTTATTTTATGAAAAGTTATATCAAAGGTTTTATAAAACTTGAATTTGACCGTGAGCAACAGAAATTTTATAAAATTAAATTATTGTACAATAAATTTGACAGAAAATTTTACCGTGAGCAACAGGCATAATTATTACTTATTTATGGTACAGAGGTCTTCGCAGTGAAGAAGTATAGTATAACAAGTTGAAATTAACTTGAACGTTCCACTGCTCTGTACACACGTTTGGGTACCAGAGCATGACTTAAGGCAAACTGATAAGCAGCCGTCACTTTCAGCTGAACTTCAGATAATTCACCTGCTTGACGTCATCTAGTCCCCACTATCACTTTCACAAGTGACTCACATTGATAACTCCTTTCCTCACAAAGCCACAGCTGATTTCCAAGAAATAGACTTCATGCAGTCTTTCTGATAGTAATATGTGACTATTCGTACCTGTAATTTTTTCCAGGTAGTGTTTGTCGTCCAGTTGATAGCATAATAAGTATTGCAAGGGGGCTTCAGCAAGTTGGGTGGAGCGTATTAAGCCTACTATACTAGACTTAACTAAAGTTGGCGTCTGACAGGTAAGGTTGGAGGGAGGAGCACTGCACGTGCCATTTCACGATGTTGCCACATTCCAGCATTCCTTTCTACATGCTCTTACCCCTCGCTTCCGGCTCACTTGTTCCCTCCTTCATTCTGACGGCTGTGATCTGTTGTAGACTACCTGGCCAGGCGGTGTCGTCCCATTTGCGATCACTCTTATACAAACAATCAGGTTCTTATCAGTGACAGTGACAGGTTTGGCAACTCCCAGCAAGACGAGCTGCCCTGAAGTTTTATCTCCATGGCAACCGCAGTCGCCCCACCCTCGTTTCCATGGCAACCACACAGCCACTCCCTTTATCCCGCCTCGGCAGGCAGTAAACGGACCTCCCTCTAAGAAATGTCAGACGCCAACTCTTATTATTAGCAGTATAGTGCGTTGAACGCTCTCTCATTGGAAACATTGATTAACGAGGTGTCCTTGATTTTAATTCGCTAATTAAGTGTACTTCATGCACCAGAAAAGGACATACTCTGTTTTCATTTACCATTCACTTATAACATAGTATTCATCGTTTTACTTCCTTTAGCCTCTTAACTTTTGTTTTGTTTTGTTTTGTTTTATTTAGTGTTCTGTCGTTTGCTTCCACTAGGTCCTATACTTCTTTTCGGCTTTTGTTTTGATTCATTCTCCTTGTTTCCGCTTACTATCATCTTCGTGCTTTGTTTTGATTTACGCTCCTCCCCTTTGTTTTCAATATCTTCTTCCTGGCTTTGTTCCAGTCTGTCATCCTGTCCTTTGTTTTCAGTGATCTTCGTTTTTGCTTTGTCTTGTGAGTATTGTTTTAGCCAATTTTCTCCTTTGCTTTCAGCGTTAATCTTGGCTTTTTTTATATACACAGTCTTCTTCCTTGTTTTGTTATCGATTACCTTATTCTTTCTGGCTTTGTTTTGCTTATCTCTGTCTGGTTTTTTTTCGTTTCACTTTCCTCTTAAACTTTTCACTTGTTTGCTTTTCTCTGGTTTTTTTCGTCTTTTATATTTCTTTTTTTTTTCTCCCTTTGTTTTCATGTATTAACATTATTTTGTTGGGTCTAGTAGCTCAGACCTTCTAAGCTTAAGTTGGCGGGTTCATCCCAAATGCTCAAATACGTCAACCTTGTGTTGGTAAATTTACTGGCACGCTAAGGAACAACATTTCAACACCTCGGCTTCTCAAACAACCGTGAAAGTAGTCCGTGAGACGTAAAACCAATATTATTATTATTAATTATCACTTCTCTTATTTGACTTGTTCTGCTTCAGTTTTGTTTCATAATTTCAGTTTTATTCTTCTCTCTTTTGTTTTTCCCTATACTGTGATACATTAATTTTTTCTACTTATGCCCGACGAAGGAGGGTGATTTAAATTTATTTAGCTGATGTCGTTACCTTTTTCTTCTCCCAAAATCTCTTCATCTTCTCGCTGTGGCTTTTCTTGCAGTCTTCTGACCAGGTGGTGGTAGTGCGTGGATCGTGGATAGTGTGTTAAGCGGTAATTGTCGACTAATTTTCTGAACTTAGATCTGTATAATACAATGTCGTCTGTGATGCCTATTTCCTGAAGATCTTCTCCAACGTCAAGCAGCCAATTATTTTTTTACACTCATTGAGAGGGCAAGGTTCAGAATTCTTTTGGTCAATCTCTGATTGCTCATTCTGAGAATATGTACGTACAATTACTTAAATGTGTCTATGATTTTCTCTTAATGTTGGAATAAGTCACGATATTTGCTTATCATCCAATTTGGCCCTGTACACACGGATCCAAATATTTTCCTTTTTTTTTTTTCTTTCTTTTCTCACTACATATTTAATCAGCGATCTGCCCCCGGTGATCAGTGTTTCAGATGCGTATAGTGCTTCAGGCTTGATTACAGTGTTGTCATCATCATCATCATCATCATCATCTGTTTACCCTCCAGGTTCGGTTTTTCCCTCGGACTTGGCGAGGGATCCCACCTCTACCGCCTCAAGGGCAGTGTCCTGGAGCTTCAGACTCTTGGTCGGGGATACAACTGGGGAGTGTGACCAGTACCTCGCCCAGGCGACTTCATCTGCTATGCTGAACAGGGGCCTTGTGGAGGGATGGGAAGATTGGAAGGGATAGGAAAGGAAGAGGGGAGGAAGCGGCCGTGGCCTTAAGTTAGGTACCATCCCGGCATTCGCCTGGAGAAGTGGGAAACCACGGAAAACCACTTCCAGGATGGCTGAGGTGGGAATCGAACCCACCTCTACTCAGTTGACCTCCCGAGTCTGAGTGGACCCCGTTCCAGCCCTCGTACCACTTTTCAAATTTCGTGGCAGAGCCGGGAATCGAACCCGGGCCTCCGGGGGTGGCAGCTAATCACCCTAACCACTACACCACAGAGGCGGACTACAGTGTTGTAATGTGTTAATTTTGCATATCGGAATATGGATTTTTTAAATTATTGTTCCAAGTGAGTCTGTGTGCTCCATGTCGTTTAGAGATCCTTTCTTTGTATGATTCACGATTCAGTCCTGAAGAATGGATGACTTCTCCCAGGTATTTGAATTTATACACTAAAGATATTTTGCCATATTGTGCTTTCTTTGGTTGTCCATCTAGGTACCGAAGAGATCCTTCCATGTAGTGGGATGGAGATCTGGAGTCCCTTTCCGAATGCAATTTCATGGTGTTTTTTCAGTGGATGAAATCGCTTTCTGTCTGTTATTGGACAACACTGCTAAGTCATCAACAAAGGCCAAACACTTATTCATCTGGCGAATTGGCCGTGCGGTCAGGGACACGTGGCTGTGAGTTTGCATCCAGGAGATAGTAGGTTCGAATCCCACTGTCGGCAGCCCTGAAGATGGTTTTCCGTGGTTTCCCATTTTTCACACCAGGCAAATGTTGGGGCTGTACCTTAATTAAGGCCACGGCCGCTTTCTTCCAACTACAAGGCCTTTCATCCCATCGTCGCCATAAGACCTATCTGTGTTGGTGCGACGTAAAGCAACTAGCAGAAAAACACTTATTCTTTATTTTTATTCTCATTCATCGTGCAGTGTTTTAAACCCTACTCTGCTTCGTATTGTTCTATTTCATTTCCTTACTGCTTTATTCAGTTGTATTTGCAGTGTTTTCATTCATCTCCCTCTTAATTTACTCTTTTATTAAATTTTATTTTTCTCTAGCTAAATATTCACATGACCTATATCAACGTTTGAGGTTTCCCACTTCGTTTAATTTTCTTTAATTATGGAGACAAGATGGATAGATAGATATTGTATTCATCCTGGCAAAGTTACGGACAGCTGTCTCTGCCTTACACGTAACTAGTATCAAATTAGGTTGTTAAGTAACGAATTATAAATTACTAGAATGTAACCTATCATAAACTTAAAAACTAGTGTATATAGCACTACTTGTACGTTAAGTTATAAAAAAATCAAGGTGAAAGAGCACAATATTACAGAAAATGAGTACCGTTCTGAGGATATACATAAACACTAAGGTTGTAAAAATAAAGATATATTTACGAAGCAAAATAGAATTATAAGTGAAATAAGTTACCTTTTTATTGTGAATATCCACCCAAGTTGAGAAAGGTACAGGGGAAGGATAAACTAAACGAGCGGAAGAGGATTTAAAAGAAAAGAGGACGAGGAAAAAGGAATGTGATTATGCTTGCTACTTTTCTGTTTGTGTCTTACCATCAGATATTTTGTGCATGCACGTTTGACACTGGCGTCTTGTGGCAGATTGTCCCATTCATGAATTGCTGTAACTGTGAAGGAATTGCCATATGCTGAGGGCTTCTGATTGCATATGGTAAGAATATGCATGTTCTGTGCTCTTGTGTTGTTTTTCATTGTGTAAAGAGAGATTGTAGAAATGTAAGAGGAATAAATGAGGTTTAAACTTCGTTGCAGCAAGGTTAGGCAATGAAGATTATGTCGGTCCTGTAGACAAGGATATACAGTAGCGGTGATTAGGAGGGACGAACAGGGACAGTCGCCTCCCCCCCCACTCCTCACTTTGTGGAGAAAACATTATATTTTTATTCCATTTTAACCGACTGAAACTAGAAATGATGGAAACAAGCAATTTGTACAAGCCCTGTTGTCTTATCAGTTAATTATTTCCTATAATTAACAAAATTCCGGCACCTCGGCGTCTCCGAAAACCGAAAAAGTAGTTAGTGGGACGTAAAGCCAATAACATTATTATTAATTATTAACAAAATGTTCGTCACGGCTAACCGATTTGTATAACGCCCCAGCAAGTAGTGAACACTTTATGCGCTGTGAGAAAGGGTAGCAGGGGTATTTATTTTATCCAAGGTCATGGACACTAAAGGGGCTGCCTGGCCGAGGCGGTAAAGGCGTGCTCGGTTCGCCCAGAAGGACGTGGGTTCGAATCCCCGTCAGGAAGTCGTAAAATTTAAGAAACGAGGTTTCCACTTCCGGAGGCGCATGTGGCCCTGAGGTTCACTCAGCCTACATCAAAAATGAGTACCAGGTTAATTCCTGGGGGCAAAGGTGGCCGGGCGCAGAGCTAACCACTCTACCCCATCAAGTGCCGAGGTTTCGGATAGTGGAAGCCTTTACCTTCCACCCCTCCAAGGGCCTTCATGGCCTGTACGGAGATGACCTTGCTTTTGCTTTTTTGCATGGACACTAAGGTATCATTCACCCGCATTCGTCAGTCTAGCAGTCTCTTTAGTCTGTGTTAGTTGCTTAGTGTGTAGAATGTCCGACTCGTTGGCTGAATGGTCAGCGTACTGGCCTTCGGTTCAGAGGGCCCCGGGTTCGATTCCCGTCCGGGTCGGGGATTTTTCATTGGTTAATTCCAGTGGGTCGGGGGCTGGGTGTTTGTGCTGTCCCCAACATCCCTGCAACTCTCACACCACACATAACACTATCATCCACCACAACAACACGCAGTTCCCTACACATGGCAGATGCCGACCACCCTCATCGGAGGGTCTGCCTTACAAGGGCTGCACCCGGCTAGAAATAGCCACACGAAATTATTATTATTATTATTATTATTATTATTATAGTGTGGAGAATAAGTTACTAATGATTTTTAATTGTATACTCACGCCGGATTTCTCTTTATTGTCATATTGTTACTTTGATGAAAGTTTTACTCTATGGTATTGGATCAAAATCTCTACACATACACAAAAAAAACTATTATTACCGCACTTAAGTTGGTAAACTGTCAAACTTTACCTCTCTGTGGAAATTCGCTCAGAGAGCATCAAAAACTTAACATTTTGTAGCTTTTGTTTTGTTCAGTACATCCACTCCCTCCTCCGGCCATAGCTCACACACCCCATTATTTTTTGCTCTCTGTACATATTTTGCCCACCCCCACTTCTAATTCCAATCGCCGCCACTGAAGATATAATAGCTGGGTTCTGTATTACTAATCTTGTTGTTTGAGTCATCAGTCCATAGACTGGTTTGATGCACCCCACCCTATCCTGTGCTAAACTTCTCATTTCTACGTAACTACTGCATCCTACATCTGCTCTAATCTGCTTGTCATATTCATACCTTAGTTCTTATCGCCTACACTTCCCTCAAAACACAACTGAACAAATCCAGGGTGTCTTAAGATCCTATCATTCTATCTCTTCTTCTCGTCAAATGTAGCGAAATCGATCTCCTCTCGCCAATTCGATTTAGTATCTCTTCATTCGTGATTCGATCTACCCATCTCACCTTCAGCATTCTTCTGTAACACCACATTTCAAAAGCTTCTATTCTCTTTCTTATTCCTATATCAATGTCAGAGGTGAGCAAATTTCTTCTTCTTATGAAAGCTCTTCCTTGATTGTGCTAGACTGCATTTTATGTCCTCCTTACTTCTGCCATCGTTAGTAAAACCCGAGTAACAATATTCATGTACTTCCTTTAAGACTTCATTTCCTAATTCCTTCCTTGCTTGTGCTAGACTGCATTTTATGTCCTCCTTACTTCTGCCATCGTTAGTAAAACCCGAGTAACAATATTCATGTACTTCCTTTAAGACTTCATTTCCTAATTCCTTCCTTGCTTGTGCTAGACTGCATTTTATGTCCTCCTTACTTCTGACATCGTTAGTAAAACCCGAGTAACAGTATCCATGTACTTCCTTTAAAACTTCATTTCCTAATTCCTTCCTTGCTTGTGCTAGACTGCATTTTATGTCCTCCTTACTTCTGCCATCGTTAGTAAAACCCGAGTAACAATATTCATGTACTTCCTTTAAGACTTCATTTCCTAATTCCTTCCTTGCTTGTGCTAGACTGCATTTTATGTCCTCCTTACTTCTGCCATCGTTAGTAAAACCCGAGTAACAGTATTCATGTACTTGCTTTAAGACTTCATTTCCTAATTCCTTCCTTGCTTGTGCTAGACTGCATTTTATGTCCTCCTTACTTCTGCCATCGTTAGTAAAACCCGAGTAACAATATTCATGTACTTCCTTTAAAACTTCATTTCCTAATTCCTTCCTTGCTTGTGCTAGACTGCATTTTATGTCCTCCTTACTTCAACATCGTTAGTTATTCTACTACCCGAGTAACAATATTCATGTAGTTCCTTTAAGACTTCATTTCCTAATTATTAACCCTAGATTTATGTAATACTCGTAGAATCTTGTTGCACTCTTCCATGTCTTAGTGTTTCAAGATGTGTGTGTTTCCGTTACAAGGTCGCGAGGTAGTTCAGTTTGCAGTAGAATTTTCTGGCCCCTGTGTCTTAACCCATTCAACACGTCCATGGTTGAGCGTCAAATTAGTGCGAAGGCAGAGCTCATTATCCGCACGTTCATTCAGGACACAAGAAGTTATGCGAGGACGAAGTCATTAAAGATGGCAACATCGCGGCCGGTTTCTATGTCAGCCAGGTAAACCAGTAGGTGGGAGGAGCCCCCTACCTGAATATAGCATTTCCTTGTCCGGTCTACATACCTTCCTCAATACCTGCAGTGACAACAATATTCTTGGAATGCTTTCACGTCTAAAAGCTGGGAATTCCAAACGCCCTGCCTTTTGAAACATTATTTTCCGTGACAGTCTGCAGGTTTCTCCATGTTGGACGAATAGTAATAATAATAATAATAAAAATGGAAGAGCCTCCGTGCCTCAGAGGGCAGCGCGTGGGCCTCTTACCGCTGGATACCGTGGTTCAAATCCCGGTCACTCCATGTGAGATTTGTGCTGGACAGAGCGGAGGCGGAACAGGTTTTTCTCCGGCTACTCCGGTTTTCCCTGTCATCTTTCATTCCAGCAACACTCTCCATTCTCATTTCATAGCATCTATACGACCCCATCGTATCTGCTTCATTCACTACATCCTTGACTGACCCGGTCAGTGACTGGAAAACAGGTTGTAGGTTTTCATTTTTCAATAATAATGGAAGAAATAGCCAACAGAACAGGTTTAAACATTTCTGTAAAATAAACAAATGTATTACAAATATAAAAATGCTTAGAATTTCTATTAACAGAAATTGGTCGAATAAAGAAAGCAAAGAAATTCAAATACTTAGGAGAAACAATCCAAGAAAATAGTTTGGAAAAAATCGCTGTAGAAGAAAGGATACACCAGATAGAAAGAGCATACGGTATAATTAGGAATACTGTATCTCCAACAAAAAGTGTTTATCTAAAAACCTTAAAATACGACACTACAACACAGCAGTCAAACTGGAGTAGCCTATATGCGAGCGAATGTCTAGTACTGAATTGCAAGCTGAATAAATTAGAAATGCTGGAATGAAAAAAATATAAGGAAAATGCTTGGCCCGCTAAGAAGTACAGAACTCTGGAAATCAAGAAGTAATGATGAAATATACCGGAACAGATACAATGCGGAACAGGCGATTGAAATTTTTTAGACATTTATACAGAATTGATGACAACAGGTTAACCAAACAGATCTTCAAATATCTCTGGAACAAAAAGTCAACAACAAACTGGATTCATGAAGTCAAAGATTTGGAAAGAAACAGCATAAAGGAAGAAAAAGCACCAGAGAGAGAAATTTTTAGAAATAAAGTGTTAAAAATGGAAGGATTCCAAGGTCGGGAGGGAAAGAAAACAGGCTTAAAATGGTCTGAAGAGAGGTAAAGGAGACATAGTGAGCAGATGAAGGAGGATGAAGGAACAACAGCATTTAAATTGTCTCGTGTTCCCTAGAACAGACGTCATCACGTAGTTGCTCTAGGGAGCCGGTGTTACTTGCTCCGCTCGGGACGGCTGTTTGTCACGTGACAAGGGAGCAGCAGTCAGGCGGGTTGCATACCGTGGCCGTACTGTACTTGCGCCACTGGCCTTCAGTACATACTACGTCATGCACTTCCCCTACTTGCTCGCTAAGCTCCTCTCGGTCGTCGAGAGCGGGGAGCAAACTGGCTTCGAAGGCATTTCGCTCTCGATTGACGATGCCTGCCCTAGAAGACTCTAACGAAGAGAGAAGGAAAGAATAATAATAACAAATTAAAACATTACAGGACAGTTGTCCTCCAAGAATCTCTGTATGCATCAGAACCTTAAAGGGCATTCTAAAATGGCAGATAATGAAAAACAACAACGTAAAATTATTAGGAAACCTTTCTGACCTACACAAGAAAATGGAATATGGATCAAACGGCGAACTGGAGACTTCTATAGTTACACAGATAGTTATTTTTCTTTCAATATGCTTAATGTCACACCGACACAGATTGGTCTTATAGCGAGGATGGGAGAGGAAAGGGCTAGGAGTGGAAAGGAAGCGGCCCGGACCTTATTTAGGGTGCAACCCAAGCATTTGCTTGGTGTGAACATGTGAAACCACGGAAAAGCGTCTTCAGGGCTGCCGACCGTGGGGTTCCACTATCTCCCTAATGCAAGCTCGCAGCTGTGCGACCCTAACCGCATGGCCAAATCGCTCGGTTACGCAAATAGTTTCATCAATACTGTATGGAGGAGATGTTTGACATTTTTGGGCACATTTTAGAATGGATAAAAATAAGACAAGATGATTAAACATACAAACATACATACATCATTATTGACCGTGATGCCTTTCAGCGTTCCGTCTGCAAGCCTCTGTGAATGTACTATATGTCGTCACAATCCTCTATTTGTAACTAATGCTGTAGCCTCATTTAGTTCTAGACCTCTTATCTTTAAAACGTTAGAAACTGAGTCTAACCAACGTCGTCTTGGTCTCCCTCTACTTCTCTTACCTTCCATATCAAAGTCCATTATTCTCTTAGGTAACCTATCCTTCATTCGCCGAGCTTTATCCATCGAGTTCCTTCTGAACTTAGGCTTTATCCCCTCATTCCGAGTACCCTCATGCCATTGGCCCCACCTGTTTGTACCAGCAATCATTCTCGCTACTTTCATGTCTGTTACTTCTAACTTATGAATAAGATAGCGTGAGTCCACCCAGCTTTCACTCCCCTAAAACAAAGTTGGTCTGAAAACAGACCGATATAAAGATAGTTTCGTCCGGGAGCTGACTTCCTGACTGTTGATCGCAACTGCGAGCTCACTGCATTAGTTTTACTGCTCCTTGATTCAATCTCACTACTGTATATTACGATCTCGGGAGAACACGCATCCTAAATACTTGAAATTGCAGGGCTGAGTGGCTCAGACAGTTAAGGCGCTGGCCTTCTAACCCCAACTTGGGAGGTTCGATCCTGGCTCAGTCCGGTGGTATTTGAAGGTGCTCAAATACGACAGCCTCGTGTCGGTAGATTTACTGGCACGTAAAAGAACTCCTGCGGGACTAAATTCCGGCACCTCGGCGTCTCCGAAGACCGTAAAAGTAGTTAATGGGACGTAAAGCAAATAGCATTATTATTATTATTATTATTATTATTATTATTATTATTATTATTATTATTATTAAATACTTGAAATTATTTACCTGTTCCATTTTTACTCACTAATCTGAAGAAGATTAATCATTGTAATAAATTCCCAAAACAGGAGAATAAATTGGCTCGAGGAAATACGAGGAGACCTGAATGAATTGAACACTGAGGAAGACATCATGAGAAATCGCGAAGTCTTCACTAAATACACACACATTTATGGAGAAAACTAGCGCAGCAGGACTGGTACAAAGTGTTCAGAAGAACGGAAGGGGCAACACTGTGAGTTCATGATGAGATTTTGGAAGAATAGGAAGGCGAAAGTGATCAAGCTAATGAACAAGATTCAGCGCGCTCTAAAAATGGGCATAGCGAATTAATAATAATAATAATAATAATAATAATAATAATAATAATAATAATAATAATAATAATAATACAGGGGATGGTCTGTAAAGGAAATCGAAGAGAAATTTGGAAAAGGAATGATAATCCAAGGAGAGGACATCAAAACTCTGAGATTTGACGATGATACTGTTATTTTATCTGAGTCTTCAGAAGAACAGGAGAAAGTATTCAGTGGTATGGAGAGTCCTCGAGAAGGGATACAAGATGAAAATAAATAAATCCTAAACAAAGGTAATAGAGTGCCGTCAAATTAAATCAGGTGATGCAGGAAAAAAATAGATTAGGAAATTTAGTCATAAAGGAAGTAGACGAACATTGTTCCTTATTTAGTATAATTAACGATGCTAGAAATGAAAATGAAAATCCACAGCCAGTTTCCAGTCATTCGACCGGGTCACGACTGGAATAAATAAAGCCCCCATCTAGCGGCGAGGATAGGAATTGTGCCGTCTGCCGAAGCCTGTCGCACTCCTCTGGGGCAACGATTAATGAATGACAGGTGAAATGAAATGATATTGAAGAGCGTTGCTGGAATGAAATATGACAGGGCCAACCGGAATACCCGGAGAAAACCTGCCCCACCTCCGCTTTGTCCAGCACAAATCTCACATGGAATGACCGGGATATGAACCACGGAACTCAGTGGTGGGAGGCCGGTGCGTTGCCGCCTGAGCCACGGAGGCTCTTAAGGATGCCAGATATAAGGACTAAAATTACAGACTAGCACAAGCAAGGAAGGCCTCTCTTTAGAAAAAAAATGTGCTCACTTCGAACAGTGATATAGGAATTTGAAAGATGTTTTTGAAGACTTTAGTCTGCAACGTGGCATTGTATGGAAGTAAAACCTGAACAATAACTAGCTCAGAAAGAAAGAATAGAAGCTTTTGAAATGTGGTGTTACAGAAGAAAGCTGAAGGCGAGATGGGTAGATCGAATCACGAATGAAGACACTCTGAGTCGAATTGGGGAGACGAACGAACGATTTGGCGGAATTTTACCAGAGGAATGGTAGGGCACATCTTAAGACACCCAGGTCTTGTTCAGTTGGCTTTTGAGGCAAGTGTGGGCG
This sequence comes from Anabrus simplex, assembly GCF_040414725.1. Classification (NCBI taxonomy): domain Eukaryota; kingdom Metazoa; phylum Arthropoda; class Insecta; order Orthoptera; family Tettigoniidae; genus Anabrus; species Anabrus simplex. Next base: position 36,377,935 of record NC_090275.1, read on the forward strand.
GTAAGAATGGTATGGGTGAACCAAGGTATTAATATGTCAAGGAGATTTGAGTAGATGTGGGATGTAGACATGAAAAGGTTAGTACATGATAGGGTGGGATGGAGGGCTGCATCCAGCGGTCTGTGGACTGATGCCCCCCTCCCCCGCAAAGAAATATATTTTTTCCAGCAACTACTTGTTTTGATGTTGTATGAACTTTTCACACATCGCACTGACTGGTGCAGGTGATGAATTTAGTCCGATGTCTTTCCTGTTGGTGATTTTTGAAATGGCCACTCTATCCCTACAGGGCACGATGGTATTTGGCTGGAATGTCACACTTGATGCTGCCAGGTATTTCGTCAAACCGTGAAGGAAGGGTGGGGTGGTGGAAAAGCCCCATCCTGGCTGCTCTCTGGAATGTATGGAGAGGTGCTCACACCTGCTCGTCCCCCTGCCTCTCCTATTACTGACAGGTGACTTCACCTAAAGTTCTGTCTCCTCGCTATACACAAGAGAACAAGTACTCTGTACAGGTAGAAATCTTAGGAGTAAACAGAAAAATATTGGCCATCTCCCTACCTCTGGTATTCCACAAACAGTGGAACCTGCCGTAAATGAATAACACCAGCTCCGTAGAAAGTTGTCCGCTTTAGATTTTAGATTCTACCAGACCTATGCCTACAGAATATAATTGATTCAATCGTTAAGTCACCTGTTGACGATCTTTTTATTTGAATATGTTATTTATTGATTTGACAGTGTGAAGGTACACAGGCCTAAGCTCAATTATTTCCCTTCTTGACATACGAGATTTAAACTCTAAATGCACCAGAACAAAAAAAAAAATAATAAGAAAAAACTGTACATCGTACAGGGTGGGAACCGAGATTCCACGTTAAGATCGGATTGTTAGTCCAAAATGATTGTTTCCTCCTCCGCCTACGAGACCGTTGACCAGTTTTCACCTGTAACCCTAGGTAGGCGGCCTTTAACAGGGTGATACTATCCGCAGCCAGATGGTCCCTGGTTTTTTCACGAGGTCGATACTCCCCCCCCCCTCCTCCATCCCCCATCACACGCAAGATGAGGCGCCGGGCTTGGGACCGGTATAGCAGTATAGTGGACATATTTACAGAATGGACGACAATAGACTAACCAAAAAGATCTTCACGTATCTTTGGAAAAAAAAAGTCAACAACCACTTGAATTCAAGAGATCAAAAAAGACTTGGATTGAAACAGCATCAGAAAAGAAGTAATGGAAAGAGACATTTTCAGGAAGAAAGTTTCAAAGATGGAAGGATTCCAAGGGAGGGAGGCAAAGAAAGCCGGCACAAAGTGGTCTGAAGAAAGAAAAAAAGAAACATAGTGAAACAATGAAGGAATATTGGAAGAAAAGGAAGGAACAACAACAAAGGATGAAGAATTGAAATAGGAACATGGTTCCTAGTAGGCCCTAACGCAAAAAGAAGAAGAAAAGACAATAATAACATAATTGAAAATTAACATTACAAACGAAAATAAATATAATAATATAGACTACAGATTAGCCATAAAAAATTAATAACCAAATTAGAAAAAGAACAACAAAAACTTCTCTGAGTACACAGCTTTCCAGCAAAAAAGGATTTAATACTTTTTTGTTTTTTTACTATTTTGCTTTATGTCGCACCGACACAGATAGGTCTTACGGCGACGATGGGACAGGAAAGGGCTAGGAGTGGGAAGGAAGCGACCGTGGTTTTAATTAAGGTACAGCTCCAGCATTTTCCTGGTGTGAAAATGGGAAACCACGGAAAACCATCTTCAGGGCTGCCGACAGTGGGGTTGGAACCCACTATCTGTCGGATGCAAGTTTACAGCTGCGCGCCCCTAACCGCACGGCCAACTCGCCAGGTGATTGTTGTTGTTGCTGTTGTTATTGTTGTTGTTTGAAACACCGTTCTATGGACTGGTTTGATGCCGCTCTCCGTGCTAACCTTTTCATTTCTATGTAATTGCTGCATCCTACATCTGTTCCAATCTGTTTGCCTTACTCCTACGCTGTTCTACCCCTACCGTTCTTACCCCCTACACTTCCCTCAAAAACCAACTGAACAAGTCCTGGGTGTCTTAAGATGCGCCCTATCATTCTATCTCCTCTTGTCGTCAAATTTGGCCAAATCGATCTCCTCTCACAAATTCGATTCAATATCTCTTCATTCAAGATTCGATCTGTCCAACACACCTTCAGCATTCTTCTGTAACACCACATTTCAAAAGCTTCTATTATCTTTATTTCTGAACTAGTTAAAATCAGTGTTTCACTTCCATACAATGCAACGCTTCAGACGAAAGTCTTAAAAAACGTCTTTCAAATTCCTATATCAATGTTCGAAGTGAGCAAATTTATCTTCTTAAGAATGGCCTTCCTTGCTTGTGCATTTTATGTCCTCTTTACTTCTACCATCGTTGGCTATTCTACTACGCAAGTAATATTATTTACCTACTTCCTTTAATTCTTCGTTTCGTAATCTAGTATTTCCTGCATCGCCTGACTTCGTTCGACTGCACTCCATTATTTTTTTTTACCTTGAGTACTCCTTCTCCTAGACTCTGTCCATAGCTCTCAGCATTTTTTCTCCAGATCTTCAAACTGAAATTAAAAAAAAAAACAATATCATCGGGAAATCTCAGACTTTGACTTCCTCTCCTTGGATTGCGATTCCTTTTCCAAATTTCTCTTTCATTTCCTTCACCGCCTGTTGTATATTCAGAGAGCTCGTCTTGTCTCACGACTGATGTTTGTAGCTAAGATCGTAGTATCTGTTACTCGTACCGTATCTACAGTACAAGCTGCCTTGATAGATAGTATGTGGTTGTCAATTAACTCACTATTTTGCTAAAAGACCTCAAACATTGTGCCCCATTTCTTTTGAACCGCCACTGTTCCTTATCGTTGCCCTGTAATGCCTCACAATTGCTCTGCTAATAGAAACAGATACCCAACTAACTATCTTTAACAGGCTTCGGAGACGCCGAGGTACCGAAATTTTGTCCAGTAGGAGTTCTCTAACGTGGAATCTAGCAACATGAGGCCGGCGTATTTGAGATCCTTCAGTCCCTCAGGGTTCTATACTGGGCCCATTCTTATTTTCGATCTATATCAGTAACATTTCTAAGTTACAAACAACCTCTAGTTACCGTATTTATGCCGATGATCTGCCTTGTAATGTCTCACAATTGTTCTGCCAACCGTTTTTGCGGTTTCCGTATAATCGCATAACCTCCGGGTAGGGAAATTTGGAGGATACGACCAGCTTCTACGCTGAAGACTTAACAGACAGCAAGTGGGACAAAAATATTATTACTAAACTTTGCTCAGGAGGTTGAATAAACCGAATTGTAGGTTGTTCGGTGACCTACAGCCAAGCAGTAATTAATTTTGCCTGTTTTATGCCGAACTAGCAGTACCCAAGCACATAAAGCAATATTACCAGTGCCTGCAGTTTGTTTTCAGTATTTAAAAAGAACAGACGGTAAAGGAAATCAAAGAGAAATGTGTAAAATAAATCGCAATCCAAGGGGAGGAAATCAAAATATAAGGGTAGAACCGCGCCTGATGAGGAGTGAGATAGTTTGCCATTACTTTCCTCGCTGGACCAGAAAGTGCTATTACAGCACAACTGGCCTAGTCGAGTTCTGATAATCAGCACCACCCATACCTCGACAGCTTCCACACTGTCACAGCTACTGATTGGACTGAGACTTTGGTGGAAGCTACATTTTGTTCTGGTCTGTGCCAAAACACAGATACATCAAAAATAGAAACAGATATCGAACTAACTATCTTCAATGGGCTTCGGAAACGCCGAGGTACCGAAATTTTGTTCATCAAGAGTTCTCAAACGTGGAGGTAAATCTACCAACATGAGGCTGGCGTATTTGAGATCCTCGAGTCCCTCAAGGTTCTATACTGGGCCCATTCTTATTTTCGATCTTTATCACTAACATTTCTAAGTCACTAACAACCTCTAGTTACCATATTTATGCCGATGATCTGCAGGTTTACAAACATTTTGTCCTGTCCATCCCTACACACACCACCAATCGGTACTCCCACACTCCTTCATAATAGGTGCTGCGCGGGTCTGGAACCCCATACCAGACGAGTAACGGAACCTCACGTCCGGCTCGTCGTTCACAAACCATTATAAGAAATATTTACTTTCCATTTAAACGGTTAAATTACTGTTAAATTGTGTTTATTATTATTATTATTATTATTATTATTATTATTATTATTATTATTATTATTATTATTATTATTACTATTATCAACAACAACAACAACAACAACAACATCATCGATGCCATTAAGTTATATGTCAATTCTTTAAAATTATTACCGGGCGAGTTGGCCTTGCGGTTACGGGCGCTCAGCTGTGAGCTTGCATCCAGGAGATAGTGGGTTCGAACCCCACTGTCGGCAGCCCTGAAGATGGCTTTCCATGTTTTCCCATTTTCACACCAGGCAAATGTTGGGGCTGTACCTTAATTAAGGCCACGACCGCTTACTTCCAATTCCTAGTCCTATCCTATCGTCGGCATAATGCCTGTCTGAATCGGTGCGACGTAAAGCAACTTGTACACACATATAAATATAGGCCTATATATTATATGCTAGTTACTTTAACTGCACCATTTTGATATATTTGGTGATCTTGGTTTACTGTACGAGAAGGCGTTGTTGCCCTTACTACATTAAGCAAAACTAGGCAAATAAAATTAAAATATTAAATCCTTAAAGAACTGAGCTCTGATCCAGCCGACCAACTTGGACTCATAAGTCCTGCCCTCTACCGACTGCGCCATCACCCCAGCTAGTTAAGTTTGTTAGCGGGGCTGTTGACCGCTGTATTCCTAGCTTCAATAAGATTCGCGAGGGGCCTCTGTCTAACTGGCCAGTGGTCTGCCCATGCTAATCAGTGGCCTGTTATCGTGGAATGTATAAGATAACGATCAGCTGGGAGACCGCAGCGTTATCTCCGACGTGGCGAGATAACCTAACCTCATTGTTCAGTTGTGGGCGAGCACTGCACTATGATGTGCTGTCGGAGAACGCGCAGGACCAGGTGAGCTCAAAATATAACGACAATTTGACATTTAGCCTCTTATCACGTGTGCCTGGATTTGTGAACGTACAGTAGAGATGAAAAGGCGCAAACAGCTGTTAGTAGAAGTTCTCTCCACGTACTGAAAAAGGCCATAGATAGTTTACTTCATTTTAATGGCCTGTACATTCGGAATATTAAGGGAGGAGGTAAGAAATTTGCATGTGTTTTTTTTTCAGTTTGTTTTATTCATAGAATATACCGGTACTTTAATTATAAACCGAGCGAGTTGGTCGTGCGGTTAGGCCCAGGGAAGGGGTGGCTTACTGCCTGCCTCGCTGGACAGAAGGGAGTAGGTTGCCATGGAAACGAGCCTGCTGTCCTGCCTGCTTGGTGTTGCCACACCTTTCAGTTCTCAGCACCGGCACTACAGTAGCCCCTCCCTCCCTCCCTCCCTCCCTCCCTCCCGCCCTAGCTGTCAGAACACTTCTTTTAATATTAGGAATATAGAATAATAGTCGTGTCTAGACCATATCCCACCGTGCGTTTAGGGGCGCGCGGCTGTGAGCTTGCATTTGAGAGGTAGTGGGTTCATACCCCACTCTCGGCAACACTGAAAATGATTTTCCGTGGTTTTCAATTTTCACACCCAGCAAATGCTGGGGCTGCCGGCCCCGTGGTGTAGGGGTAGCGTGCCTGCCTCTTACTTGGAGACCCTGGGTTCGATCCCCGGCCAGGTCAGGGATTTTTACCTGGATCTGAGGGCTGGTTCGAGGTCCACTCAGCCTACATGATTAGAATTGAGGAGCTATCTGACGGTGGGATAGCGGCCCCGGTGTAGAAAGCCAAGAATAACGGCCGCGAGGATACGTCGTGCTGACCACACGACACCTCGTAATCTGCAGGCCTTCGGGCTGAACAGCGGTCGCTTGGTAGGCCAAGACCCTTCAGGGTTGTAGTGCTATGGGGTTGGGATCAAATGCTGGGGCTGTACCTTAATTAAGACCACGGCCGTTTCCTTCCCACTCCTAGTCGTTTCCTGTCGCATCGTCGCCATGACCTATCTGTGTTGGCGTGACGTAAAGCTATTTGTATAAATTAGGCCATATCCTAACCTGTCCAGACGATATCCAATCCTATAGTCTTGTCCAGACCGAGCAAGTGGTTGTGCGGTTTGGGTTACATAACTATCAGCTTGCATTTGGGAGATAGTGGGTTCAAACCCAACTGAATATGGTTTTCCGTGATTTCCCATTTCCGCGGCAGGCAAATGCTAAGGCTGTACATTAATGAAGACCACGGCCGTTTCCTTCCCTCTCCTAGCCCTTTCCTATTCTTACCTTACAAACCCCAACATTCCTGAATGAACGATTTCATAGCCTTTCTGAACACGACAATAAAAACACCAGAGCGCTGAATACGACATTGCTAGCTATTCCTCAGCATAAATCCTCAACGTATAATAATTATTCCTTCACGGTTTTGGTGGTGGTGGTGGAGGTGGTTATTGTTCTTAAGAGGAAGTACAACTAGGCAACCATCCTCTACATAACACTACTCAGAAAAAATGGAAAGGATCCTCCACTTCGAAAAATGAAGGTATCGGCTAATGAAAGACAAGGGCCACGAAGGGCGTGAAAGTGAAGGACTCCCTAGGTCTCGATACCTAATACAGTCGAGGTCGGAAAAGAACAAGAGTTGACCAAGGGAGGTTGGATAGGATAGATGAAAGTGAAGAGCCCCCACAAGTAAATAGAAGCAATGTCAGGACTCATCTATGGACCCCGTGGTCGCCAACCCACGCTCCAATGTTCAGACCCCTAGGCCCCCTTTCTTTCGGTTCCTACGACAGGCAGGGGATATCGTGGGTGTTATTCTACCGCCCGCATCCATAGGGGGTCACTCTTGTGGTCAGGTGTGAATGGAACTTCCTTCCGCAGGAGGTCCGAGGGATATTAAACCACGGAACATTTGGAAGAGGGTGCTCAAAATATCTCCGTGAGAAGAGTTCGTAATGCGACAGTTCTTCTTCTTCTAATTATTATTATGAGGGGACCCGCGCTGCTCCGCAGTGTTCGTTATAAATAGGTCAGATAACTCGTCTTGATACGTTTGTCGTAGTCAGGTTGTTTTTCCTGCCCTTTTCAATGGTTTTATGAAATGAAATGTCGTATGGCTTTTAGTGCCGGGATATCCCAGGACTGGTTCGGCTCGCCAAGTGCAGGTCTTTCTATTTGACTCCCGTAGGCGACCTGCGCGTCCTGATGAGGATGAAATGATGATAAAGACAACACATACACCCAGCCCCCGTGCCATTGGAATTAACCAATTAAGGTTAAAACCCCCGACCCGGCCGGGAATCGAACCCGGGACCCTCTGAACCGAAGACCAGTACGCTGACCGTTCAGCCAACGAATCGGACAATGGTTTTATGAACATTTATTAAGAAGCGCGTTATGGTATACCGCAGTTCGTAATGAGAATTCATCCATTCTGATGTCATCATGTCCTTTGTTTGGTAAAAATCTATCCATATATTTGCCTTTTTATCCCGCAGTTCTTTATGTAAAGCTTGGTATTGTGTCGTAGAAGGCAGTGGTATTTTTAATCGCAGATCTTCTATATAGAACGGTTGTCTTTGCCAGGCAGAGAACTTTTTAAGATACTTGGCGTTCACTCTTTCTTGTGTAGCTAGGTTATCTTTCGACAGGTGTTCCTAGATAATATCTAAGGCGTATGTCATGAGGGGTCTGTTTGTACGTAGACTTTTTTTTCTTAGCAGCATGTAAGTTATTAGGAACGCTCTGCCATCTGGTGAATATATTTGGAAGCTGGGAAAGATTAGAGAATCAGAGTATCTATCAGGGAATAGTATTCTTCCGTGATCAGAGGAAGTACATACTATGTGGCTTAAGAGGTAGTAATGAAACATGGCGGCGTGCAATGACATTACTCACTCTTTCTTGTGTAGCTAGGTTATCTTTCGACAGGTGTTCCTAGATAATATCTAAGGCGTATGTCATGAGGGGTCTGTTTGTACGTAGACTTTTTTTTTTCTTAGCAGCATGTAAGTTATTAGGAACGCTCTGCCATCTGGTGAATATATTTGGAAGCTGGGAAAGATTAGAGAATCAGAGTATCTATCAGGGAATAGTATTCTTCCGTGATCAGAGGAAGTACATACTATGTGGCTTAAGAGGTAGTAATGAAACATGGCGGCGTGCAATGACATTACTAAGGATGAAAATCATATATCTGAATATTAATGAAGATGTTGTCCGACTCGTTGGCTGAATGCCTTCGGTTCGGAGGGTCCCGGGTTCGATTCCCGGCCGGGTCGGGGATTTTAACCTTCATTGGTTAATTCCAGTGGCCCGAGGGCTGGGTATTTGTGCTATCCCCAACATCCCTGCAACTCACACACCACACATAACACTATCCTCCACCACAATAACACGCAGTTACCTACACATGACAGATGCCGCCCACCCTCATCGGAGGGTCTGCCTTACAAGGGCTGCACTCGGCTAGAAATAGCCACACCTGCTATGTACAGAGTGTTTTGCCTTCTCCTGCAATTATTGGAGTGATCATTTAATGATTTGGTTTTATGATCACTCAAAGTTCGCTGAATTTAGAGGCCTATCAGTGTGTCATCATTCACTGGCAGGTAATTCCATAGAGAATAAAAAAATGAAGCAGATCGTTCCAGTAGATCGTACGGACGGATTTGCCAATGCTGTTTTTAGTAAACTCCTTTAATATATAGATTAATATTAATAATAATATTATCATTCATCGACACGGTTAGAGCAGCAGCAGTACTCAGCTATGGTCCCCTGTATAGTTATCCTTATTCCGATCCCCATTTTGTGATGTTTTTCGCCCACAGTAATAACATGAAAACTGAAACTTTCGTCAGTGTGAGAAATTTCTGGAATTGGACATTAAATAGTAAATAAAAGTAGGTTTATTATTATTCATTGTATTTTAATTTCTTTGTAGGTAGGCCCTATTACATAATCGTACGTAGGAAGCAAAATGTTCATTTAGGCCTATGTTGTTTAATATAATATATATTTTCTGTGCAGTAAGAAAGCGTAGTAGCATAATAATTCGTCCCAGTTTCTTTTTATGTATTTAATATTTTTATTGTATGTTGTTTCTGTAATCACTGATTTTAAAGCGTTTAGACATTGGCACGTGTCCCTAACTTTGCCAGTTACAATAAACTGTTTCTGCCTGCCTCTCGCATCGTCGCCATAAGACCTATCTGCGTCGGTGCGACGTAAAGCATATTGTAAAAAAAAAATCTTGTCCAGACTGTATCCAAACCGACAGACTTGTCCAGACTATTCCAGACCAACGATCTTCTCTCCTCTTCGCCACGCCATGTTGGTTCTCTAACCTATGGTCAACGGAAGTTTTTACCAATCCCAAGAGAATCCGGTGGAATACATTCAGATAGATGCAAGTGTTCAGAGAAAGAAAATCGCTGAGTTTTTCGGGCAGCCGTTTAGGCCTTAGGTGACTCTTCATGGTGCTCTATGCTAGAAGGAATGCTCCTCATACACTGTAGTGGGAACTTTTCAGATGTGTATTTTCTCACAAAATACAATGCACCTGGTGCTCAAGAGTCACGAACAATAACAACTAAATGACACATTCTCGTTCTATTATGTGGGATGTTCCGGAAGAAGTTGGTGTTATTCCACCTAAGCTTTGCCGTACCACTGTGTAAATGCATGACGTAAAAAAGTTTTCCGGCGTATTTTTCGGTCTCAAGGTGAACGCAACCGTCTTTCCACTGTAAAGTGGGGAAATTCCTGCTCAGTTCATTATCCTCCTGCTTGAACAATGGCTTCACAGTACCCCTACCACTTCCGTGCTAGTAGCCTGCATTTAAAAAGTAATATCCAGAATATTGCCAAAAAATGAGTGTGTTCACAGCTCATGCGTCATCGGTATAGCATGTACTGTATGGAATACCCACCCCGTCATTGTTCTTAATGCCTTACCGAATGACTCAGTGTCTCAGGTTCGATTCCCATTCGGGTAGAGGGATTTTCACTTTAACCACCTTTAGACTCTACTTTTTGTGTGCTGTGCAAAACTGACTGGACTGGCAGGAAAGGCGGTGAGTTGGTTATGCAAGAAATAATAGAGGAAGGAAAACTACGTAAAATAATAGGAAGACTCACTTGGAACAGATATGAATGAAAAATTAAGGCATTACAACACTGTAATCAAACCTGCAGCACTATATGCATCTGAAACACTGATAATTAGGGACAGATTATTGATTAAAGATGTTGAAAAGTAAGAAAGAAAATCTTAAGGAGCTCATCACCCCCAACCCACGCTATGCATACAACATTATAATTTAGTTTATATATATATATATATATATCGTGAAGGGTTTCTTCATAATCTAGGCCCTACTTCTGGTAAGTTTTGGAGCTCACTGTTTGGTCCTGCATCGCAGGATTATGCTTTGGTTTCGCTGAATAGATTCCCTGAGCTCAGCCTCTTGTTTAAGCTTTTCTGTCTCTATGGCTTTCTGTAAGCTCGTAGGGATGTCTTCCATGGAGCAAGGCTTGCACCCATTGTTCTTTATCCATCGTCAACTCCTCCTCCTCTATACCTTCAATACCCTAGAGTTTGAGGGGTGTGAGGTTATCATCTGCTGACACAGCTCCTTGGGAGAATATCGACTTTTCTTGCTTCTGGTGACATTCTTTCGAATATTGGTAGCCTGCTTGTACGGCATACTGCATCCATTCATCCCCGACTTCCTTTACTTCCGGATAGTATCAGTCCATTTGACCGAGAATTTGGCTGGTGCATTTTGTGTGTGTTCTGTGTTTCCCTTCCAGTTTCTCTCCATTGTCAGCTGATGTCCAGTTAATAACGTCGAACGATTACATCAGAACTAGGGCAGCAACTCAGTTAAATTTATACGTTACTATTTATTTGGTGGATCAGCCCATTTTAGACTGCGCAAAATTCTCAGAGGCGTTTGTGTGCATCCTTTATGTCACGTGTCATATGTAGTATCGTGAGCTCGGCTTAGTGTAGCAACTCGCAGGTGAAAGAAACACATGTTGAGAGGTGCTGTTTGGATAGCTACCCACAGCTTTCAGTTATGTGTAGGAGCAGCACCGTAGATATTGAATGGACCTCACCGTCACGTCCCATAAATGCTTGACAGGGTTCATATTAGGTGAACGAGGTGGCTACAGCACTCGTTGAAACCCTCCAGAACGCTCATCGAACCGATTCTGGACAACTTGGGCCCGACGACACGGTGTGTTATCCTGCTGGAATGTCTCATCCGTGTAGGCGTGCTGGTCAATGACCTGTCCAGGTGGATCAGCTGATCCAGTCCATGTCACGTGCACACTCCACACAATTATGGAACTATCACCAGCCTTTATGGTGTCTTGTTGACAACTAGCATCTATGGCTTCATGGGGACTGCGCCATATCCGAACCGTAACATCAGCCCTAAACAACTGGAACAGTGACTCATCGTTCCTAGCTACCTGTCTCCTATCCTCTAGAGCAGGGCCTCTCAAACGCCCAAAATCTCACGCGTGCAGAGCGAGGCGCAAGAGCTCCGTGCACTGTGCATCGGTGCCGCTCGGTGCCGCTCGGTATGGCTCGGATCAACGCTTCGTCTCTGGGCTATTCGGCTATGCTCGGCTCTACTCGGCTATACTCGGCTCAACTCAACCAGGATTTGGAGCGCTATGGCGCAAGTGGGGGAGAGGGAGACAGGCGGAGCGAGCGAGACAGGCGTGAGGAAAGAGAGAGTTAGCGCTATTGCTCCAAATCGAGGAGTGGAGGGTCTGCACTCTGGTCAACCAAGCCAAGTCGTCTTTTGCACCGTGCACAGTGCATGCACCACGCGCATGCACCCTGAGGGGCCCTGCTCTAGAGTCAAATTAGCAACGTCACGCTCCCAGTGTCCGGTGTCGTGCTGTTAACAACAGCATTCTCGTAGGTCTTTATTCCCATAACCCATAGGCATTAAGGAATGTTGTCCTGACTTTCTGGATATGGATCTGGTAGCTTCTACATTTGAATGTGGATGTGATTTGAGCCAGTGTGGGTTGTCTGTTACCACATTGCGCTGTTCATTATGGGTGGTAATGCCTTCCGTGAGGTATTCCCGATAGACACGTGACACCGTCGATCGAGGAATGTTAGATGTCTGCACAACTTCGACAATGGACTGATCCATTCATCTGGGCCCCCCCCCCCACTATCATGCTCCGTTCGAAAGACGTATCATTCACGTCGCCTTGCCACGACCAACACAGTCGTTATTTACACTCACTATCGACATGTCGGATCACACCTGATACAGGTCTGAGCAATTCCAAGACATGGCACTACCAACTATCATCATATATATTATTTCAGTAATATAGATCCCTTTTACGGCGCTCACAAGTAACCGATCGTGACAAATGAGCATTCAAAAGAAAGAGAATAGACATTAGCAGTGACGAATTGCACTCTCATTTCAAAAATATAGATAGTTTCTGTTACCGTGTTTTTGTGGTAGTTATGCGTGAAAGAAGGTGCGGGTGTGAACGGGTCTCAAGCTACGAAATTATAGTGCATGTAAAATTAACAAGGTTATATTTTCTTTTCCAAATAAAGAAATAACAATCATGGCAGGTACAGAGTAGCAAGGCAATAAAAATACAATTACAATATTTACAGGATTTGGGCTTCGAGCCCCAGCCTCACACTTCTTGAGCAATTAGCCCAGTTTTACCCCAAACACAAGTTTCAACAGAGGGGCAGAAAACCCCATTCATGCCTAGGAGCACTTGCTCCAAAATACACAGTAAGGCCTCCTTGAGGCGCGCAGAAAAAAAAATTTTCGGGAAAAGAGCAACTTGCTCTCAAAATTCAGGCCTGTCAAAGGCCACACCTAATTCCACCTTCAAGTTGTCCTCCAAGGACATATACACAGGGGTAAAATACCCAACCTACTGAGGTCTATTAAATGAGAAGAAGGTTAATTACATGACCTCTAAAATAACAATTAGAGAGGAGGCGATCTGCACTCCTAATGCATTTGTTTTTAAAACCTAATCTGGCTCTAGGCCACTAATGCAAGGGCTAATCCCATACTACAGAGGTGACTTTAGAAAAGAACAATTTGCTTTACGTTAACGAAGAATAGGTTGAGAAAAATAAGTTCACCTCAAAACAATATGATTGGGAGCTCGAGAGGGTTAAGCACTCTATATCCCGATATGCAGTTTAAAGATAGAATAGATACATTTTAAGGAAGGTTACATTATGGAAAAACTTCGGACCCGCCCCGAGAGTTAAACTGCTGAGCTAGCAAAGAAAGAAGTTATTAATCGGCCATTACCTTGTTGTTGACCGCTGCCGAAGAAAGAGGCGCTTCCCGCCCCCTGCTATGTACTTTACACACTGAAAGATGGAACAGAAGTGGCGCAGAGACCCTCAAATCAGCAGTTTATTTACTCTCGCGGAAAGTTCGAGGCGTTTCAGGAAGGAAAACACCCGCCCACAATCTTTTTATTGGTAGATAACGAAAACCCCTACACAAGATGAAGAAGAAACACATTATTGGTGGAAAATTAATTTAAGAAATTCGGGATTGGCTAAATTCAAAACAAGGGGAAAGAAAGGGTTAATATTGCCAACTTAAACAATGACTGAAAGAAATTTAGCAAAGAACAAACTTTTGAAATTAAATTTTCTCCAAAAAAACAGTTCTTTCACTCCGCACTAGGGTGCACTATTGTTGATCTTCAGTAGTGTCCACTAGAAGAGAAAGTTCACACTTCTTACTACAAGCAAAACAAAAATACGTCGAAAATGACACAGTTCAAAAACTCCAAAATTTCCAGGTAGTGACATCTTCTGAGAAAGTAGAAAATTAATACCGTAGATAAAGTTCAGACTTCCTCCAGCAGAGGAGTTTCAACTGGCGCACATTTTAAATTAGCGGCGTGGAGGTGTACCGCCCGGTACAGTTTCTTTAAAAATGAGTTGTAAAAAATTGTACGAAGTGTGCGATTTGCAAATACTGTTGCTGCAGGAAAACACGCGCCATCACATTTTGGCTGGTGCTGTAATTATAAGAAAAGAATGTTAGTAAAACCAAAAAATACTTCCGGAGCATTCGTCAGTATAATAATGCACTTGTATTTGCTTTGCTTTCAAGTGGATACCATAAATGTTAAAAAATCAAAGATTGTATTCAGTGGGAAGTAAGTCTGTATAATATTGTACTGATATGTGTATTCCTTAGTTCACCAGTAGTTCACCAGGCGTCCGACTCATTGGCTGAATGGTCAGCGTACTGGCCTACGGTTCAGAGGGTCCCGGTTTGATTTCCGGCCGAATCGGGGATTTTAACCTTAATTGGTTAATTCCAATGGCTCGGGGGCTGGGTGTGTGTGGCGTATTCAACATTAGAAATCATCCTAGGTAGGGCCCTCATCTTCAGAGACATGCAGGTCGCCTAATAGGCCGTCTACTAGAAAAAGACCTGCACCAGGCCTCTTCGGAGGCCATACGCCATTACTATTATTATTAGTTCACCAGGGATTTACTTCACTACATACTTTATGAACATGCAAGATTTCTCGCACGGGTCCCCTAGTTACCTTTAAATACTCCTATCCAATGACTTTTGGTATGTGTGTTTCTTGCAATATTTTGCAGTGGGTTTCTTTTCTCTCTTTTGTCAAAGTTGTTCTGACCTTTTTCTTCGGTTTGTCCTGGTCACCTTAGGATTTCTAAATTTTGTGTCCTAAGATCTCGCTGGTTTGGATGCCTTCTTGAGTGATTCTGCCTATTTAAGGTCATTTTTGATGCCGCTGGTCGATTTCTTAACGTCTGCTTTTGCTTTACATAGAATTCTACTTATATTTGTCAGGGTGCATTATTTTGATGTATTCGAAACAATTTAATCTGCGTTGTATAGTGTCACTGTCACTGTCAGTGTTTGTTTGTTTGTTTGTTTGTTTGTTTGTTTGTTTGTTTGTTTGTTTGTTTGTTTGTTTGTTTCTGAGTCTGTCTTCTTCCACCTGAGTATTGGACCTAGATTTTTAATCATAATTTTACGTTCTTTTTTGTTAGTGTTTTCGCCAGTTCAAAATTTGTGCTCCAATCCATATGACCATCTTTCAATGTCTTAGTCTTTTGTGCTTGCAGGTGCATTTTTGTTCTAGATATTTTGGGTGAGCTGATATGCTTATTTCATTTGTTGGCATCTAATTTCGTTGGCTTTTGAATGGATTTAGTTTTCTTGAATTGCTTCACGAAGGTATTTGATTTGAACTGTGGGCTGGTTTGGTTTTTCCGAATTTGCCTTCCATGTATTTTGGTGTCTGTTTGTTGTAGGTAATACCTTATATTATTTATGGATGATATCCTTCTTTCTTCGATTTTAGCCGTTTGTGGGCCACATGAAGTAACTTCATGCTTTTCTTTCTCTCCTTACCTTCCTGTCTTCCTAGTATTTCTTCCTCCCTTCACTATGTTCCCCCTTTCCTTCGTCCATACAGATTTTCTTTGCTTCTCTTTCTTTTCTCCTAGAACTCCGCAAACACTGTAATCATTTTATCTGAAAATAGCTCTATCTGATAACATGGTTTCTTGAGATACCCAGCTCAGCCATATCCTGTTTAACTTCGATGAACTATCGGATTTGTGTTTTAGGATTTTTACCGAAATTATAGTTCCCGCTGTGGATCAGAGTGTAAAGTGTCGGCCTTCGGATCCCAAGATAGCGGGTTCAAACCCGACAGAGCTAGTCGGATTTTTGAAGGGTGGAAAAAAGTCCATTCGACAATCCATGTCGTACGATGTCGGCTAGTAAAAGATCTCTGGTGACACATTTGGTGTTTACCCAACAAAATTCATAAAAAAAACTCAGCCATAGACGCCATCTAGTAGGCCTAGAGTAAAACCCAACGTCGAAATTGGCGAGCAGACATATAGCGTCAAGTAAAATGCTTGCACACTGTAGCTGAGGCCATATGATTATTATTATTATTATTATTATTATTATTATTATTATTATTATTATTATTATTATTATTATTATTGAAGTGACCAAATATTCACTTCATTAACCTCTCTGGATTCATCTGGAGCAAATAGCTATAAAAGGTAATCCTCATTTTACTTATACTACCTATCTGAAATCTTTCCATTTTTTCTAGTAAAGTTCCTTATTCTTACTTTTACTCCATTAATTTTTCTTCGGGTCCGACTCCTTGGTTGAATGGTCAGCGTTTAGGCCTTCACTTCAGAGAGTTCCGCGTTCGATTCCCGGTCTGGTCGAGATTTTAATTTCATCTGATTAATTCTTCTGGCTAGGGGCAAGGTGTTCGTGTTTTCCCAACACTGCCCTCTTCATATTTAGACCACACACCACGCTACCAGCCACCACAGAAACAGGTAATAGTGATAACATCCCTCCACATTAGGTTGGCGTCAGGAAGGGCATCCGACCATAAAACAGAGCCAAATCCTCATGTGCAACACAGTTGATACCCACGACCCCACAGCTGTGGCAAAAGAGGTAGATGATGATTTTCTATTTTCTTTGGGCCAAGAATCCTTTCGTTCTTTTCTAATTCATGAATTTCCCTTTTTTGAGACCGAACATTCATCTGCACACAGGCACTGCGGTTTTATGACGGAGTTGTAATGAGATATTATTATATCGTCGGTTACTCGTAACAAACTGTCTTCTTGTAAATGTATTTATTTACTGCATGAATCATTCCTGGATGATTACTCTTCGCTCTCATAGGACCACGGACTCCATATCTGCACCAGCTGCTGTGTGTGTGTGTGAGAAAGAATGTTTACATGTGACTGTTCGTAAAAGAATCATTAGATACATTATCTGAAATATGTACCGTCTGACTCATCAAACGTGTGAGCAATCTTAAAAAGCTACGCGCCCAAACGCACGCACATACCACAGAAGATACGCTCGGCGAACTTCCTGGAAATGTTCTTCACTTCTTTAGCTTTTTTCCTCGCCCCGCGGAAGAATAACTTTTTCGTTATCCCAAGAAGACTAACTCACTCTTAAGGGGCAAACGATCTTCTTAGGTCGACGCCCCGAACAAATAGCATTTTTTTAAAAACTCACTCTCACACTAATGTAATTCGATATACGTTCACTACCATCTAAAATGGAAGGAGAAACACAATCCAGGAAGAGGAAATCAAAACTCGGATTTGGCGATATTATTTCATTTGAGTTTGCAGAAGATCTGGAAAAATTACTGCCAGGCTGAGTGGCTTAGACGGTTGAGGCTATGGCGTTCTGACTCCAACTTGGCAGGTTCGATCCCGGTTCAGTCCCGTGGTATTTGAAGGTCCTTAAATACGTAAGCCTCTTGTCAGTTGATTTACTGGCACGACTAAGACTAAACATTAGGTACCAACCGTGCAAACTGGGAATATCTAAGGGGACGAAATTAGGTGCGGGGACGGAATTTGGCCTCCCTGCCTTATATATATAATATAATTCCATTGTTTATACGAAATTGTGAGAGTACTATAGCATCTATAACGATGCGAGATGCCTCATTCGATTGCTAGAAACTCAAAATGTTTCTTTATACATTCAAAATGAAGAGGAGCATGAAAACAAAGTGCACGAGGTTTAGAAGGTGGTGGAAGTTCACTTCAAAAAATTACAAACGAGAGTTTCTGATCAGATGGATGGAGTTTTCTTCCAACAATGACACGTGGGAGACGGAGAAAAACCTCAGTTAGCCAGAGATAATTGAGAAATTCAGGGCGAAGGTGGATAAGGATAAGAGCTAGAAGCGGCGCCAATAACGAGGAGAATAGTGAGTGTGAACAGCGTGAAGACCCGTGATTTGGCTCGTGGACTTTACGCAGAAGAACTGCACGAACTACGTCCAGTGTTTATCCATTATTTTTAGTACGAATATGTAATGTTTACTCTTACTAATTCTTTGATGGTGTAAAGGTAGGAATCTCTTACAGAGTCATGGAAATGAAAACCCACATCCTGTTTCCAGTCATTCGACCGAGTGTGAAATGGAATTGTGTCGTCTGCCGAAGCGTGTCGCACTCCTGGTGCAATAATTAATGACTGACAGATGAAAGTGATATTGGAGAGTGTTGCTGGAATAAAAAATGACGGGGAAAACCGGGGTACCCGGAGAAAAACCTGTCCCGCCTCCGCTTTGTCCAGCACAAATCACACATGGAGTGACCGGGATTTGAACAACGGAGTTCAGGGGTGAGAGGCTGGCGCGCTGCCGCCTGAGCGACGGAGGATCTCTTAAGAGTTATATTTTTCTTTATCGGTATTTATTAACCAACGGGCGACTGGACTTTACTTGTTATCGCTGTAGTGTGCTGTGTGAATAATGATCGTGCTTTTTGTTTTGTTGTTAGTTTATCCTAGAATTTTCTCGTGTGTTTATACGGAGCAGCCCATGTACTGAATGTACTTTTGAATCAATTGGAGCGCTAATCTTTTGAATGTCGAGACAGAACCTGCTGTATATAGCAGTACATTCTTCTAGAAACCATCTACTATAGTCTGTCGTTTAGAACTATGAAAATAAATGTTGGGTCAAAAACTACTCGCTGACTCATTACCATATCACCCATGGGCTGAAATAGAGGCACAACTCAAACAAACACGAAATCGGAGTTATTGCAGACTCCAGCAATGTCCGTAAGCTTGTTTCATTATTACAAGTAGCAAACTCCCAAGGTAGTTCAACACAATCTAGAGAAAAACGTTGCAGCAATAGTGACGCATCTCAAAACATTCGAATCCCACTGTCGGCAGCTCTGAAGATGGTTTTCCGTGGTTTCCCATGTT